>NC_067140.1:51524303-51835553 GCF_903995435.1 Acomys russatus | reverse complement strand
CTCCCCTTACAGACTCCTCTTGCCAGGGCCCTTCTTTTCCTTTCCTTCTGCCATACTTCATCCTGTGCTCATGCTTTTCTTCCTTACATAATCCTGTGAGTTCACTTCAGTTTCTTTCTTTCACCATTAAGCAGTCTCTCATAATTTTATCCGTGTCACAATCTAATATTGGACCCATCACATTTAACCTTGCTTGTGTCTGAGTCAATCTGACTACATTTCTATTTTAGTACTTTACTTATATATGTCTGTCTATCTATCTATCTATCTATCTATCTATCTATCTATCTATCTATCTATAATGATTCTGTAACACTTTGCAATACCACAAATAGAAAGTAAAACATTAAAGGTAAATGTTTTACATTTTAAGCATTAAACACCCACTGGTTGTGCTTGTATGTAATACAGTATGTTTTTTCTCTAAAATTTCCACATTGTTTCTGAAAATTTGGTTTGATTGTCTGATTCACAAATTAAAATACATTTTTAAAATTTGATTTCCCAAGTATATGCTTGGAAATGACGTCCCATGTGATTAACACATTAATTAAAATTTCATGTTTTTATTTTGATGAGTGAGATGGACTCCACAGAGGAAGATAATCTCAAGATAGGGGCTTAAGAAGGAAAGTGGAATCTGATTCCATTTGCTGTGCTGACAAAGATTTATTAGGAGAGTCTGAATGTATTTCCCACACTCTATCTTATTTCTGGGAAGAAATGATAAGGATCCTATTTATTGGGTTCTGATTTACATGTCTGTATTTAAAATCAGACCGTGTCTCTAGAAACTGTTTGGGAAACGCGGTAGAGTATAGTTGTGTCACCTGGTGCTTAGACAGCTAGCTGTGCTTTCCTAGTGATTCCAAGTTAATCGATATTTCCGTGTGAGGGTCAATATTGAAATAACCTCATAATTTTAATTCCCAATAACCAGGTTTTAGGCTGTATTCATGACAGAGACCTTTTGTAATCTCCTAAAATAGGAAAACTCCAAATGGGAAAGAAAAGGCTGTGTGAGTGACTGCACACAGTTGTACACGCAACACTCTGAGAAGCCTCGTGGCAACTGCACAGCACACAACCGCTCGCAGCGGCCCATGGGTAAACAGAATTGACTTCAATTTCAACCTCCTCTCAAAAGAATGGGAATGGTTGTAAGTAAACATGATCTCATGGAAGGGTGCTAGTCAACCCCCTGCTGAGGCTTGAACCCAAGGCCGAGTGTATACTGAGGAATGGAGTTTGTCTACAGCACCTGCCTTAGGTCCTGGGGCATCTTAATAGAGTTGAAGAGTCAACCTTTTGTCATTGAGAAAGAAAAATCCCACACTGTCTATGGTGTCGCAGTATCAGACGTTTGTGACTGTCTTCCTAGGACAGAAGGCAGATGGTTCTCTTACTCTCTGAGGCATTTGCCATTATAGGTTAATATATAGCAACCTCAAGTCTTGTCAGTTGAATCAAATCTTGTTTTTCACTTTTCCAGAGAATTTTCCCTTTAAAAGTCTCTTTCCTTTGTCTTCTAATAAATATGCTCTTTCTAAATCCCCCTTTCTTTTAAAATGAAAAGAGCAAAAAGGACTACTTTTGTAATTAAAAGTCATTTTTAAATAACCCCAGAAGATTGTTTCTAGATATCAAAACATCTTTATGGTCCCATTTCTGTGGCAAGAAAGACAAGCGACTGGGATCCTGTGCTTTCTACTCTAGTCTACATTAATTACCTTCTATTAAAAAAATGACAAAGACCTTTTTGAAAGAGATTCTGGCACTCTTTCCACAGAAATGATGGCAGACACCCTACTTTGCTGATTTCTTGACACTTCTAATTACCTGTATTCATTTGAAATCGTTTCCTTTGTACAGAGTTATTGGCATGATTTTCTGAGAACAAGAGGAAAATGGAAAACATTTTAGCAAGTTAAGGGGGAAGAAATCAACAGTATCATTGTTTGCCGCTTTTGTTGAAACTCCCCACACAAGTCATTTGAGGGACATGAAGGTACATGAAAGGTTATTCTTCGCCCTGCGCGTGGTTGCTGGTGTTTGTAATGTCAATAACTGTGGAAGGTTGTCAGGAAACTGCAGAGACAAAGGTCGATGGCGATGACAAACACATCATTGTAGGTGTTTGAATATGCAATATGAGCCTGCTCCACCAGGAGAGACATTAACACCCCAGAACTATCAACCGGGCACCGGGTGAAGCCCACCCACCCATTGTTCTCTGGGCTCCTGGACTGTCATGGTCAATTCAGAGGTGGAAAACCCGTGCGAGAATTGTTCTTAGAGGGTGCAAGATGGGTGGTGGTCCAGTCCTTGCTTAATGCATATATGAGCTGCCGGTCTGTCTTTTAAAGGTGGGGTCACAGGACATATTAAAACTTAGCCAGTTTCTAAAAGTGCTTCATTCCTGGGAAATTTAAACATTTTTTTTTTCTTTTTACCAAAAGAGGAACACAGAGCTGAGCCTAGTATATCACTGCAATGAAGTAGATGACAAAGGCATTCTGGGCTATAAGCTCAATTAAATATTAACCATGCCTTTCATATACTCTTGACAAAAATTTAGTTGAGGTAATGGTGAGCCCTTCCACGGAGTCCTGCCTCCTGTTGATTTAGACACGTTAGAAAGCGTGGCCGTTTGGATTCAGTAATAAATTATTTACAAATGAAATGTACAATAGGTCACTTAAATTGTGTCTCCGGCAAGAACAGGCTTGATAAACTCCTTTTTTTTTTTTTTTTTTTTTGAGCTTAACAGAAGTATTCAGATTTGGATTGGGGGTGGGTGGGCATCTGTCTTTCTTTTAGTAAATTATACCAGAGGAATAATTTGAAAACCTTTTGTGAAATAAAAGTTTTTGTTTTTTAAATGAAATTGCTGGTGAACTTTTAAATGCCTGGGTTTCCCTCGGGTGCTGAAGAGCACCTGCAGGATGTAAAGGCAGTGTGTGTGCAATGCAGACAAGAGCATTTTATGGCTAAGACGTTTAAGGTTTTGCGTCTGTTGGTACTCTGCATTAAGATAAAATATTTTTTTTTGGCGGGCGGGCGTGTGGGGGAAGCTACTCTTCCTGAGACATTCCTCATTTTCTTGGGTAGCCTGACTCCCTTTCCCCATCCCTGACCCCATGTATGAGTTACCGCGGGGCCATGGTGAAGGAGAGCAGGGAATGAGATTTGCAGGTGAGGGCCATGCAGGATGACAGAGGAAGGCGCTCTGAACTCAGCCTGCAGCCTGATGTGACAAAGCAAGGGAGTGGGTGGAGGGAACAGAGGGGCTCTGACAGAGGAAAAGGGGAGGGGGGGGGGAAGGAGGGAGAAATGATGGAGGAAGAAAAAGGAGCGGCAGTGGGAGTGAGACATAAGTATAATTTAACAAATAATGTCCTTGTTCCGTAGGAGAGGGGAGATTATGGACCGCAGAGAAACAGAGGGAAAAGTGAGACTGCAGACTCTGAAAGTGAGAGGACGGTATTGAAGAGAACATTCAAGAATCTAGAATCTAGACAGAGGGCAACAGAGATAATAAAACGGTCCCTTATATTTTCCAGGGGACACCTGTTTCTACTTCACATGCCTCGCGCCAGCAAATCTGTTTCGAGCTTCATTGTGGGGAGGCTGCAGTGCACCTCCGCGTGTTTTCACATTAGGAACTCCGCAGAGTTTATTACGGCGATGTGTATTTGCACTTGAGTTTCCCTTAGTCTTGCATTGTTTCCACTGAAGTAATAATTTTAAAATGTCCTCAAACAAGATCTTCGGTGGGTTAGAAAGGGTTTGGAGTTTTTGTGTAATTTCGTTTTCTACTGGTCCCCTTTGAACTTCTTGAGGCTCTGATTAGATCTCTGACCCTCAGATAAGACCCCAGTGTAAGTAAACAGTCTGGCTACATTCACTACGGGCCAGATGACAGCTAGAGTCGTTTCCCTGACGCTTTATTTATTTTACTTTTTCATATTGATGTTGAAATTATTTTTAAAACGGACCTTTAATTTTCCTTCATTCTACTTCCGGGAAGGTAGTACTTCCTTCACGAAGGCAGTCGTTGGGCTTTAAGAGTCAATAGAGGGAGGGGTTCCTGTGTACAAGATCTGAGCAAAAAAAAAAAAAAAAAAAAAAAAGATCTGAGCACATGGAGTTAACACACAACCTATGTTGTCCTTTGAGCCTCTTTGGGTGTAGATGTTAGGAACACTGGCCCCCTGGAGTATCTATGTAAGAGACCATCTTCGGTAGGCTAGTATCTGACTTAGATGATAACGTTTTGAAGGTTTAATTCACCCCTTACCCCCATTTTGGCCAAGGTTACTTTGGAGATGGATAGTTAATAAGTTGTACAAGCAGTTTTATAGAATTTTTTTCTTTTCTTTTCTTTTTTTTTTTTTTTTTGTGGTAAGACCACATTTATGGTACATGGATAGGCACACATTTATAACGCACAAAGTTCTGGGTTCAATCTCCAGCACCATAAGAGGAAATTATGGCATGGGATAAATAGCAGATAATGAGTGTTGTGCTCAAAATAGCTGCCTCCTTTTATGTAGATGACTGGTGTGAACATTTAGATCATCTAAGCATAGTTTTATGTTAAAGCAGTATGAATTAGCAATTTCCTCTTTCTTTGTTACAGAACACTGTTTGGGTGGCACCACGGCATAGCAACCTTTGCTTTTCCCCCCTCTCTTTGCTTTATTCTTGTTACTGGCCATTTTGTTTATCAGTGGGTCACCATGGGGATGGCTCAGAATTTGCTGCTTTCTTATCTCCAGACTAAAAACAGAATATAATTTCTAAGTGGAATAACCTGCCGTACGAGGCGAGCATGCTGAAGGCATGCTGTGATTTGCAAGTGGCAGGGATGAGAGGGACACAAGAGGTAATTCTATTCAGATCTATCTTCTCCATCTCCCAGTGTAGGTTGATAAAGCGTTAGACATGACAGTGGGTATAGTTGTGGAGAGAAGCATAAATCACAGAGTTTTCCTGAGGTTGAGAGAGGGGTGAAGGCCACAGGGTCCTTAGTTTTCCAGAAGTTGATATATACATACTGATGCCCCTCTCTCTCTTTCATGCTATGTTAATCAAGCATTTTTGTTTGAAAGAAAAAAACTACTTTGCTCACTTTTTTTCACCTTCCCCTTCATTTGTTTATTCAACTTATTTATTTATTTAATCACCTGACTTTGCCTGATCCTAGCCCTTTCCCTCCTGTCCTATCAGTCCCTCCTTCACTCTCCCTCTCTTTTTTAATGTAGCTCTAATGTTTTTTCTCCAGACCTTTCCTTTCTTTAAGACTCATTAAACACCAAGACAAAATTATTTAAGTATACATTTCACTCAATTTTATATTCTAAAAACGTATCAAGGTTTGTCGTTATGTTGGTTATTGTCATGTGAATTTGAGCAAGAGAAAGCAACCTAAAAGAAATATCGGAGCAAAGACAACCAGTGAGTATTATTGGGGAAAAGTAAAAACAGTTAACTCTTAGATCAAATAACATTACTTACGAATCAGGAAGGGTTTGTTTAATTTTGAGTAAGGAAAAAAGATTCAGGGGCCCACAAGCTACTTGTGGATCAGTGAACAGCCTTATTGCTCACACACAAAAACTGACAGTCATGAAGAATTTTGGAGTAAAGACGACTGGCGGCCCATGGTAAATGCAATATTACTCAATTGCTTATTATCCTATTGTGTCCTTTTAGTTCCCAAGACCTCTGCCAAATGTGCAGTTTAGAGTAGGACCAGAGGCAGCAGCAAGAGAGCCGAGGAACTGAGAAATAGCCCCAATGAAACAAGGGTGAAGCAGGGGCCTTGTTTAGTCTGGAGAGGCAGAGCTGGAGGGCTTAATAGCAGCCCTAGCATCCATGACAGAATACAGCCCTTTGCAGGTAGAGGTGAACAGCTGGTCTCTGTTTCCTCCGAGGACAGGACAAGCTGCAGGCTCTTAAGTGCAGTCAGTGGGGATTTAAGTAAGATGTTAAGAAGGCCTTCCCAAGCCCAGGGGATGCGCAGGGAAAGAAGCTTCAGGTTGTCTGGATTTAGACTGTGTTGACTTATGGTTATTAATTATATCTTAAGTCAAAAGTCCAAGTTGAAAAATGAAAAGAAAGAATGTAGTCCCCCATGCAGGAGCATGGGGAGGAAATAAAAGAATGGATAAATTGTGGTCTGGGGACAGAGACCATATGGGATATGAATGAAATGTATGAGTTAGGGTATTTGGCAGAAAAAAAACGAAATGCAATATGGAAAACAGAAGGAATTTGCATAGGTGAAGAAAAGAAAGAGAGAAAAACATGGGAAATATTTAGAATCAGAATACCGTTTTAACCAAAGCTTTGTTTCTGGTCATGGGAAAATAATTCTAATGGTCTAAGTGTATAAGAAGCAGCACTCACTACAGGTTGGCACTATTTTGTGGAACTGATGTAGTTAAATATTAGAACCAGGGCCAAGAAACATATTGGCCATATTTTATTTCTGCCTTTACAAAACAATAAAGTAACCCAGAAAAGGGAGAAAATAACTTTTTGAAGTTTCCCCAACCTTTTGATTTTGACATAAAAGGAAAATAATGATTACGAGCAAGTAAACAGTACATTTCTACCACACAAATCAAGAACTAGGAATGTCCAGATCAAAGAAGCGGTATTCCGATAGTAGGAATTACTTTAAAAACAACAAACAAACAAACAAACAAACAACATCAAGAAACCTAAACATCACTGACATTGTTAGCAGGGGAGATATGAACTGAGTGCCCAATGGTGTAGGCTTTGTGCAGATCAAATAAGGAAGGAAACCCATGGGCTTAAGAAACATAATGCCTAAATCTTGCCGTGTAGTAAGAATGTTGCTTTTTAAGACAGCCATCTGTGGTTGCAAACCTATGGCCCTTGACATGATCTCAGTTATAGAAACACAGACATGTCAATGGGCATTTCACACAACGAATAGCTCAAGGATGCACATTAGCTTTTAAGATAATCACCAATGTTAAATTACTTCAGTCCTCTTTAAGTTACCATTTCAATCCCCACAACACTCAGAATCATGTGTAAGATTCCAATGTAAGCATAGTGGGGTCTGGGCCAGCACTCGACTCGTCATTTACTGGGATAGTTGTAATCCACCTCTAGTTACCTGTATTTCTCCAGATAGTGGCTGTGTCTGTTGGAAATGCATTAGACCCCTTTTACACTGGACTTTATACTTTGCTGAGCAAATGCCAGATTTGGTCCCATCTAATGGGTTTTATAATGCCCTGTTTGTTTTGGTTTTGTATTTTGTTTCCTGGCAAAACAAAACAAAACTTTCCTTCACTCTAAATAGCAGAAAATACAATCATGTTTGAATTTTGTCAACATAATAGTTATGTATATTTTATAACATTCTGGTACACAGAACTTAACAATCTAAAAATAGGTCCCTGGAAATATTTTTTTACTGCTTTAAAAAATGTACTTTGAATTTACTTATAAAATGATTTGGGTTTAGAAATCACTCTCTCTCTCTCTCTCTCTCTCTCTCTCTCTCTCTCTCTCTGTCTTCCCCCCCTCCTTTATCTCCCTCTCTCTTTTGACAAAGAAAAGCCTTTTGTTCTGGTCCCTGCCACTGCCTTATTCTGTGACTTTCTGCTGTCCCCTAGTGGCACGTTAATCTTTTTGACGATGGTGTGATTGCCCCTGGAACCAATTCTCCCCTCCTCTGTGCTTCCTTCTGACTCTCATGAGCGGACATTTAAAATATTATTAAACAACCTAGGAATTGCCTTTTGGAAGCAGCAACCCCAATTCTTTAGCACAAACAGCATTCTATCTATGAGTTTGAGTGTATATGCCCAGGGAAGACAAGCCATCCTTTTCCTGTTCCCTCCTCAGTGCTCCCCCAAAATTTAGGATCTCAAAATTCTAACACAGTATTGATGAAAGCAAAATGCTGTCAGCTTTGACTGTTCTTACATAACATACAGTAGTGAGGCGTGATTTGTGACAGGTTAGACTCTTTTATGTCAATGGGTTTGCAATAAAAAATTATGGCATTGCTTTTCTTTCACCTTTGAACGTTCTGTGTGGTTATTTTTGTGGTTGTAGTTGCCTTTTCATGGTGGGATTTGTCTATAAGTATTAAAAAACCTCCACATTCTCACTATTTGAAGCATTACATGTAATTTACTTATGTGAAAGACAGACTCTCATTCATAGTTACCAGGAGGACTTAAGAGATAGTGTCAAATTTTTCTTCTTCTCTGTTCCTTCTCTACATAACTCAGAAATTTACAGTAAGTTAAAGCTGGGTTGGATATTTTACGTCTTATGTCATCAAGCCACATATGTTCAGATCTAACGTAATGCTGGTAAATTCTCTGTATACCCTTTTAGCTTACGTGAATTGTCACTTCAAACTGTACAAATGAAAATGGAATGTGTAAGTTTGTCTGAAACCATAGTTTGGTTTCTTAGAAACTTAACATGAACTAATAAAAGAGTATAAACCTGGCTTGTACAACCCAGTTAAAAGAGGGCTTAAAGCATTACCAAGACTTTACAAGAAAAGAAAAGAAAAAAAAAAGGAAAAAAAAAAAAAAAAAAAAACCAACTTGGATGAAACCTAGCCCATTAATTGGACATTAGAGCTATCCGAGCTGAATGCTGAACTAATGATTGCTTGGCTGCGCCTTGTTTGGCACTTGTGGTGGTTTTGACAACGATTGCTTGACTAGTAACACTGTTTTCTTTCTGAACTCGAGGGGAAGAGGTTTGGGAGTGGGGGCAGGGAGAAGGAGGCTCAAAGCCTAGGGACTCCGATTTCTTGGTAATTCAAGTGTACAGTTTGGCCATGTGGAAGCAAACGAGCTAAGCTGTAAGGCTCCCTTCAATGACATGAAGCTTGTTTCTTCAAAGAAAAGTTGATGCAGTTTTTAAACTGCCTCTGTACTGAGAGGTCAGATTGCTGCCCAATTTAGTCATTTCGTCTGTTTATACTTGCCTCCATTGGGATAAGGCATTAAAACAAAGCCCTGGATTGCAATCAATCTTGGCCTAAGTGCAAAGTCACCCGACCAATCCATGAAATCCTGTGTCTGTCATGAGGAAGGGGGAAGGAAGGGTTTATGCCTCCTCCACTTCTCAAGAGAAAAGATAGCCCACCCCTTAAGCCTCCGTGGGACGCCTGCTTTCCCACCTGGCAAATTCAAATTACATGGTTTTCTAAAACAACATCCCTCATCAAATATCGCAATTTACAGTAGCTACCTTTTTTCAGAGAAATGTCTGATTTTTATTTTTATTTTTTTGTTGTCTGATTCAGATTGTAACTGTTTTAAAAAATGTTTTCCTGGAGTTATTTTTAAAACCTCACTGTAAGTTAGGTGTAAATACTATGACTGTTACTGAGAATGTAGGAAACAACATATTTGTGACTGATTGCTGAGGTGAGAAATGCCATTTGGAATTTTAATTACTTTGATTTCCATTTTAGATAAAAATGACTGAAAAGTCTCAACTCTAATGAATAAATGGATTCTTCTTCTTCTTCTTCTTCTTCTTCTTCTTCTTCTTCTTCTTCTTCTTCTTCTTCTTCTTCTTCCTCCTCTTTTTTTTTCCCATTGTAGATTTCATTGAATTGACTAGCAAGTGGATTTAGGGGAAAATACAGTGTAAAGTTTCCTTTAAAAAAAAAAAAAAAAGTCTAGGGACAGTCTTAATAAATCTTCCCGAAAGTAAGCCAGAATCATCAGTGGTCTATTCTCTACAGAATTAGGTTTTCCAAAACAATAATAAAGCTGAGCAGTTCTACTTTTTACAACTCTGGAGACTATCTAAACAAAATGAGCAGATTTATAGGGCTATTTTTAGTGCACGTCACTGCATTACAGTTTACATTTGCTTTCGAACCTTATTTGACATTCCTAGTAGAAAAATACAGGCAGAGAACTCATTAAGACCCTTAATAAAGATAGTCTCCACAGAGCAGTTACCAAAAAAACTAAAGCTGAGGTGCACTGAAAAATGTTCTTTTGGACTTTAAGGCATGCAGCTTTATTTCCACTTATCTAAAACAACAAAACTCCGAACCCAAATGCAGATTTAGAATGTCTGTTTATAACCACTCTGCCCCAGGAGTTGATGGTGTGTCCCAATAACCAGAATCGAACCACACTGTTTGATGGGGAGAATTTTCAGAGAGCAACAGGTAAGTCAGCTATGTCTAAGTAACTATTACTTCCCCACAAATTGTAGATTCACATCCAAGTGAAAAGTAACTTGCGGAAAAGGAGTAGTACAACATTTCGACTTTCGGTAATCCACCCAGGCATGAAAAAAAAAAAGTGAAAGATCTTATGTAATGTTATGAAATATGTCACCACACAGATTTATGGAAAAACCACAGTTGCATTTTAAAATACAGTCTGGAGGATTAAATGTTTGCATTTTGGCCACAGCAAGTCCCTTTAGCTTTTCCACACAAGGAGAGGGGCTTGTGTTTCCTTCACGAGCACTCTTACCTTCGCTTGTGTACACAAATGAAGAATCCATCTCTTTTGTTTATTTTTGAAATGATATTTCAGCAAGAGGAAAATACCAGAAAGACAAATTCAGATGCAGTTTTAACGGTGCTGTCATGTCTTTTTCTCTGATGGGACGGGAAGACTTTGATAAGGTTAGACTGTCTGGGGAAGTAAACTGACATCTTGCTAAAAGTGTTATGTGCTTTCACGTTAATTGTGCTCATGTAAAACCCCACAGTAAGGAAATGCCTTAGCTGTAGACACGATTCTCGAGCCTTATAAATACAGCTCCGATTCAAAGGTAAGAAAACAGACAGGAATTCTACACCAACTACCCTCTGATAAGATTATATTTTCAAAGCCAAAAAACCATGTCTACACAATGTTTGTGGTATGGAAATATCTGATTAAACTCTTAGGAAAACACACTTTTCCACAAGTGGCCCCTTTAGTTGCCGCACCTCGGGGATCTTATTAAAAGTTAGTGCATTGCATTTAAACCCGAAAAGGGATTCATGTAAAATTATGACTTCACAGATTGCTCTCTGAGAACTGAAGATGAAATAAGAAAATGATACATTTGGACTAAGAGCCATTGTAACTACTGGAAAATGTCATTGAAGGCATTTGAGGAGGTTTTAGCTTGCTATAGATGACTCAAACAGCCCAAGAAAGTAGTTTTATAGCTGGATGAGTGTTTTTAATGAGTTAAACATGTTACTACGACGACCTTAAAGCCACACTGTAAACAATTGCTCTGATGAAAAGATTGGCAGGGTTGCTTGTTTAGTTCTCTCTCTCTCTCTCTCTCTCTCTCTCTCTCTCTCTCTCTCTCTCTCTCTCTCTCTGTATTTTAAGTTTTCAATCATCCTATTTGGCTTTGCAGTATAAAGAAATGATATGCTTCTAGTAAATTTATCAATTACTCATTAATTTGGTGGTGAGTATCTATTTTGGGGTTCTATTTAATATAGGGCCAAGTTTAATTTCTTCTAGCACTCGGTTATCCTGGGCCTATTTAACATATGAATTAAGTCCAAGTCCCTTTGAAAACGCAACCTATACCATTCCTCCCCAAATCATAAAAGTAATTTATTGTTGTAATCTCAATTTATGGCTTAGTTAGGCAGGTGAAAATACGACTTCCAAAGGAATCCCTCTCCCCTTCCGCTTCAGCCTGCTTTACAGTGGGGTCTTGTGTGTTGCTACAAGTTGGTGTGGCTAACAATATGTTGATTGAAAAGAAATAAGCTGCTCTCCAATTTAAAAGCAATATTTAGATGAGCACACCTGGAAAATCCTCTGCAAATAGATGATTTTGCTCCTTGTAACTTTAACCAAAAATATGAAAGTTAAAAAAAAAACAAAAAAACAGGAGGGAGGAGAGATAAACCTAGCTATAAGGCAAATGTATTGCAAGCAGGGACAGATGAGAGATTTTTCAAAATTAAACTGCTAGGAAAAGCAGTTGTAAGGCTGTCTGTTGTTGTTGTTTTTATTTGGGGGAGTGGGCAGGAGGGAGTTAGTGATGTTATAATTGAGAATGCCTATAGCAACTAAAATGCTCTTTCACAATATTCTTGTTTTGTTTTTATAACTATCTTTTAAAAAATAAAAATGATACACAATATTTTTGTAATTTTGATGATCTTTCCTGTTCTGGAGGATTTAGTTCAAATTTCAAAAAAATTGTTTTATGTGTTGTATATTTTTGTCCATAAAGCATTCTCCAAATGGTAGTTATTTATGTGACTAATAGAACAAAGCAAGGAAATATGGCTTTTCGTCCTACTCCATTATTGAAACGGAATATGATCATTAGCCAAGGCTGGGGTTTAGTTGCAACACTTTGAAAAATAGCCTAAATGAATAGATGTCAAATTAATCAAGAATGGAACTATTACATTATTTTCAAAAACTATATATACCATTAAGGGTTTTCAGCTATAAATAATTGTTATGAAGAAAAGAGGAGGTTTCATCTTTTAAAAAATTAGCATACGCCACCACTTTAGGGTGTTAAAAAGATTGAGCACTCAACTAGGATTTGTGAAAATCACAACTGAGGAAGCAGGATTATAATGAGATCTCGAGACTGAGCCTGAGAGTAGAAGCTGATGCTTCTGCAGCCGGGCCCTTCTCGGCCTGAATTCACACGTGTGTGTGTGTGTGTGTGTGTGTGTGTGTGTGTGTGTGTGTCTCCTTTGTAACCTGGAAAAAGTGGCTTTGAATTAGAACTCCCTTCCTTCCCATCTGCAAGGACACCTTCTTTCCAGAGCAAACTTCACTTTGACCCGATTCCTTCTTGCATTTTCCTTTTACTACTCAAGTCAGAGACAAAGGGTATTTCCTCAGTCATTGATTTGTTTTTCACCCTCTTGTGGTTAATAATAATTTATCCTGGAGAGATCCTGCAGGTTGGAATGCATATACAACTCGGTTTTTATTAGAAAAACGAAAACAAAAACCTACCTCATTTATAGTGAGATAGAGGTAGTGTCAATCACTTTGCCATGTAGTTCACACATCTAGGTATATTTTTAATTAAACACTGGTCCACAAATAGGCAAATAATAGAAGTTCGTGGAGAAGCAGTTGATCTCAGGCTGACAGTGGCTCATTTATCTTTGTCCTAACTAGACAATGGGAGATGACACGATGCTGTTGTTGTCTAGGCATTAAGATTTCCTTCTTAAGCAAATGCAGTTGAGGCGGTTTGTTTTCCAACAGCCTGGCACACACTGCCAGTGGCCAGAGTTTTGTCTCATCTTCATCCAGAGGGAGGAGTAATCTTGGTGATGGTGGAAACGAAATGTATGTCTGGGGTCAAAGTGCATACTGCCTTTTGGGATCTGCATTACATTAATGTCATTTTTGGGTTCCTGACGTTAATCAAAACCAACACCATAAAGCGTCACTTAGCTAATTTGTGTATTATTGTCAATGTTACCATTAATTATGCGTTTGTGAGGAAAAAGAGGATTAATGAGATGTCACAGGTAATTTACAATGATCAGGCTCCCCAGGACATTAAGAAAACACTAGCTGGGTAAGATTTCCATGGAATTGAATGCAAGAAGCAAAGGTCTTTGTTGAGGCACCACACTGATATTGTTCATCGTTATCAAAAATCCCTCTTCAATCAGCAATTCCTAACTTTTACATATTTTGCTCATATTAAACGTTTGCTTTGTCCTAAAGTACCCAGAATTCACATAGTAATGGCGAGACTTGTTCAGGTGTCTTCCACTCTGACTATGGAGGATAAGCTTTCATTTCCTTGGAAGGTCAGCAGTCATGTCACAGACAGTTAATTCTACCCATGTCCCATAAACTTGGGTTCACATGTAATATCCCTACCACACCATTTTTGGTGGTCTGGGTGCTTGTATTTAAATTAGACATAAAGATCCCCTGTTATGACAGTTTTTCCTTCCCCAGCTTAGTCCTCAGAGTCATGTAAATAAATGGCTTCCTGTTCTCTCTTCCCTTTTCTGGAAGGGACATGTAACTATATAGTGTAAGTATTACATTATCTTGATACACATGGAACAGAAGCACCGACGCACAGCCCTGTCCCAGGGTCTGAAAAGTTATGTAGAAAAACCACAGTTTTGGGCTGGAGAGATGGCTCAGCGGTTAAGAGCACTGTCTGTTCTTCCAGAGGTCCTGAGTCCAATTCCCAGCAACCACATGGTGGCTCACAACCATCTGTAACGTTATCTAATATCCTCTTCCGGCCTGCAGGTATACACGCAGGCAGAGCACTGTATACATAATAACAAATGAATAAATAAATAGATAAATCTTAAAAAAGAAGAAGGAGGAGGAGGAGAAAGAGGAGAAGGAGGAGGAGGAGAAGAAGATGAAGAAGAAGAAGAAGAAGAAGAAGAAGAAGAAGAAGAAGAAGAAGAAGAAGAAGAAGAAGAAGAAGAAGAAGAAGAAGAAACACAAGTTGCAGAGGTTCTGCTGGCAAGCCAGACACACTTCCAAGGCACCAGCAGACAGTAAGAAAAGAATGGCAGAGAAAGGAGAAGACTAACTCTGTGATATTTGTTTAAGAGACCTTTCTTTATTTGTGGATTCTTCATCACATCCTGGGAGACATCATGGTGTTTGTGTTCTACAGGGGCCAGCAAAGCCAGATTTGACTCATGGAGTTCAGGACTCAGGGTCTCGTTACCTAAATCAGTTTTCTGTTGGGAGTGACGGCAGCGCTGTTGGATGGAAGAGGGCCGTGCAGGGTCAATGACACCAGCACAGGAGGCCATTTGGAAATACCATTTGCTGACCTGGCTTGAATTCTCGTGTACTTATTTCGTCTTTGCCTTAGTTTTTATTTATTTGAGGACATGACTATATACGAGGAGATCCTGAAGTATGCATGTCTGCGGGCTCCCAACACAGATGTGAAATCCAGCTTTAAATCCCAGCTCTGAGAGAGTTTGAGAAAGTCACTCAACTCCTCTCTGTGTTAGTCTCCTCACCTGTGAAATAATAAAACTTGGCCAACACAGTAATGAGGATTTAAGGCGATAATGAGTGTAAGTCCCTTAGCATAGGGCTCAGCACACAGTCAGGGTTTAATAGGCTGATGGTTTTCCACATTAAAATTTTATCAGAAACACCTGTGGAACTTCAAAAATGACAGCTTTTTGGCTCATGCTCCAAACCTATCAAATCTTCATGCTTATGGGCAATCTCAATGGGCAGCCTAAGTGAAAATCATTGCTCTAAAGAGTGGATGTGTTTATTGTTTGTTATTAGCAGTTGCTGTTGGCGTAAATGTTTCAGTGAAATATCTTAAATTTTTTTTTTTATCTGATGTCATAGTTTAGGGACTATGTATATTGGATCATGAATTCTATCAGGCCTTTATTCGTGTTATTATGATGACTCAAGATCTGGACTTGAATTGTGGTATAAAATTCTATGAACTAAAGCTGCATTGTAATCACTATTGTTTGTGTATGTGCGTGCAAGTATAGCTGGGGTGAGTGCAGAAGTTGGAAGTGGCTGGTCTTATAGGAGAGCTGTATTTAAGAAACATTGTCCAAGTAGTAGAATAAGGTCAAACCACAAGTGAGCTAGCTGAACTCAACCATCTATTAACAAATGAAAATAAAACATTTATTACATTGTCGACTCTCGCTTTTTTATATTTATGATATGTCCCAAGGAGATTTCTCCATTGGGATAAAATTTCACAAGCAGAAGGAGCAAAGGAGGGGGAAGTTTAAATAAAAATGTTTTATTATTGATTTGGCATTGTTGGGCTGACCGTACAGACTGTGGAAATAAAATAGTTTATTTCTTTTTCTTTTTATTGACTCTACAAAGTAATAGCTTAGCATAGCTATTAGTTTATCTTGTAACTAACCTTTGCACTACTTTCTGAGTTGGTTGCTTTCCAGAAAGCAGTATGCCCAGTGAAATAAACACCGAGAGACTTTTAATAGCACACTGAAGGAGAAGACACTAAAGTGACCAGCTTTTCCTCTGGCCTTCAGCATTTTATGAGTTTGAAATTTCTTCCTTTATTATCATGGTTGTGACTAAAATTAGAGATCTATCTATGCATGAATTCTATTCATTTTCTTAAATGAAATGGCAATTTTTTTTTTTTTTACCATAGTAGGATAATGTGAAGTGGTGTTATCAAAATATCTTGGAGTGCAGAAGCTCGTTGAATGCTTAGATGTTATACATAAGAGATAGATAAGAGGCAGTTGTTTCTGGTATTGTTTTAAAATGTGAATGGTAGTGTGTTGAGCTGAGCATAAGATCCACTGAGAAGATTTAAGATCTTGAAAATGTGTGTATGCACATGTTTTTGTAAATGCATTATAATGACCAGAGGCTGGATTGCTAAGACATTTCATTAAGGAATAGAAAACTGCATTCAGATGACCACAAAAATTTCTCCTTAACATAATTATGAAAATACTTTTTGCTGGGCAGTGGTGGTATATGTCTATAAGCCCAGCACTTGGGAGGCAAAGGCAGAGGCAAGGAGATCTCTGTGAGTTTGAGGCCAGTGTGGACTACAGAGTGAGTTCTAGGACAGCCAAAGCTACACAGAGAAACCCTGTCTTGAAACACAAGGGGAAAAAAAAAAAAAAAAAAAAAAAAAAAAAAAAGACCTCTTAAGATTAGTCAGCTTTTATTTTCATGTCAAAGAAAAAACAATTATAGCATTTGCATATTCTGAATGATGGTCCAAAGAGATCACCATAGTTCTATTTTGTCAATGAAACATCATCAAACCCATCATGTACTTATGGAGCATAAAGCCATGTACCTTTGACATTTCAAAAAGAAGAATCATCTTAGTACCATCAGTTCACCAAGAAAGTCTTTGTTAAATACTTTTGAATAACAATGCATTCACAATGCATATTAGCTTATTAAACGTTTCTATTAACAACAACTAATTTTGAATGCCTTTTTACCTGAGTCAAAAATTAGTACCACTTAGAATTTTAGCACAATAGAATAAACACTGTATAGTATGGCCATAGACATTGTCTGGCTCCATCAGTTATTTTAATACCAGCTTGGTGGGAAATGGAAATTCTTAGAAGCATGGCCAGCTTGATGCAGAATATACAAAACTCACAGATGAGCTGGCGCGTTGGTGTTGACTGCCTCATCTCTAGGATCAGATAGGAACCAAAATGAGAGGCTCAGTAACACAGGGGGAAAACTAGACCCGTTAAGATAATTTAAGATTAAGTATGAGAAAGGTCAATATTCCAATTCTTCAGAAATTACCTGCAAGGGAGAAACAGTTCCTCTCGGATGTGGGTTTACTGCAGGGTTTAGGGTGGTGTGGGTGAAACCTTAAGAACTTACTTGATAGACCTGCGCTGCACACTGATTGAAGAAAACAGGAAAAAGTGTTGGAATAGCAACTCCAGTCATTTACACCGTGAATTGTCGGCTATGGCGTCTTCAGAAACTTTTCTGAAGAAGTCAGATGGTTTTCAGAAATTCTCTTGACACAATTGATGGCATGATTGGTGTAGCAGTTGCTTTTCTCTTTGAGGTGACAAAAAGAAACTTAAGGAATTGTTTATTAGACTCCTGTTTTGAGGGTAGAGTTTATAGTTATGGGGAAGGCATGAAAATAATATGAGGCAGCTGGTCTCATCACATTTACAGTCAGGTAGCGAGGAAGACGAATTCTGGGACTCAGTTACCTTCCTCACTGTTCCCATTTTGATTTAGTCTGGGACACTTGTTCAGGGTAGCTCTTTTCTCTCTACTTAAGCCTCTGCAAACACTGTCACAGAAGATGCCCTGAGGTGTGTCCCCTAGGCGATTCCGAATCCTGCCAAGCTGAACAGTGATTGGGCATCCTAGTTGGGAATCCAATAGTAAGGATGCTTCTTGATTTTAATCAACTGGTCCACATGACTACACAGAGGGGAGTGTAGGGGACTTGGAGAATCATTTTCAAAGTGTGCTAACCTGAAAAAAAAAAAAAAAGTACATCCATTGATCAAAGCATAGCAATGGTAACTTTCTAACCCATTACCCACAAACTTCTATACAGTGTAGCAAGTCAATGTTCTCAATGCGTAAGTCCTAGGGGTTTGGAAATATCAACCTCTTTGGGCCGTGGTGCCACTACATTGAGACTGATATTGAAGAATGATTTTTCAAACAACAAAAATATTTTTTTTTCCTATGTGAAAAATGGTCTGAGTTTATAGACATAGCTGCTGACCAATTTATCTTTGAAGCTCCAGGATCTGGCATTTGCAGCTCATAACAGGGCAGATATCACTAAATACTTATTGGATGAATAAATATTCAACTTGTAAGGTGGTCTGAAGTAATATGATTACAAGAAGGAAGGATAGCATAAATGTATTAGGAATATCCTGAGACCATGTCCTAAGCCATGGAACAAAGCTGTGATGACAGAGGACACAGGAAATCAGACAGGTCAGCATGCCATGGATGTGCACTTGCCCCTGAAAAATGAATATATGTTTTTTTTTTCTTAAAATAAATAAGTTTGGGGGAGTGGAGAGATGGCTTAGCTATGCTGCTCTTGCAAAAGACTATAGCTCTCAGCACCCACACTGGCCAACTCACAGCCACTTCTTTTTTTAAAAAATATATTTTATTAATTTATTCATATTACATCTAAATTGTTATCCCATCCCTTGTATCCTCCCATTCCTCCCTCCCTCCCATTTCCCCCTTATTCCCCTCCCCTATGACTATGACTGAGGGGGACCTCTTCCCCCTGTATATGCCCATAGGGTATCAAGTCTCTTCTTGGTAGCCTGCTATCCTTCCTCTGAGTGCCACCAGGCCTCCCCATCCAGGGGACGTGGTCAAATATGGGGCACCAGAGTTCGTCACAGCCACTTCTAACTCCTGCTCCTGGGCTTCCAATGCTCTCTTCTAGTCTCTGTAGGTTCCTATATAAATATGGTATGCAGCAACACATGAATGTACACATAGACAAAATAAAAACAAATCTTAAAAAAGTAAATTTGATATTGAGTGCCAGAAACAATATACGAATGTGTAGACAGTGACTATCAGAAACATTTTAGGTTCTTTAAGTGGTTAAGAATGCTCATTGCTCTTGTGGGTTCTGTGCCAGGACTCACAGGGCAGCTCACAGCCATCCATAACTGAAGTTCAGGGGGTCTGATGCAGTCTTCAGGCATCCACAGGCACCAGATAGGCACGTGCTGCACATCTACACACAGAGACAAGACACAGATATAAAAATGAATTCATCTAAAGAAAATAGTGAAACAGCCTTTGTCTATATGCCTCTTTGTCAAGATGTTGTCCTATGTGTGGGAAGGGACGCAAAGATACTCCAGTGTCTAACTTCTTTACTTGCATATGTAGACCTTTCTTGTACATCTAAAACATAGACAGAATACATATGAAATCCTCAGCCATTCTCTCCATCTTTAAGGTGATGGGAGCATTGACCTTTCCAAGCCCTAAGCAACTCTCCTTTGTCTTTGCCTGGGACCCATTTCCCTTCTGTACAGTGGCCAGCCTTAATATTTATTTTGCTTTGTCTTTAGATCTCAGGGGCTTCTCTGCTGATTATCAACAGCCCCCCTTATTTGGCTGTTTCATTTTTATATAATTGTGAATGAATTTCAATTTCATTAAACCCCACAGTAACTTCTTACCATGAAAGACCTGGGAGCCTGTCCCTGGTAAGATCTCATTTCCCTGTACTGTCTTTGCCAGCGAGATAGGGCACATTGACACAGCCTTTCTTTACCTCACTGTCTCTCTCCCATGCTCCCAATTTACCTTTTTTTCCCACATTCTTTCCCTGTAATCATTCTCCTTCACATCATTTCTCAAAACATGGGGTTCTTAAGCTTGTTGGAATGGAGGGACCTGCTCTAGAATATAATAGCTCACAGCACAAAAGGTAAGAAATAGGAAGAGGACATTGTGATCAAGAAACAGATGAGTTTTCAATAGGATTCTTTTTTTTTTAAACCGTTTTCTAAATTTGCATCTTCTTGCACTGAGACCTCCACTCACATATGCTGTTTTTAGGATACATGTTTAAAAATCGTTTGTTCAGAGGAATTTTTCTTACATCCAGATATTGTTACATTTCTCATGTATACTTATTATCTTTCCTAGATGAAATGTCTGCATAGTTACCAACCTAGCCATTGATAAATCCGATGTGGTGTATTGCCCACCTGGGAACTGTGTGTAACTCCAGGGCAGTGCCTGGGAGATCGCCCCTTAGGATCCTATGCCTCAAGCCCCAGGGTAGCTCACCCTCTCACCCATACTGCCTGGGCTGGAGATTCAAGGCTCAATTCTAAGGACTTGAATAGAGCAAAAGGGATGAACTCCACTTCCAAAATCGGGCTACAAAGAGGCCATGATTTCTGGTTCTCTCTTCTTCCTCTCTCCATTCTTAGACTTGCCCTAAAGTCAGCACTGTGGAGCTGTGAGCAGCCCAATAGGCAGCTTAATTGGACAAACGACAGATACTTCTAGAGATGGCCAGGGGAGACCCAAGATCTGCTGTTGGCCAGGAGCAGGCTTGGGAGCAGGTCTTTCCTTAATCTAGCTTTCAGATTCAGTCTTCAATGACATACTAATAATAATTTCATGAAACAATTTGAACTGAGAGATGCAGGTAAGCCAAGCCTGGCATAGAACCATGACATCACAAGCCAGTTTTCGTCTGAGCTATACTGTTGTTCAGCTGCACATAGCTGACACAGGTTTTGGCACCCAGAAGGAGGCTGCTGCTGGGATGAGAAAGTGGGCCAAGGCTGATCAGATCTTGAATAGTGTGTGTGTGTGTGGGAAAAGCCTAAGTCTTGAACATCTGGAAAAATTTCATCTGTGTCTTATAAATTATATCTAATGCGAGCATATCAACAATAAACTCTTCAGGTACTTTTGAGAGTGTTCTCAGCAAAAATGTCACAATTAAGGTGTCTTAAACGCCTCACATGCTCAGGCTGGAGAATTAGAATTTCCTTTTATGGGTATGATTTCCATCTCCTCAGACTCATAATGTGTATCGCAGATAGCAGATGTGCACACCAATCTGACGTGGGACAGGATGCTCTTCCACCATTTTAAATGAGGCTGTGAAGCCTCCCATGTCTTTTTAGTAGGTATCTTGCTTGATTCTGTGCCTGGGAATATATGATCATACTTCCACTTTCCCTTTAATAGAGTGAAGCATGGCCCTTCGAACTTTGGTACCACTGGCCTAGTAATTTTTATTATACATGTTTCCTTAGGTTGTGCAAAACTTTCTCGAGAATGTGCCCATCTGATCTTATTGGGAAGGCAAATATCCTTTTGCAAAGCCTTGAGCTAAATCCATTTTAGTGTTTTGCTTGTAATGCTGAGAAAAAAAAATCATTACCTACCCTGAAGGAATTCCTGCTCATATGTAATAGAGAAAGAGATGCTTAACTGAAAGAGTTTTAAGTGTCTAAAGATATTTGAGTCAAGACAGCTAAAGGTATAAAATTAGATTGTTTAATAGATTGTATTCCTTTGAAAATGAATATAATTAAATACTTTTTACATATTGGTAGATAGTGCATCTATGTATTCTTATCTCTAGTTTAACAGTACCCAGATTTTATTTCATTTCACTGAGTAAAAAGATGAACCCTAATTGGCATATGTATGGCAATAATATTTAAATAGCAAAATTTAAAGAAAAATTGTAAGCAGTAGATAAGGGTTAAGGACCATAATCCTTAGAAAGCCTTAAGGTTTAATTAAATGGAGGGATGATTGGCTTACAGTATTTACCAGGATTTGAGAGGTCAGTGGATTAAGGTATACGTTTCTAAGACCAATCATCGCAGCTGCCACTACTTCATGGGACACGCATCCCTACTTTAAAATTTTCTGCATGACAACCTGAGAGATGGCTCAGTGGTTAGGACCCCTGGCTGCTTTTACAGAGGACCCAAGTACAGTTTCTAGCATCCACTTTTGACAGTTTATAACCACCTTTAACTACAGCTGTAGGAGATCTGACACATCTCTTCTGGATGCTTCCGGCACTCACATTTATATATCCATCCACTTACACACCACATAATTAAAAAATACAATAAATCTTAGAAGAAATTTAAAAATACACATTTTCTTTATGAATAAACATCACCCCTGGGACAATATTGTATATAAGTAGGCTGATGGGCTTGTTAGGTGATGTGATTTGAAGTAAAACTCTGATCAGTGTCTCTAACTTAATGGCACACCACACAGTTTTAGGTTCTGAGCATTCTTGTAATTGTAAGGGTTTTCAAGAAGCTACACATTTCAACCAGGTTAAGCCTGATCCAAAGAGGACTTACTGGGTAGCTCATTAGCACGGATTAATTAGTTGATTTGAATAATTGTTACTCATTGTTATGCAGCAGAAGAAAGGCCTTGGGCAATGTGACACAGTCTAGGTCAGGTTTGACAGCAGTGGTTAGATTGAACAAAGTATACTTAGGGTTACTAAGGGAGGCACCCCTCTATCTCTGCTCTTCCTAGATGGGCATCCAGAAAACTTAGGAGTGGAAAAACAATGAAGGGGACCAAGCTGGTACCAAAATAATGACATAATTGCCTATGGCTGGCATTTGTTAATTTTTTTCTTTGATAAATACAAACAAGTCATCAAGAGAGACTATATAATTTATTTCTGCACAGGGAGACTTTCTGTTGTAGTAACACCTCCATTTTAATGACAATGTCTTTTTTATTAGATTGACTATGATAATAGCCTTTCCAGTGAACACTCTTTGATTTCATTGGTATAGTCTCTGTAATTTATTAATAGGTATCAAGTATGTGAAATTGGACACTCATAATTCTCTGCCGTTATTATTCCACTCATGGCCCTCTAAATTAATTAATTAATTCATCCTGAATGTGATGGCAGTCATGGACCCTCCACTCAATGCGAAGATGAAGTGTCCTTTCATCTGGTGGTGCGGCCATCCTCAAAGAAGTCTCTTCCTATTGAAAGTAGTTCGTTGCTCTCTTGCTTTGCTTTTTTTTTCTTTTATTAAAAATTTATTAGCAAATATTCATTTTAGATAACGGGTTCGAGTGCATATGGTATTTTCATGCATCTACATTTTGATCATGTTCACCCCTCACCCTCTTACCTTTTCTTGTTCTCTTCCAACTTGTGACAG
This sequence comes from Acomys russatus, assembly GCF_903995435.1. Taxonomy (NCBI): domain Eukaryota; kingdom Metazoa; phylum Chordata; class Mammalia; order Rodentia; family Muridae; genus Acomys; species Acomys russatus. The sequence continues at coordinate 51,812,332 of NC_067140.1, read as the reverse complement.
TCTTCTTCTTGCCAACTAGGCCCCTTCTACTTTCCGTTCCTTACCTTTTGTGACTCAGTGTTTATAGGAACATGACACCACACCACTGGCTACACCACTGAGGCAAGTATCTCTCCTCCCTTCAACATTATTAGGTATAAATCCTCAGGGACGTGTGGGGTCCTATTAGCTGGGGTGTTGATGGGGCCAATCTTGTGTAGATCTTGTGCAGGCAATCATGGCTGTTGCAAGTTCAAGTGTGCAACAGCCCTTTCGGGCCTGGGTGTCATCCTTCTGCGTCAGTCCCTCCACTTCCTCCGGCCCTTACAGTCTTTCTAACCCGTCTTCTCTGATGGTCCACGCACCTTGTGAGAATAAGAGATGTATGATTTATTGCTGGGCACTTGATAGTCCTTTGTTCTCTGTAGTTTGATCAGTTATGAACGTCTATAATCACTGTTGACCACTGCAAAATGAGATTTCTGGGCCAAAAGCTGACATTTTCCTGCTTTTTAACATATCACTTCATATGATTTAAATGTATTTCCAAAATGTACAAATCTATATTTCATTTTAGTTACTAACATTTTTTGCTTTTATGTGTTTGTATGTGTGCTCTTGAGTACATGTATGTGTATCAGGAGTATTTTTGCATGCAGGAGCCTGAGGCAGTCAGAAGTACTGGGTCCCCTAGAACTGGAGTCACAGATAGTTGTGAACCAACATATGGGTGCTGGAAGCCTAACCTGGGTCCTCTGTAAGAATAGTAACTGCTCCTAACCACAGCATTATCTCTCCAGTCCAGTCTATATTTTACTACTACTTCTTCTTCTTCTTCTTCTTCTTCTTCTTCTTCTTCTTCTTCTTCTTCTTCTTCTTCTTCTTCTTCTTCTTCAAAAATGATTCATACTTTATGTAAATGTTTGTGACTTATTTTTAATGTAAACTTTTATTAGCCAGTCATATTGTGCATACTAACAGTACTTGTTCTTTCATTTAATTGTATTATGATCTCATTAGTTACTTTAAAAAAAAAAAAAAACACCCAACAGAAGCAACTTATCTTGGCTCACAGTTCAGTCTCTTGTCGTGAGAGCAATAGTATCTGGAATGACTCTGCTGTGGTAGTGGGAGATTTTTAACATGGTTTGCTCATTTCTGTGCATCATGAAGCAGAGATCGGGACCAAAAGGAAGGCTAGAGTGTAGCTCCCAAAGACCCACCTCTAATAGCTTATGTCTGCCATCTGTGCCCTGTGTCCCAAAGACTCTTTAGCTTCCCTAAGATGCATCACTTAGCTGGAACCCAAGCTTTTAAACACATGAGCCCATTGAGGACAGAATAATAAACACACAGCATAATAAAAATGATTTTCAATTTTAAAATCACAGATAAAATGCCCTCTTTTTTCTTCCTTCCCAGCCTCTTCCCCTAAGCTGGGCCATCTTTGCTTTTTTCTCCCTGGCTCTCTGGTTCATCTTGCTCTCTGCTTTCAGAATTTGCAAGAGAAGCTCTGTCTGACACATTCACACCAGCAAGGACCTCTAACTGTGCCTGTGACAGATTTTCAGCGTGTACTCCTGTCTCTACCTGCCAGAGGACACTGTGAAAAAGTGTTAACAGTGTAAAAAGTACAGATGGAAAGTAAGCATCTTGTGCAGTAAATAGGTGTGTGCGCTTATGAGGGATTGCCATATTACTTTATTATAAAGCCTGGCATTAGCTGAAGGGCTTGTCAAACAACCACTTTCTGGAGTCCTTCCCCAGAGTCTACACTTCATTACTTTGAGGTGAAGCATAATGATTTGTATTCAAATCAGTTTCCAGGTAATGCTGACACTGCCATACGTTAGCTCAGAGATGAGATTTTGATTTATCTCAAATAGGCCCCAGTTTGCTATACTAAATACCGTTTAGGCATACCAAGATAAGTACCCATTAAGATTATGCCATGGATTTTTTTGTATCATTCATAAGTTTTCTTTGATTTCCAGATCCTGGGAATTGAGTATCTTCTATACAATGCTTTCATATATACTAGCATGTATGGACCAGGAAAGGATGACTTCATTCAGAGATCTCTCCGGGCAGTTTTACTAGGGTGTTGTACATCTTCACGGTATGTCCCACACAGCTGCAGGGTAGGCTCTCCTTCCCAGTTCATAAATGCTCCTGATTAGCATAGCCTAGGGTGCTACACTCTCTCCACAAACCTCTTTTCTTAGGAGAAACACAGCTTCTGTCAAAACAAGTCTTTAAAATATTTACCAAGTTGTAATAAACAACATTCCTCAAATATGCTGTATATGTCTCTTTTTTTTTTATTAAAAATCCTCTTGATGGGCAACATGAGCTTTTTATTTTTACACATGAGGCATTGCATCTTTACCAACAGAAGCAAACAATGTGGTTGGTGTGGCTCATAAAAACAGATGTTTTATTTTTAATTTGAAGAATATATATCTGTGCATATATATATATATATATATATATATATATATATATATATATATATATATATATATATATATCTGTCTATATATTCCCTTTTGGTTATTCAGATTTAGACAGATAAAAATATCGTCTTTTCAGAAAAACCTGTTCCTAGTAGACAGGAGATATTTATATTCAGCACTGTGAATGGATGTGAATTCATAAAGTGAGTGAAAATATACCGGATCAAATCACACTGCCTGTAACAAATAGCAGCCAGGCTAATCTCTTACTTTTGGCCATGATGTTCAAACTATTTACTAACTTGTAGAGTTTAAAGTAAGAACTCAAATAGTATAGTAAACATTTTGGCTGGATTGGGAAGTGGGTTTCTTTTGTTCCAGGACTGAGGCAGCCTGGAATGTTGGACAGTGAACTTATGAGGTATAGGCAGCCCAGCATCTCCTGACTATGCACCCTGCGATTGAACTAACAGCAATGGCACAGGGACTGTATTTTCAGGACTCATGTGCTGATGGAGAGCCTATCTCAGAGTGCAAAAGGAACAGGATGAATAGCAGAAAGAAATATACTATTACTTATGTATGAATCACTGGAAGGTAAGGATTTCTGATGATTTGCTTTGTTTGAAAGCCACTATTTCAGTTACCTCAAGGTTTGTGATCTCTTACTCTTATCTAAAAAAAATTTTACTTTTATCTTTATATCTCTTCACCTGTCTTTTTAAAGTCTGAATTAATTTTCTCTTGCTTCTCTCTCCTCTTCTTTTCTCCTATTCTCTTTCCTGTGTCAACTTTCTTCCTTTTTGTTCTGTGGATCCCTTTTTGAACCTTTTCTTCTTATTGTCTTCCCTTTTATGCCAAACAGTGCTTAGGCACCAGAACGAGACACGATACATAACATGCTAGGCTCTGTCCTAGACTGCCTCAGAAAAGAGATGTAAGAAAACATTTAACCGCAAAGAAAAGGAACTCTGAAAGGGATAGGAGGCTTGGCATACATATGAGTGGTAGACCACATCAGTGCGGCCCTGGGTTCCAACCCTAGAACTGCAACCAACCACCAACCAACCAACCAACCACCAACCAACCAACCAACCACCAACCAACTAACCACCAACCAACCAACCACCAACCAACCAACCAACCAACCACCAACCAACCAACCACCAACCAACCAACCAACCACCAACCAACCAACCACCAACCAACCACCAACCAACCAACCAACCAACCAACCACCAACCAACCAACCAACCAACCACCAACCAACCAACCACTAACCAACCAACCACCGACCAACCAACCAACCAACCAACCAACCAAAAAAGACAGGGACTATTGTTATGATTTATCTTTAAGCAGATAGATGGCGTATCATATGACATGAGCTCCCTGTTCAGTTTGTTCTCTGACAAAGCAGGCTTGCCATGTAATGTTACCTACACAGTCATCTCCTGAAAGCATCTTGATATATTTGCTTCAATAGCTGTCAGCATTTTGACTATATGAATCACCAGCAAAACAATTCTTAATTTTAATCAGCTAATCATAAGTCAATTCACTCATTCACAGATTCATTCAAGTACTTACAGAATGATGAATGCATCCCTCCTTTTTTACCTTTAAAGGGAAGGACAGTGGTTTTAAACATGAAAGTAAACTGAAAGGCTTTCTTGTTCCTCCTGGCTTTCTTCTCTCCTCCCATGCAGCATTATGGTGTTCCGGCCCTCTGCCTCTTTTCCCTTCACCTTTTAGAAATAACTTTGAAGCTTTCTTTTGAACCCTTTCTCACCTTGAAAGGGTTAGCTGCTTTATGCTCCCAAAGAACTATACTTCCTTTAGATCTCACATTTGCTCTTAGTGTAGTTCTTTTTTTTTTTTTAATCTTGATTAATTTTTTAAAAAGCATTTTTCAACATTTAATATAGGCTCTTTGTGACAAAAAGGCAGACACCCTGAGTAAGAGAAAAGGTCACCTATACTTTCACCACTCATATATAACTGTTGCTACTATCCGGATGTTTTCCTCCACATACTTTAAAAAAATGCAGCAACAACAGAAAAACCCTACTATCTAGATGTCCTACTCTGGTTCCTATTGTTGTAATAAAAACCATGACCCAAAAGCAGCATGGGAACAAAAGGGTTTATTTAGCTTACAGAGGAGAAGAAGGCAGGAACTCAAGGCAGGAACTGAAGCAGCAGCCACTGGCGAATGCTGCTCACTGGCTTGATCAACCTGCTTTCTTATGTAACCCAGGACACCTGCCCAGAGTTACACCCTCTTCAGGGCCTTGGCCCTCCCATATAGATTGCTTATAAAGAAAAGAAAATGCACTACAGTCTTGCTTAAAGACTAATGTGATTGGAAGCATTTTCTCAACTGAAGTCTTCTCTTCACAGACAATGCTAGATTATGTTAAGTTGACAAAAACTGACCAGCACATTAGATTTGCTAAATTTTTTTTTTACTGTATTTTTACCCTTCTTTTGTGTTTTGCTTAAATTTTACACCTTATTTTGTGACGGCCAAACTTTGTATAGAACTGAAATTTATTCTGTATCTAAATTGACTATAATCTCTAAAGAACTAAACAGCAGCACTTAACATAATAACATTTCCTTTTATTTTCTAGACACCACTGTGCATTCTCTGAGTGGTTTTCTTCGGGTCCTCACATAACCCTATGGATCAGATAACATTCCCATCAAAGTTATACATGATGTACCTGCCACTCTCTAGCCTAACTTCATCCTTCAGCAGCCAAGCAGCTTGTGGCCACACACTGGCCTGAAACTTGGTGCTAATTTCTCTATTTACTGCCCATCTAAATATTAGCAGCAGCTATAATTGTTGGCAAATATATGGGCTCTGACTTCAAAGAAAATTCATAATTAATGTTTGCCAAAAAATGTCACAAGACAGATATCTTGTGATGAAAATGTTTCAGGGAACCTAAATATCGGATCAATTTTCTTCTCTTATTTCTTTTCATAACTATAGATTTGATTCTTGTCTGACTTTCTTCTAGTGTTAGAAATAACTTGTTAAAATTTTTTAAATTATAGTACCATTTGAACTAAACTTTGTACATACTCAGATATGAATTTGGGAAAAATAGTAACTTTATTATTTGGTATCTCCTTTCCAGGACATACTTTGTTTTTTAACACATCTCAGTGGATTTTCAGTTTTCTTCTTGTAGGTTCAACATGTGTTGCCAATAAGGTGATTAATTGCTGTGGTCAGAAGGGCTGTGTATTTCCAAAATTCCTATGCTGGTGTTTCCACCCTCAAGGCAATAGTGTTTGGGGGCGGGGTCTTTGGGGAGGTGATTGGGTCAGGAGCATGGGCCCCTCATTAATGGGATTAGTATCCTCATAAAATCAGCCCCAGGGAGCTGCTTTGCCCTTCAGCCATGTGAGAACACAGCAAGAAGGCAGCATCCTTGGACCAGAAAACAAACCCTCGACAAACTAGGAATCTGCTTATGTCTCCCCTCAGACTTCTGAGAGTTCAGCACAATGGCAGATACTTTTGTTGTTCTCATGCTCCTTAGTTTATAGGGTTTTGCCACAGTTGCCCAAATGGACTAAGATTCTACATTTTAATTTTATTAAAGGTATTAAAGGTATTCTTATCATACCTTCTAACTATATATTGCTTACCTATGAGAAAGAAAATCCTTACCTAGGAAAGAAAACCCTTTTTTTATATGTGATAAAAGTTTTGGAATAAAAATTCATAAGACCTGAAAGCAAGGGAGGTAGGGAGGGAGGGAGGGAGGGAGGGAGGGAGGGAGGGAGGGAGGGAGGGAGGGAAGGGAAATAAGACAAAAATAAAAAGTTAAAAACTGACAAATATTGGGTTTTCAAAAAATATGTGAAAAGTATGTCAAACATGATTTAAACGTTGTACAGTGTATACATGTTTGAGACACCATATGATATTCCTTTAATATAGACAGTTTATAAAATATTTTATATAAAAGTCAAATTATTTAATTTACAATTTTGTTAATAATCCAGGTATTTGATGTGCACTCTCTGACTCCTAACTACTGTGTATAGTAGGGTGACTGTAGCTGTGTCAATAGAGTGAGTGTGGCAGAAAGCTTGATTTGGGAGAGCCACAAGGAAATGATAAATAGTGGATGGAGTGATGGCTCAGCAGCTAAGAGTACTTGCTTTTACAGAGGACCTAGAACCCACATGGCAGCTCACCATCATCCATAGCTCTGGTTCAGTGGGATCTTGCATCATCTTCTGACATCTGTGGGCACCAGATATGGATGCACATACAGGAAGAAATGATAAATATCTGAAGAGACAGACCATTTGTGATTTTCTTTCTTTCTTTCTTTTTTCTTTCTTTTTTTTTTTTCCATTCCTGGTTTCTCTGTGTAGCCTTGGCTGTCCTGGACTCACTTTGTAGACCAGGCTGGTCTTGAACCAACAGAGATCCACCTGCCTCTGCCTCCGGAGAGCTGGGATTAAAGGTATGTGCCACCACACCCAGCTAGATGATTTGTAATTAGATTTAAGCATGATTTCCATGTATCAAAATATCACACAACACCTCTCTAGTAGACACAATTTTTGTCTTTATGTAAATGATTTTTTAAAAATGGGGAAAAGTAAAGATAGTCATGTAATTGCTAGCAAAGGTGTTTTCTGCGTGTTCGTTTCTTGACTTAACTTTCTCACCTATATGTGATACTAGGAAGCCTATAGATAACAAGGACATGATAACAGTTGAGGAAAATCACAATAGAAGAATATGCTTTTGTTCTGCAAAAACAAAAACTACTAAAAAAGAGCTTGTGAATAATGTCTTCAGTGGCTCCTGATACGTTCTCACTCTAATAACTGATATAAAAGTGAGGTGGTTGTGTTAGCAGGCCCTGACCAATTAAGTAACTTTTGCCTCTTTATCACACTTTCTACGATGCACTTTGTAGGAGGAGATTTATTTAAAAACTGTGCCTATAAACAATAAATTGAAGGAAAATTACAATGAAGACATTTTGAAATTAGTAATTGTGATTAGGAAATGGTTATGTGTTTTTTTTTTTTTTTTTTTTTTAATATTATCTGGCTATTGTCCAGACATTAGAAAGGTAAGGGCTATCCCTTGTCACACCTTTTATCCATCACAAAGTTAGGTCTTTGAAACTTAATATTGACTTTTATTTATAAGTATGTGCAAATGTCTGTGTGACTGTATGCTAGCCTTGTGTATGTGGGTACCTGTATAGGACAGAAAGCAGAACTGGATCCCTGATGCTGGAGTTACTGGTGGTTGTGGGCACTGGTCTGGGAACTGAACTCTGGTCCTTTGCAATAGCAGCAAGGACTCTAAACCACTGAGCCATCTCTCCAGGCCAAGTAGTTCTTTCAAAATAATTCTTGGCTGTACATTTAAGGGACATGTATTATAAGTGAAATCTAATCTTTAAAATATATTTGTCATGTGAAGTATTACATGTGTTGTGTGTACACTCTGTGCATTGAAACATGTAAGTTATTAAAGGGTGAAACAAAACAATGCTTTCATTACATACTATTCAAAATGAAGGGCTGAGAGCTTATGCTTTTAAGCAAATGTGTTTGGCCAAGACTTGCTTGTTAAAGCTCAGGATAGTGTTCTCTTGTGCATACTGTAAACGATTAGTGTGTTACATCCACTCACCTGTTTACACATCCATCCATCTATCCATCCATCCATCTTTTCATGCTTTTAAATTTAAAAATAACTTTCTAATCTTTCCTTTTAATACAACAAATCTGATTGTCTAATCTGGGTATCACTATCTTTTTTTTTTATTTCCAAATGTATGCAGATTGTTTAGCAGAGACCTCTGCAAGAGCACCAAGCACTCGTAACCACTGAGCTATCTTTCTACCCCCTCAAAGATTTCTATTTAATAAAGCAAATGAAAAAGAGAAATTTCAACGAAGACACAGAATTAAAGTTTCACTGTTTATAGCAGTGAAACAGTTACAATTGGCAAACGTTCAAATAAAGAAACTAGCTACTGTGGTTGTGATGTAGTCAGTTGTGTACAGCTGCCAAAGCGGGTATTACACAAAGATAAAATTTCCAAGAATATGAAGTGATTCTTGTGTATTAATATCTCAAATTTAGAAAATAAATCACAAGATATACAGAAACAATTAAAATGCAAGAAAATGAAAAATCCATAGCTATGCATTAAATATTATATGCATTTCTTTAGTGCATTTTATATTTAGTGCTTTTGCTTTACTCTTTATTAGGGCGTGTCTTTTTGTAATTATGTGGCTATTGTTGAATCGTTGTACAGAAGTAAGGTGGGAAGGCCTGCTTTGAAGGCAGTTAGTAGTGGTGCCTGATAGAAGACCCAATGCAGACATATCCTGTGATTTTCATACTTTACCTCACAACAGACTTTCATCCACTTAAGCCTCCTGATGCGTCAGTCTCATTTGAAAAGGCAAGCTTAAAGCTCACATTATTAGTTGTGTGTGGTAGAGAGGGATCCTGCCCTGAGGAATTAATCGGGAGCCCACATGTGGAGTCAATAATCACTTCACAGAGCTATGGTCAGATAATATACATCTAGTTCTTACCTTGGTGCTAACATGCTGTGTGTGTGTGTGTGTGTGTGTGTGTGTGTGTGTGTGTGTGTGTGTGTGTGCATAGCCAAGTGCACACACAAAGGAGGAGGTGGTAGGGAAGGCCACAGGGTCATCTTGTAGCCTTCAAGGAGTTATCCCCTGGCACAGAGAAATCATATGTTAAAAGCTCATCTGAGGAATGAGTTAGGACAAACAAGTAAGCAGTGACTGGATATAGATTTTTCCATCCAACATAAAATACGTGAAATATCAGGTTACATGGCTCTTTAATTTTGGGAATATGGGAACAAAATCTGAATGTCCATATAGCTGAAATATTTTACATGACAAACTTAGGTTGAATGAGTTTTTAATGAGATTTACTTTTTAGAGCCCAGAAGTTCTTTTTTAAAAAAACATTTCTGTCACTCATTTATATTTTATCTTGTTCAACTTCTAATTATTTCTCACATTTCCCCTACAAATCATATTATCAAATGCATCCCTTTCTATGCTGCCCACACTGTCAGTGTAGGTGCCTTTAATTGGAAAGGAATATTCTTTTCACTTTCACAGCTAGGAACTTTTTAGTGCTATTTCAGACTGGGTTTTAAGTGCCCATTACACATGAATTTAAGCTTTGAATAAACCCGATAAGGTGGATATTGTCCAAAGAAATAAAAAATGATCCCGTCACTGTGAAATGGGGCAGGTGGTGTCTCAGAGGCCTGGTCTGGGCAACAGTTTAGAATTTGAAGCCAATAAAGGCGGAGGCAATTAGCAGAGGCAACGCTTAGGGGTGTCCAAGGTCGGTGCACAAGGTAAACAGTCTGGGGACAGTTGCCAAAACCAAATGGAACAAAACAGGGGGGGGGGGCGGAAACGGGTGAACCAATTCTCAAAGCTGAGAGGTAGAAAGCAAGAGCAGATGATTTCTTGGATGGGCTAGAGCTTTGAATGAAGGCAATCTGGGAGGAATTCCCTAATTCAGATTTCAGATACTACGGCCACTGGCTGGGAGAGGCAGAAGCCCACATTCATGCTAAATTGATACCTCCAGTTCTTGTTGATTTATTTTATTATGTTTATTGAGAGGTGGTGAGATAGTGTCTGACATGTATACATGAGGACTTGAGTTCGATCCCTAGAATCCACATAAAAATATCCAGGTGTGGTGGGCCATGCTTGTAACGCCAGTGGCGCGGAGGTGGAGACGAGTGCATCCCTGTGGTTCCTGACCAGCCATCCTAGCCTAATGGTGAGCCCTAGTCCCACTTATTGGCCTTCTCTAAAAAAGTCAGATGGATGGCTATTGAAGAAGCATGGTCAAGTTTAACCTCTAGCTCGCACAGGCGCGTGCGCGCGCGCGCGCACACACACACACACACACACACACACACACACACACACACGCTCACGTGCGCGCACACACACACTCATGCACACACACACACGCACATGCACATATTACCCCTTCCAGGAATACACTAAATAATCAAACTTAAAATGTGTATTGAATGCATCTGGTGAACAAATGATTTAAGTGTAGTGAAACATATAAAAAAGAAAGAAAAAGAAAACAGGAAAAACAAAAGCACAGATCCTATTCTCACAGGCATTAGGTTTAGCGACTGAGGATGTTACTCTACTTGTATAATGCTTGGTCAACATATACAAGGCCCTGATATATACCCAAGAGCCATGCGATGAAGAAAGAGCTTTCTAGATACACATGGTATATATTCGCTTATAATTGGACACTAGCCCAACAGGGATGTCTCTGAAAGTCTTCACTTAGCAGGAGATTGGTATAGATGCTGGACTCCAAGTGAGAGAGGTATGGGAGAATAGGGAAACAGAAGGACTTTCTTTTGGACTCCAAGTGAGAGAGGTATGGGAGAATAGGGAAACGGAAGGATACAGAGGGTCCTACAGACCTACAAGGAGACCATCAGGGCTGGTGGATCTGAACCCAAGGGGTTCTGCTCAAACTACTGTACCAACCAAGGACAATGCATGCAGTAAACCTGGACCCTTTATTCAGATGTACCGAGTGGACAGCACATTCTCCACAGTTGTGTAGAGAGCAGGGACAGACTCTGACATGAACTCTGGTGCTCCCTATATGACCACTTCCCCTTGGTGGGGAGGCCTGGTGGCACTCAGAGGAAGGGTAAGCAGGCTACTGAGAAGAGACTTGATAGGCTGTGATCATATGGTGGGGGAGGAGGTCCCCTTTCTGTTGCAGACCTAGGGGAGGGGAATAGGGTGAAAGAGGGAGTGTGTAGGGGGGAATGGGAAGATACAAGTGAGGGATAACAGTTGAGATGTAATCTGAATACATTACTGAAATTAAAAAAGAGAAAAGAAAAAAAAAAGAAAGGAAAAAAAAAAAAAGAAAAAAGAAAAAAGAGCTTTCTAAACCAGGTGTGATGACGCACGCCTTTAATCCCAGCACTCGGGAGGTTGGAGACAAGCAGATCGCTGTGAGTTTGAGGCCAGCCTGGTCTAAAAAGTGAGTCCAGGACAGCCAAGGCTACACAAAGAAACCCTGTCGTGAAAAACCAAAAACCAAACAACAACAAAAAGCTGTTTTCCAAGATTTATTTTCACTTCTGTGTATGCATATGTGGCTGTGTGTGTGTATGTGCATAGGAATGCAGGTATGCACAGAGGCCAGAGATACAGATCCTCTGGAGCTGGAGTTACAAGAAGTTGTAAGTCACCTCATGTGGGTTCTGAGAACCAAACTTAGCTACTCTTCAAAACAGTCCATACTCTTAACCCCTGAGCTGTCTCTCTGGACCAAAGCTTACCTTCTAATGTGTGTAGAAAGCTAGGAATACAAGTAGAAAAGAAATGTAATTATATACAAATGAAATGAGGAGGATAAATTTGACTTACACCTAGTTAGATAAATGTGTAAGTTGATAAATATGAAAAGAATGAAAATAATTTGGAAGAAAGAATTTTCCCAAAATATGTTATTCCATAAAAACAAAAACAAACAAACCCTCCCTCATTTAGCACAATTCTACTCTTACATGGAATTTAACTTATCAAAAAGAAGCACACAAGAGCTCAGTGTTAGAGGCCACTTACTGTCATCCCACCCATGGCCTTCCTCTTTGCTGGTGGACTTGCTGCAGCCCAGAGTAGTCAGAGAACTTGCCCAAATTACACATCAGTTGTCATTTTTTGAAAACCCGTGGGCTTAATTAGACACTCACCAAAATGATTGGACCCTCGAGCTTATATTAACCATCAGAGACACATTTTCCTAGTCATCTGATACCTCCATTAACCTGTGCATAGGTAAGTTCTATACAACTGATGTTGCTCACTTTTGAAAGCACTAGACTGCTGTACATGTTTAAATAGATGCAGGGAAGGTTACCCAACTCTCCAGCTACATGATGGTTGACTGATACACATGCTAACACCATGAGAAAGTGAGATGTTGAGACGGTATTATTTATTCTGGCGGTTCCTCAGAGCAGTATTGAGGCATGTGTCATTACAGATAGTACAGCTATCTGATCAAACAACACAGGGAATCATGTCAATCATTTTGCCCTTCTTCTGCCATCAGACTAAACCAAGGAATCTTAGATGCTCTACATGGTGATGGTAAGAGCAGCTCTGAAGAAACATCCCCAAACTATGTTTATCTACAGACTCATCTACATTACATTTAAAAATGTTTATTTATTATTTTCTTATGTCTATGAGTGTTCATCTGCGTGTGTCTATGCGCAAAATGAACTTGTCTGGTGTACAAGAAAGCCAGGAGAAGCATAGGATCCCCTGGTACCATAGTTACAGATGGTTGTGAGATACTATGTGGGCTCTGTGAACCAAAGTCTGGTCCTCTATAAGAGCAGCAAATGCTGTTAACCACTCAGCTGCCATCTTGTCGTCAGTCCCCTGTATTTCTTTTTAATGAGCAGAGGAGACAAAAAAACTAGAATAGAATTTATGGAGGCACATTTTTTTGCTAGTATCTACTTTAATTATTATAAAATTAAAAACAAATAACATCATTCTTCCTGGGATGATATAAGAGACATCTCTACAAGTAAAGGTTAGACAGGTTAATGATAGAATAGCAAATATCACAACAACAACAAAACAGCAGCAGCAGCACCAGCAACAACAGCAGCAGCCCAAAAGCAACAATCTGTGGATCAGTAACGAGCCTTTTCTTTATGTTTAAAAAACACAGATGCTATCTATAAGGTTCAAATAAAGACATCCATACTTTCTTTTAGTTCTATTAATGAGTACTTGCAGATCTAGCGAGGTGTTTGGGGGTTGGAGGGAGAGGTTATTCATATTATAGGTATACTTAACAATTTGAAATAATGTTGGGATTACATGTTTTTCTCAGTATTTTTCTAAGACTACACTTTAATATTCCAAAGCTTATGGTGTTGACAATTTCACCCACGGGCTCTTTTTCCAGAATGACTTCACTGATGGGCAATCACAGAATTTTTAGACTAGAATTTCAATTCTTAATTTCACTTTCTTTATTTCTTTTCTGATTCTTAATTTTGCTACTGTCAAATATTCATTCATCAGGATAAGTAATGAATTTATCACCTCATCAGCATGATCAAAGTCACATGGTTTTGTTCACAAATGATGTAAAGCAGGATTGATTGTTTATACTTACCCATGTAAACACATAATAAAAAACTGGCCACATGCATTTCTCTAAGCTTCAAGAGACATTTAAAAGTCTGGGACTTGGGAAATGGCTCAGTTGGTAGTGTGCACTGTGTAAGAGTGAGGACCCAAGTTTGATTCACCTGCACCTTCCTAAAAAGGCATGCTTAGTAGGGCCCTGTTGTAATTGCAGTGCTGAGGAGGTGGGAACAGGCTCAGCTCAGCCAGCCTAGTGGTCAGACCTCATATCTTTTTTAAGTTTTTAAATTTATATATATATATATATTTATATTATCACACACATATACAATACATTATTTACAGCAAGAAGAGCCATAAACTCTGCCTGCTTCCAAGATTTCCCTTCTTTAGGTAGAATTCTGTCTGTGATAGAAATGAGGACATTTTGCCCAGTGGCTTGTTTGCCACATTTGAAGCCATCTCTATAAGGAAGTTCTTTGATGCTCATCATCCTTTTTGAGGTAGGCTGGGTGTTGTCAGGAGTTAACCTGTTTCATTGTCAATAAATCTTTAAAATAATAAAAACATTTTTAAATGCCATATTCTATTGGACTCAGGGACTTCTCTCTTTTCTTTTAGCTTCCATTCTTAGGTTTGGAGATAGGGGTTGAAAAGAAAGAGGAGGGAATATAGAAATATATAGGGAAGATAGAACAAAAAGTAAATTAGTGAATCTACTCCTCAACTTAATGCCTTAATTCTCACTCACAAGGTTATTTTTAATTCACTGGTATAGAATTTTGTATATAGATGCAAAATAAGTTTAATTTTAGATACAGTAGTATAAAATTCAAATGTAAGATTATTTTCACATATATTATATATATACTTCTACTCTAATATGAGGTATTGAACCCATATAACTCAATTACAATACAAGATTTACTTCCGATACTTTGAAAGTGCTATGGCAGGCTGTTTAGGATAAGTTAAGTGTTAGTATATCAAATCATGGTCATATCAATTGCTAGTCTATTTTTACCATAAGAATATACATTTTAGGTTCAATAGCTAGATATGATTTTATAGAAAGATAAGGTAAAATACTTCGATAAAGTCTTCAGACCTCAGATCTTAATGAGAAAGTCTGTCTTCAACCCAAACCAAACCAAACCAAACCACAAAACTAAGGTGGACCGGTCATGATGAACGACACCTGAGGTTGGCTTTTGGTCTGCACATTCACATGAATACAGTTCCAGGTGCATTCCCTCACCATGTGTTCAGGCATATGTATGCAAACACAGATACACACACACATACACACACACACTGTAAGACAACTTCTTACTATGTAGTTCTATGGCTTAGGAATTTCTATGTAGACCAGGTTGGTCTTGAACTCAAATATCTGCTTGTCTCTGCCTTTTAAGTGCTGAGATTAAAGGTATGTATCACCATGCCTGGCTCTCTCAGTGTTTCTAGTGTTACTAAATATCCATCAAAGCATCCGATGTGGTAATTGATATATCTCCTTTTCTACTTCTGGACATTGACACTGTTTCTTATGTATCACCATATATAAAATAAAATTTGAAAATGTTTACTTGACTCTCAGATTTAGAATAAAATTGTGGATATGAAATTGCTGGCTCCCAGTGAGGGAACAGCCTCAAATCTCAGTACATTTTCTTTGACAAAGTCAACACATCCAAGGGGAAGCATGCGAGGGTGGCCCACTTTCTTTTCCTTATTGCCACTTCTGCCTCTGTGCATTCCCTAATTTTGTTTTTTTTTTTTTTGTTTTTGTTTTTTGTTTCTTTCACTTCTGCTATTATTTTAATAGAATTAATGAAAAGGATCGAGTTTTACAAGGTAGACCCGATATTATCAAGAACTATGCCTTCTAAAATAAAATACACTGGTGAACTGTGCTTACCTGATGGCCTTTTAACTCATGTTTAGATTTAGTGTTATTTCCTGGAAAAGACCCAGGTGGATTAAAAGCATCTTGACTGGTGGAATGGTGGGGAAGAGTTTTTAATCCATGCTAATCATTTCTTTCTTGGCAAGGCCTGAATTGACATGCGTGATTTGTAACACAGAGTAATGGGACAGAGAACAGGAAGTCCGATGCTTCTCTTTTCCAGAACACACTAGAAAATAAGAGCTCTTGGTGGTTGAATAGCAGGTGGTTGAACATAAACAACAACTACTGGAGTTAAAGAAAAAAAACCTTCCCTCACTCCTCTGGAAAAAAAAATACTGGTATCTCGTGTTTTCTTTTTTATGGCTGTATTATGCAAGGAAAGTGGTACTTAAAAGCCATAATCTATTGCTACAGGCATTAGTTTCCTTTTACAGTTCAGGTGCAAATGCATGTATGCTCTGAAAGATACGTTACAGTCTTTAATGTTTCTTCTAATAAACACAGTAGAATCATGGGCCACGGGAATGTTGACTTCTAAAAATTTTCATCTAGAAACTGGAGTGAAGATAGAGATTTAAAACCACAGTGGGAACTTAAAACCCGGCGAGCACAGTCCATTATTAAAGGAGATATTTTCCTACACAAGAATAAACTCACTAAATGGTCCTCTCCTTTCAGTTAGGTATTTAAAGGGAACAGTTTAAGTGCTTGAAAAAAATACTTTGTGGTATCAGAAAGCATTGGAGTGTTTTGGGTGAGAAATTTAATAGCCACCTTTTTAGAGACACTCGGGGAATTTTCTGCAATTGGCTTAGGACCTGTAGGCGCATGTCGTGTGGTTAGGCAGGCTCTGCCAGCCTCAAGCACTGGCCTGGAAACCTCAGGAGTTGGTTTCTCCACCCTCCTCCCATCTCCTGTGTTTATGCATGTGGGAGAAGGCCTGTTGAGTGTGGCTGATCTCTGCCAGCTGTGGCCTCTCCATTCATCCTAATTTCTTTCTCCATAGCTCATTTGGACCCAAGCAGTGGTGAAATTGCTGACTGGAGAGTGTGTCCTGCCACAAAAGCCATAGGCAAGATGTGGCCACAACCAGAAGAGCATGCAGGGTGGAAAACACCATCTGGACTGTGCAATTTACGTAGCACAAACTCCTCTTTTTTTCATTTAAGAAAAATCAGTCATGCAGCTTGTGTTGCTCTCTCTGTGGCCAGAAACCACTTAATGTTGCGATCCTCTGTTGGGGAAAGAAAATGCCCAAAGGGACTCGAGACTGAATTCTTTTTAAGTCTCACGTTTTTTTTTAATTTTGTTTTTGTTTGTTTGTTTGTTCTCGGCTTGTCTTTCTGTGGACTTTTCTCCAGCTCAGAGCACAGAAAGGAAGCGTCAACTGTACATCTGTCATTGATCACCCTGCAGGGGCTCACTGTATGCCTTGGAGATTTGTTTGCTAGTTTTTGATAGGCAAGGTGAGTTCGTCCTGTTTAGATAAATCCAGCATGTCACACAACCCAGTTAACTGGAAGGTCCAGAGAATTGATGTATACATGCATTATTTTTGGAGGTGGCATGAATGACTTATTATTACTAATCACATTTAGTCTTTTTTATTATAATCATATTTAGTCTTCAAGGGACGAATGGAAATTTTAAAAAGACTAAATGTGATTAATATTATATTTTACTCTGTGATAGAAACTCAGAGTTTGGATGGCAGGCTTAAAAACTTTTTATTACATTTTAAATATCTATCGTGAGTGCGTACACTCAAGCACAAGTATGGAGGTCAGAAGACTACTTGTGGTTGTTGGGTCGTTCCCTCCATGGATGGTAGACTTTTGACAGTATTTCATAATGAGCAAGAGATCTGTTTGCTTTTAATTTAATCAACAGTACAGATCTGTTCTCCAGCGAGGAGGGTTAAGGATGATTTTCTTAATGATTTGTGTCAATAAGAAACGTTACTTGCCATTACTGAAGGATATCAGAGGAATATTTTCATATTATAAAGACATAACTGAGCTGAGGGTCAGGGGCCCAGCTCTGTCACCAAACAGCTGCCATCTTGTTCTCCTGCCATAGTGTCCTCATCTGAAACAGGATGGAAAGCCTCCCGGGTTCTGTAAACCGAGCAAACTTCTCCTGGACCTTCTGAATGAAAGCTTGGATGAAAAGGAGAAAATGCTGCTATTTAATGTGTTTCCTAAGCACATGAAAAAAAAAAAAAAAAAAAAAAAAAAAAAAGGAACAGAATGCTACATACTCAATGTAATCATTAAGGGGGGTCCCCACTACCACTATTTAAGCGATGAAGTTGCTACCTCTGAAGCCGCAGTCTTTAAAAGACAGGGCGCTAAAAGGCAGAGGTTTCCCTGACATTGAAACCTGCTTCATAGTTCTTGAATATTTATTGTGATTACAGAGTTTCCCACATATTCTCCAGCCACTTCATCTTTCATGTAACAGTAGTAGACTGCTATCTTTAGGGTTTGAATCAGAGATGCTCCCTGCCCTGAGGCTGATGTTTTGAGTGCTCGATCCTCAGCATGTAGTGCTGTTTTGGAAGTTTCTGAATACTTTGGGAAGTCCTTCAGGGTATGTTGTCCTTCCCAATTTCCTGCCTCTGTCTCTTGACTTACTGGTCAGCCGTGGTGGAAAGAGCACCCAGAACATGCTTCTGTGGCTGCAATCAGAGCTGCACTGCCCTGCCATTGTGAATATTGTGGTGGACTGTGCTCTCAGAAACCGTGAGACCATATAAAAGTTTCATCAGTCAAGTTGATTCTGTTAAACATTTTGGTACAGTAGGTCTAAAGACAGCAGTACCCCATCACTCTTTCCTAGATGCAGGGAAGTGAATGTGAACTGGGGAAACTCCAAGGAATAGCATGAGAGGCAGGGAAATAGAATTAAACTTCATTTAGATTTTAGTCTAACACCACTAGTAAGCTCTTTCTTCTGTGCCACACTCAGTTTCATTGGAAATCTAGATAGCTTTTTCCTTTTCCCCCCCTTTTTTAAATTAATTAATTTGTATTACATCTCAATAGTTATCCCATCCCTAGTATGCTCCCATTCCTCCCTCCCTCTTGCTTTTCTCCTACTCCCCTCCTCTATGACTGTGACTGAGGGGGACTTCCTGCCCCTGTATATGTGCATAGGATATCAAGTCTCTTCTTGGTAGCCTGCTATCCTTCCTCTGAGTGCCACCAGGCCTCCCCATCAAGGGACGTGGTCAAATATGGGGCACCAGAGTTCGTGTGAAAGTCAGTCCTCACTCTCCACTCAAAGGTGGAGAATGTCCTGTTCATTGGCTAGATCTGAGTCAGGGTTCGATGTATAAAGCACATATAGTCCTTGGCTGGTGCCTTTTACTTTTAAATATTTTGATTTGACTTAACATTGGCATGGGCAAATTCATCAGGTCAAATGTTAGGTAATATCATGCAAACTGCTGCTTGTTTTCATATTCCTGGACATGGCTCCTTCAAGGAAGGCAAGGGAAGGCAAGGCAAGAGAACAAACTTCTTCTTCCTTACTCCTCTCCCCACTTCCCTCCCTTTATATATTCAACATCACAGTTGTTTAAATGAAGGCAAGACTTGAGGGTAAAAGGATATTGGAATCTTATCAACTAAAAGCTTGTAGACGTTTTGCAGGTGTGGACATAATCTACTGGTGCCAACCCAAACATAGTTGATTTTCCAACAAGCGGTACAGGTAACAGTTTGATCATGACCACTTGGACACATATACTTACACCTCCAATCTAGTTGCAGCACCTGAGAGATGCTGGGAAGTGGAGCCATAGCCTTGCATAGTCTTGAATTTTCTAGATTGTTCTGGAACACAGTCAGGTTTGAGGATATGGTTGGCTAGGGTAGAGTCTGCTCTCTTTGCTGTCATTTGTGGGTCAGTAAAGAGGAGTGGACTCAGTTTTCACCTGGATCTGGAAGGACTTTGCTGTGTCATGTAAAAGTCACTTTTATTCTCCTGTATCAGTTGTTATCTGGGAGGCTTACTGCCTCCTTCTGTCAGCCTAGGCCTAGTCCTAGAAGCCTCTAGCCTTTGTATAAACTAACTTAGGCCTAGAATGTTTTCAGCCTCTGAGACTTGCTGCTTAATAAGCTCACCCTTACTTGTTCTTTCTGAGCTCTGGGCTGACTGGTTTAACTCAGCTGTTCTGGCTCAAACTCTTCTCCCAGCTGACTTATTTAACCTGGCTTCTCTTGGCCCAGAATTCTTCTGCTTGGCCTCAAACTAATTCAGCAATCCGCTCTAATCTTCTGACTTCTCATTTTCTGGCTCATTCCATACTCATCTGAGTTGTCTCTCTCTACAAACCATCTATTACTGTCTTGGTAAAAACTGCCTCCTCTCTCTGTAAAACTGCCTCTGAAGTAGCTTCCCTTTCCACTCTCTTCTTGTGAGAGTTGGGCATATGCTATTCTGTCAAATCTTCTCTGATTCATCACTTTTTCTGCTACTCAATTATACATCACTTCCAAACATGGGTCCTTCCTTCTACAAATTAACTTTACCTTCATTTGGGATCAAAGGCATATTTGTATTCCAGCCAAATCACACAAAGCCAGAAGATCTTTGGATGGAATCTCTTGCCAGAGCAGCTCTGTTCTTTACAGAGGAAACTTCCCTGGAAACTCACTTTCCAACTCAGAGGCTCCAGAAAGTCTTCCAAATTTCCTTGTGATTTTATTTTATTTTACTTCTAATTTTCTCCTCTTTTATTTTCTGCTATTTTTTTTCACTAGAGAAATGAAGTCAGTTCTCAACATTTTCTAGGGAAGAATGGAAATGAACAAACCCTTTATATGGGGGACTTCTTCTGTGCAATAACTTTGGATGAAAATGCACCATGAGGGAAATTAAAGCTTAGTTTCCATTAATTTCCCTGAGAAGATATTTTAGAAACATTGCACCATATATCAGAATTCTTTACTTCCTCTTAAGCCATGCCATATACTTTGACATGCTCTCCATTTAACAAAATACATTGGACTAAAGGAAGAACAGTTCAGTATTGGTGATTTACTTTAGATTTATATTTTTTCCATTATGTGTATGTGCTGTAGGGCTCTCCCCCACAAGTCTTTTAGCCGTAATTAAATAGGTTTGCATATGAGGTATTTTATTTATTTTTTGAGATGATGGAAAGGGCAAGCATTATATTTGGGTCAGTATGTACAAAGGAAGAAGAGAAATTTCCTGTGGATTATAAATGAATGAGTGGACTCAAATGAAATAAAATGAGTGACAGATATTGCAAATGTTCAGTGGTAGATTCTGGGAAAACCCTTAAATCAAAGAGCGAAGGCTCTATAAAACTTAGAAATAATAATATACATCACTTATAATACACTTTCCCCTTCTAGAGAGTTATGATTCAAGTTTTTATTATCACTTAAATTAGTCATGGAGGTACTAAAGGTAGATTTAAGAAGAAACATTCTGCTATCATTTTCTTGTTCTGAACAATTTAATTTAGTTGATATGAAATTTCCTAATAGCTACACAGTCCAAGGTCAATATCCAACTTTTGTGTTAGAAATATCTATTTGTCTTTTTTTTTTAAGGCAAGGAGAAAAAATATCTAATGTTGTGTTCCAATTTCATTCATTTCAGAAACATAAACATATCCACAGCACAAATGTTGCCAGCAGGATGAGGGCTAATGACCAAGGCTCTGTTTGCCTTTAATCATTTAAATTTCATTAGGAAAAAGCTTACTGGAAAGTATATTAAAACCCAAGCTGAAAGTGCTACACAGAACCATGTTCTTGGAGAAGAGAGCAGAGTAGACAGAGAGCTTGAAGCTGTGAATTATGTAACTGCGATTTAAGATTCAACTGCATTTTATACTTTCCAGGAGACCTTTGATATTGGAACATTTCCCTGGATGGACTGTGTTCTATATCCAAGGCCTATGTCTGCTCACACTTGGCCAATGAGGTGATCACAGGGCTGCCTCCGGCTTTCTTTCCTGTGTGCATTTGAGAAATATTCACATCACTAGTCTGCTCCTGGCTTTCCCACCATGCACAAACACATCACCGTAGGGCTTTGAGTGAGAAAAATCTTACACTTTGCTTAGAGCAATTCTCTCTCCTATATTCCCAAGAAAGTGACCTAAAGATAACTTTTACCTAGGGCTTGAAGTATGTATCTTTCTAGTAAAGAATTTCCGTTCCCTGAGCTTAATCACAATACCTTTTTTTTTCTGTGTGTGCATACACGAGTACCTTTGTGTATATGCTGCACATGCGTGTGCATGCATGTGCCTAGAATTAAAAAAAAAAAAATCAATGTTAAGTGTCTTCCTCAATTGTTTTCCATTTTATTTTTGAAGTTGGGATCTTTCACTGAACTTCGAGTTTATCAGTTTGTTTAGACTGGCTGGCTAGCAGGCCCCAGGCCCAGAGATCTTCCTGCCTGTCCTGCCTTGGGATTATAGGTACACAGCTGATCACAGCTTTTAGAGAATCCTGTATTGGGATTAAACTGTGGTCCCCACGCTTGTGCAGCAGCAGGTTTACTCAGTCAGTAATCTTATCAAGCCTTCCAAAAACTTTTCAATATGATTTCTGATATGTCCCTACTCTGTTGTAGTATCCCATACAAGTGCAGCCATGGGTAGTATGGTTGGAAACACTTACCAGTGGTCTACAAAGGCGATTAAACCAGAGGATGTGGTTTCTTAAGGAAAAAAAACATTCAACTTACAAATCCTACTGATTAATTTGTGTTCTATGGTTGTGAATGATACTTTTGAATAACGAGAATAGCATGAAGAAATAGCATTGCCTAAACATCGAGAGGATAGACTTTGAGAATGCTGAGAGCTCACTGAGGAAATAGCTTTGTGCTATGGTTAGGATGCCCAAATACTTTCTAACTAAAATTTAGCAGCAAATAAACAAGCTACATCACCTAGACCCTTTTTGGTGTGGTGAAATAATGAACAACACAGTCAAAAAAGTAATCTCATAGTCAAATAAGCCAGAGGTTCATGAGAATGGCAAAACCATCAAGGGTGCCATTTATCTGATGTGGGAGTGAGCTTCTGCCATTGAGAAGCTCTTGTACACATTATTGTGCACATTTAGAATTCTCTAGAAGGCAGTTACACTTCTGTTGGTTTGTTTTTAAGATACTGGAGATTGAACCCAATACTTCATATATGTGGGTAAACACTCGACCATTAAACTATATTCCCAGCCCCATTGGAATGCCATTATAATAGGTTTCTTTGTATTTTTAAATGTTTTCTATGAATTGGTACCTCCAAAAGTAATTAAAATGTACTCTTTTGCAAAAATAAATTATACACAGGTAAATTCAGAGAATCACACTAATGGAAATGTATGTAGAAGCTAGTTTAGTAGCTCTTTAGAGAGTTTAAAATTTACTAAAAAAAGAAAGACGAAAAATATTGTTTCTTAATGCTTTCTAGGTACCTCTGCTCTTGCAATACACGGTAGAACACTATGACTGTCAGAGACTGTAAACATAAAATTTCAGTTTTGGGTCATTTACGAAAGTGGCTTATTTATTTTTTTCCTTCTTCAGGGCAAGATCAGAAGGGAGTTGCATCCATGTGTGCATATACGTGCATTCTGTTATGTGCATTAAGAAAGGGATTATTAGCCAAGGGCGGTGGCTCATGCCTATAGTCCTAGCACTTGGGAGGCTGAAATGAAAGGACCAAGAGTTCAAGGTTATTCTTAGATGCATGCCAAATTTGAGGCTAACCTGGGCTACATGAAACCCTGACTCAAACAAACAATCTAATGACAACAAAAATAAGGGAACAATTAAGTTTCAACTGTGGAGCAGCTGGGAGGTCAGTGATCTGGAAGGGGCTCTTAAGCCTAGTGATTAGAAAAAGCTTTTCCTTTTTACATGGGAAAGACTATAGTGATTAACTTAGAATATTTAGGTCGCTGGAGTTAAAAAGTTTTTTTTTATGGAGTTTTAGGCATTCTTCTCTCTTTCATAACAGCAGGAAAGAAGAAGATAGGTTATGAAAGGTTCAAGACAGATTTTGACCACCTTGATTTCAGTGTGGCTAACTGTGGTTAATACTTGAGTACCGGCACTGCTGATTAAGGAAGGTGACTTTTTTATTTAACAAAATATGTGTTTTTAGAAGATTTCCTTCGTGATTATGTATATATTTATTATTATGACAAAGCATTTTTTTCAACAGAGTGCATAGATAATTATTATACAATGGCAAAACACTTCATGGGAAATTATCTATGTAGTTTAATGTTTTGCTAATAATTCTGTCTCTCTGTGGTATGCATATGTGAGTGGTATGTATGTGTGAGAGAGCTAGCATATGCTGACTATCTGGATTTCACTCAGACATTTGCTATGGCACGTCATTAATAGGATGGAGCTACTCAGCTAGTCTCATGGGAATCTGTCCACCTTTACCATCATCTGGACCAAATTTTAGGAAGTAAATTAATTATAAAAAATTTCATTTAAATTTCAGATAATTCTGTAGTGGATGTAAACATGATTTTGTTTTGATCTCAAGCGTGGATGTGAAACAGACTTGTATGAGGGTGTCCGGTGCTTGTCTCTGGAAACATAATTATGAGAGGATACGTGGTGTTTGTCCACTAGAAGAGGAACTGCCTCCTCTGGAGGCATGGACTTTGCCAACTGATAAACATCCTAGCACAGACACTGAGGGTTTGTGAACGTGGCATTGTTTCCTGTTGTTTGGCTGTTCATTGCTCCACTTCAAGATGCTCCTACAGAGAATGGATCCAGAGAATGCTTTGAGGTTCCAGCTGCTGTTCTGGGTTCTGGCTGCTGCGGTTGCAGTCACTTTTGTTGAATTGCTGGTCTGCTGATATCCTGACTATGATCACTCCTAGGAACTGAGTCTAAAAAGATCTACTTCTGTCTGCATTAACCTTTTTTCTCTCTTATCTAGGTGAGGTGGGTTGGAAGGAAGATATTAGCATTACAGAAAGTAGGTTTGAAAACGTACAAATTCTACATAACTCTATACTTATTTCTTGGTCTATGACTAGCTAATTAGCTAATGAAATGGTGCATTTCTAAGACCAGAATGTTTGAGTTGAATGAGAGAACTGGGAGAGGAAAAGTGGGTAGTGGTGAGAGAGAGAGAGAGGGAGAGAGAGAGAGAGGGAGAGAGAGAGGGGGGGGGAAGCGAGAGACAGAGAGAGAGAGAATGAGAGAGAGAGAGAGAGAGAGAGAGAGAGAGAGAGAGAGAGAGAGAGAGAGAGAGAGAGAGAGAGAGAGAACATTTGACAGTTAATATCCTATCTTAACCCAGTTGACTTCAGTGGAAAAAGACTCCATTATGCAGTATTGGTTGAGGAATAGTTATGCTGTCAAAATGCTTGTATTTGTTCTGATTGAATGTGATTTAGGTGATCCCCGTGGGATGGCAAAATCAGATAAAGCTGAGATTTGACCGGGTTTGCATGACCAATAACCTTTCCAATTTAATAGAATAAATAGTGCTTCTATGTGTGCTTAAGATATCGACATTATCTAATCTGGAATGAGTTTTTTTTGAAGGAACAGCAGGGTTTTCTGATACCACAGTGAGGTATCCTAGTTATGTACAGCGTTTTACCGTCTGGATGCAGCATAATGTAAGACGCAGTTAGGATTAGCCTGGCTGTAGAGGATCGTTCTCTCTTGCTGTCTTTGCACTAACAACACCCCACTGTGTAGTTCACAAGTTGTGTCAAATATGAAGTTATCACATTGTAGGAAAGCATGGCCAATAAAAGTGTTTACTACGATTCAGCAACTGCATTATATATTAATGTAGCCACATATTTTTTATGACTGCTTCACTATGAGTTAATAACATCAGACTTTTAAAAAGTACATTTGTAATAAAAATAATTTTTGATGTTTTTCAGAGTCCTACTTAGGTGTATGAAGCCTACTGGCAACGGAGACTTATAATTTGTTAATATTTACAAGAAGTATAATAAGCCATAGGCAGTAATAGGGAAGACAATAAATGTGTTTATTTTTCAAGTATTTTAGCTTTTCTATTTAGGCAAAGATGTTGACTATTTGAAAGGAATACATACAGATTAGACAGTGTAATGTAATATATTGTGGCTCTATGACTCCTTTAAAATTTTGGTGAAATCCAAAAACCCTTTCTTTAGAAAATGCACACTTATATAGACACACACACACATACACACAGAGAGAGTCACACACACACTCACACACATTTTTATCTATAGTATATCATCTGAGAGAGTGTATAGAATTTTTAAAGCCCTTTTATAAACTTCCTGTCGTCAGTAACCTGTATTTCTTCCCCGGTGTATCATCACATAATCTCTTTGAACTTAGGGTCTTTAGGAGAGTTACGTGTTATAAGTTATGAGTACTGTGGGACTCACTTTAATTTCAAGTTGTGGACTGTTTATGATCTAGCCACAGGTTAAGTTCAGGTAAGTATTCATGCTTAAGGTCTAGTTAAAGAATTCAAGCAACACTGAAGATTATTAAAAGGAAGAAATTCTTAATCTCCTTGACCAGATTTATTTATTTTTAAGTCATTTTTTATTTAATTAATTTATTCAGATTACAACTCAATTGTTATCCCATCTCTTGTATCCTCCCATTCCTCCCTTCCTCCCACTTTCACCCTGTTACTCTCCCCTAAGTATGATCAAGGGGGACCTCCTCCCCCACTATATGGTCATAGGCTATCAAGTCTCATCTTGGTAGCTTGCTTATTCTTTCTTTGAGTGCCACCAGGCCTCCCCACCAAGGGGAGGTGGTCCTTGACCACATTCATATGTGGCATTTGAAGGCAGGAAAGACAGCTGTCTTTAGACCTGTGTCACCAAGGCTGACAGAGTCTCATGATCTAACTGAAGGTTTCAGAAGCATAAGAACCAGAGAGCTGGACATTGGAATGTTGCATAACAGGTACAGACATGACTAGACAGGAGGACCAGGGTAAGAAATGGCCACGGAATAGGCTTGACTTTTTTTTGGTCTTTGGAGCAGACAATAGGCTGGGTTGAGCTCATAGCTGGCAATATGGAAGAGCAAACCTTAGGGCCCTTAAAGTGTGGGCCTCTCTTTTAGAGTAGCAGAGAGTATGACTTATGGACAAGACACTACATCATAATATCTCATTTACATTATTCTATGTTTCCTTATGCATCTAAAAGACATCAGTGTGAGAGTTGGCAAATCCTGGCATGGGCCCTCACCTCTGACCCAAGACTTTCCTGATGGTGAAGGGACATGAAAGCTTCATTTATTTCCATCATTCACTTGAAAATCATCACTCAACAACTGTCTTTCGACTGGGGTCAACAAGGACTGTCTTTATTCTACGAGGTGACTTGTGTCTATTTAGAGGATGGATCATTAGAACACATATGCACACACACACACATGCACACCCCCCCCCCACACACATGCACACACACACACACACACACACACACACACACCAATGGCCATCACTTTGCCTGAGACTTTTGCGAAATTATTCTTATTTAGCATTGTTTGGATAACTCATAGGATATTTTGCAAAAATACTTTTAATATGTGTTTTAACCAATTTTACGAAACCCCTCATGATGTTGGTAGGAAAAGTGTTATCTTCAAGATTTTTATAGGCAAAGAAACGGAAATAATCAAGCCTGCCTAGAAGTAGCCTCTTTCTGAGTTATGATTATGGCTCCATGAAGTCTAGCTAACAGGAGCTCTGTGCTTGAGGAACCATTGCCACACCACTGCATTGGTTTGAATGCTGGCTTGTCAAGTATTACTTGTGTATACCAGTGGGCTGTATCCTATTGTTTTATCTGTAAAGTAGGACTAATAAAGACGCTACCTACTTTTTAGCATCATTGCGAAGATCAGATGACACATAAGTGTCTAAAATGCTTAGAAACAGTATCTAGTGCGTAGCTTTCAGTAAATGTTCATCACTAATATTCTCTTAAATATGTCATTTTGTGAAACGAATGATAATATTTTATTCATGTAATAAAATTTCCAGTAGTTTCATGTTACTGACAGAATAAAGTTCCAACACTCGACCTGACATTTAAAGCCTGCTCGCCATGTGCTTTCGGTTATATATATGTACCCTTCTTTCTTTGACATGTAATACAGCCTTCCTTTAGCCACACTGGTTTGCTCACTGACAACCCCATCTTGGGACATTCAGCCACAACTCTGTGTTCCCTCTTGTGTTGCCAAAGATACCTGATTGTACAAATACAAACGATGGATTTAAAATGACACTTGAGGGATGATGTATTTGAAAGCAAAAGCAAAAATAAATCTTTGATGAGCGTAGGAATAAAAAAAAGAAAGAACAGAGAAATCTAAGTGCTTTTTAGAGGGAAGAAAATAAGGATTTACATAAAGGGTCTTTACTAATATTTTTATTATCTTGGAATACAGTATGTGCACCATGTTATAATTATCCACAAACAAAAATATAAGTCAGATACCCTAACCTAGTACTCCTTTCCTAATATTTTACACTTAAAAACACCAATGTCTCCACTAGATACCTAATTTAAAGAGGGCTTAAAAGCTAAAACATATAATAGTACAAAAACTGACATTTTAGACTTTAACTGAGAAATTAAATGAACAATTTTTTTTCAAGTTGCCTTCAAAGATCACCCTTTGGGCTGTTGCTTAATTTGCAGGACCATGAACATCATTTGAACATTAATTAATGAAAGAGGAAAATGAAAAGAATAAAAGAGGAAGGGGATCCTGACCCTTGGTGTTTATACTTTTGCCTGTCTTCCTTGGTAGTGGCTTAAGCAGCTACTTGAAACTATTTAATTGGTTCTTCTGCTGTTCTTATGACCCAGTTTTTCTATTTTGTGATGATTGCTTTGGTGAAGGAGAGAGGCTAAATGCCATTGATTTCCTTCTTTAATTTTAGTACCCAGAGGAAGAGTCACCTGGGATGCCACTGTTGAAGTTGCTAAATAAGAGGCAAGGACTTTGGAGGCAGATTTAGGTCCTGAGAAGTGTTCAGGTGCCATTGGGTGAATTAAATAGCTGGGTTAACTGTCCTTTTGCTTTTGAAACTGCCATCTCAACAACACTGCACACAGCTAGGTAGAGGGTCTCCATGGTCCTCACCAGGATATACCCTGACCTACGAACCTTGTGAAAAACACCGGACTATAAAAGAAAGACGTATTTTTCATTCTGAGCATCGGCCTTCATTCTTTCAGGTGCTCATTGTCTTAACTTTTCATGAATGAAGAGCTGTTTCTTCCAAGCACCAGGCATTATTTTTCTTCTCTAAGATTTTATTTTTAGTTTTCAATAATGTATGGGTGGGGCTGGGCTGTGCCTGAAAAGTCCCAAAGACGATGTCAGATTCTCTGAAGCTGGAATTACAGGTGTGAGCTGCCTCACGTAGGTGCTAGAAACCAAGTTTAGGTCCTCCAGAAGGGTAGCAATCTCTGGCAGGAACACGGCGGCGAAGAAAACTAGACTTTGGTTCTTTGTGCATTGCTGAGGAGAGCATGTAGGAAATGTGGGCCGGCAGCACAGTTGCAAGTAAACAGTAGACAATTACAGATAGTGGTACTAACTGTGGAGAGAAGAGTGTTGTGTGGAGTGACACAAAGTGACTGATAAATTAGGGAAAGTCTCACTGAAGAGAAAGCTATGGCATAGGGCAGGAGCTTGCAGGGAGAGGGTATAAAGGAATGGGTATAAAGAAAGACATAAGGATTTTGTCTTTCAAAGACAGCAAAATCCTAGTGTGGGGAAAAAAAAAAAAAGGTTAGAGCAACAAGAGCTTTGGTTAAAGGAGGTAAAGAGAAGTTATGGAGGGAGACTGTGTTGATCCTGGAGAATTTGAATTCATCCTTAAAGACTCATTCGAGTTGCATTGTCTTGTACAAACATGGTGTAAGCCACACATATAATATTAAATTGCCTAGGAGCAAAATGGTAAAAGCAAAACAAAGGTTAGTGAAGCGTAGAAAAGTGCTTGCAGCTAGCATGAAGATCTGAGTTTGATTCTAAGAACTCATGTAAGGAAAACCAGGCATGGTAGCTGAGTTCTCATAATCCCGCCACTGAGGAGGTTGAGATGGATAGGTACTGGGGGATTTCTGGTCAGGTAGCCTCATCTACTTGGCATGTTTAATATCTATGGCTATTCTATGACCTCCATAAGCATGTTTCCCCACACGAAAGTGTACCCTCACACACACATGCAGCCACACCGAAACACATTCACGTACCCACACACAAACAAAAAAAGAAGTAAAGTAGGTTCATGTTTAATGTTATGTTGTACATAATTGAATATATGAAAATATTTTCACAGGTAATCACTATTGAATTGATAACGAAACATTTAAAAATCATCATTTAGATTCAATCTTTGAAATCAGGTATGCTTTTTACATTTATAATACTGCCAATTTTCTAAGTTTTCCTTGCAAATACTTGATCTACAAAAATTTTTAATGGCTAAATTAAGTATCATCCTTTAAATGGCAGTTTATTGAAGTACGATAGAATTAAAACTTTAGTCTCTCCCTTGCAATGGACACTTTTTAAGTGTTCAATAGATGTACATGACAGATAGCATAGCACATTAAACAGGCAGTGACTGACATCATTTGATTTGTTTTAAATAGATGTGGGAAGAACTAACAACGGTGGGAAATGTGGCTAAGGAGAACCAATCAGAGTGCCTTACAACTGTTTTCTGTAAAGGGAAAGATAGTAACTAATGGAGGCTCTCTGGGCCATGGAACATTTGTGTCAACTAACCAGATCTGCCATTCTGAATGAAAGGACCTGTGCAGGAATGAGCATAGGGCTACGTTCCAATAAAACTTTATTGGCAGACACTAGAATTTGAATTGCATGGGCCACGAGCTATTCTCTCTCTCTCTCTCTCTCTCTCTCTCTCTCTCTCTCTCTCTCTCTCTCTGTGTGTGTGTGTGTGTGTGTGTGTGTGATTTAAAACTGTGAAACTGTGTGTAGCCTCTAAGACAGACAGCAAGAGACAGCAAAGACAGAACATGTACTGGAGCTGCACATGGAGCAGGGAGCCTCAGTGGCAACCCCCAGTGAAAGGGGGTGATGTACATGTGCTGAGGTTTCAGCTGTGGGAGAAACGTGATCACGTGCTGGAGAAGGCCCCTGCTGACTGTGGAGAGTGAGGGAGGAGGAAGGTTAAGGACAAAGGCAGCCACCACTCTTCATTTTGAGTCTGACCAGATGGTTCCCACAGTCCTTGTTAGTGCCAACAATTTGTGATCTATGATCTTTGAGTAGAATCCATTTTTATTTTTATAGCAACTTTTGGACGACTATTCTTCCTTCTTGAGTGGATGCATTCCAGTGTCTGGAAACTACAAACCTGGAGATACTCTTTGTTTAGGAGTATACTGGCATTTAACTGTCCACTTACAGTCTCTTTAATGTCTTTTCAGAACTTCATACATGCATGTAGAATGACATGCATCTAAGGACACACTGGTGTGGCCAGTGCCATACTTCATGTCTGCAGAGCCCCAGTAAGGTTAAATGTGCTTATTTTAAAATAGCACTTCTTTAATAGGACTTCTAGATCACTTAGCCCTCTCCTCCCTCCCTTTTGTTTTATCTTATTGTAATTATCCTGGTGAGCAAGGGTATTATGGATTTAAACAGTAATTGATTTTGTTTTTAGCTTTTGTTTGAATGTATCCTTTCCCTTCAAATACATTAGGCATCTCCAAAGAAACTCATAAATTATAGACAAAGCAGAAGTTAAAATTAGATCTGAGTGTGGTGTAATGCCCAAAGGAAACTATTCAAAAAGGTTACAAGCTGTCAAAAAACAATTTGTATGGTTAAAAGCCACACAGTTAGATGCTGTTAATGGAGGATGTGTAACGATTATTTGGACATTGGTGGCTTACTCCATCTCTGTGGCAACTAATCCATGTGTTCCTTTGGAAGCCAGAGAGACCTGGAATTTGACACCCATTATCCCAGGGAAGTGTGTGCAGGAATGTGTTGTTTCACATCAAACAAACAGCGCCTATTCTCTCTCTCTCGATTTTAATAATTCCCCACCCCCTCCCAAATTGTCATTGGTGCTGATTGTCAGAGTAAAGACTAGTTACTTCACCGAAAGAAACATAAAGTCAATCATGTGGATAAAATTACAGAGCCATCCAGCCAGCTGGTCTCTGTTTGGCTCTACTTTGCTTCATTAGTTTATGGGGTGAATTCACTCCATATTTAAGGAAAGCAAAAACGGCATCAAAACTAGTTTGTAATTAATTGCAGCTTTTTAGAAAGGAATGCGTTTGCAAATGGAGAGCCTGCAGTGTCAGACGCCGCTTTCTGATTACATTATGGACCTGGCTGAAATGCAACTTTCTCTTGTGTTTACGTTAATGCCGAATATAGGCTAGAAACTTTTCAGATGCTAAGCACTATATCGTACAAGTTTTTGAGGGTTTCTCTTGGGTGACTTGAAAACTTTTAAAACCACGTTGTTGGTTGTTCAGACTTGCTCATCTTCAAACAATGTCAAGAGTCTTCTGGATGGCTGGGAGTGTGAGCCCAGAGTCTGTCTCCTTGGATTGTCATCCAGGTGATTAGATGGGTCTGCACAACTGTAAGCTGATGCTGGAGTGATCGCACATCACACAGCCATTGTCATTTGTTAATAGTAAGATGCCTAATGTTAATTACATGGGCATCTAATGGACCCAGAAATAACAAATACAAATTCCCTTGATTTGGAAACCATTTGCTAAAGGACATAAAAGCACTCAAGCAACCCTGGATTGGTGCCTCGGCACATGTAATGCCTCATAACAAGGGCCAGAGTAAGTACAGGGAACAGAAACGCTCTCAAAGAAAAGGAACCTGGTAGGCTGGAGCACTGATATTTAATGCTAACTTTCATAAACACAGAAAGGAAAAATCTGTTGCACAATGAGGCCAAATATCATAAACAGGCTTTCCTGTGTCAGACGAAAGTCCGTTCTCAGAAAACATGAGGCAAAGGCAGACAGAGAGAGCTTCCTTGCTTTGCTGCAGTGGAAACAGGCTGCTCAGGGTCAGTCAAGCTACTGACAAGAAGTTGGAAGAGATGGCTATTTCAGATGTGAGCCCCATGCCTCAAGACTACGAACTCAGAATGTCTCTTAGAGGGACGTCCAAATGCACAAACCCTTCCCAGATGCCATGAGACCATGTGAACTTGAAAGAGATCATCTACAAATGGAAAATTAAGGAAAAGGTAGAACTATGTGAGTAGCCATCAGAAAAGTGCATTTCTTTCAAGTGAGAGAGTTTTAATTCTTTCATTTAGCATTGGGAAACTGAGTCGCAAAGAAAGCAGAAGGTCTGCAACTTTTTTGAAGTCATGTTTCCTCAGCCTTGTTTGGATAACTCATAGGAAATTTTGGTAAAAGTACCTTAACCACGTGTTTTAACTAATTTTACAAAATCCCTCATGCAGTTGGTAGGAAACCTAAATCTAGAGAGGTGGAGCAATTTGCCCAAGGCTTCCCGGCTAGTGAGGCCTGAACCTGGGGGGTGTGGGGCGGGGGGCTGCCTCTGTTAGACTGTAAGCTTTCCATTTTTCTGTGTGGGCTCCAGAGTTAAAGACATTTTTCTCCTCATGTAGTAGTGAAAGATAAGGAGAGGCCAAAGCATGAAAGGAAAAGAGGAGGTGGAGGGGTCAGTGTCAGCCAGCCCGTTGTCTTGTGCTTGCCTGCACACACAGCAGCTGGATGGTAGATGTGCTGAATAGTCCTGGAGCAGGCAGGTATGTGTGCTGTAAGGGGTGGAAGCCTCTAGAAGGTAGGAAATCCAGTTCTATGCATGAGCCAGTCTGCTTACCATTAGGAACTTCTTCAAAGAGTCTAAACTCTCAAATCCTCCATCTCTTCAGAAAGTTGTCATGTCGAAGAAAGTAAAAAGAAACTTTTGCTTATAGGGGATTAAAAGGTGAATCACATCAGAAATGCAAGTTTAATGGTCTACGTTATAGAAATGACATAATAAAATGTCATAATCACCTGTTATTTACATGTGTACTAGGACTTGCTTAAATTAATTGGGAGAGGGATTAACAATTTTAATCACTTTGTAGAATATTCATGAGTTTCCTAGAACTAGAGACTTTTCTTTTATGGAATAATGCTACTTAATACTCTTTCCTAGAATTCCACATTACAGAGGCCCCCATAAGGTAATTCAGGACATATTGCTTAAAATTTCCTTGTATTGTTCTCAGCTCTCAGACCTCTATCCATAGTCACACAGGCCATTCCGCTCTGCTTTTAATAAAGATCCAGGTTCTCCCATCACTGTCAATTGGACATGACAATTACTTAACAAGGAAACCCTTGCAGACAGACAGCACTTAAACTTTTCAAAACATACATTTTGGTTGCAGAGTCCATTGCCTTTTTCCCAGCCACTGTTTGGGCTGCACTGAGCTCCAGATTTTGTGAGTGCCCTGTGTCTTACTACAGCATTTAAAATGACTTATTTCTTTAATAAAAGAAGTAAGAATCCATGTGAATGGTTAGCATTAGAGATCTGTGAGTGGGGCACTCACTAAATGAATGCTGTGGTGTAGAAATGGATTTTCAGGTCTTCTTTGTACTAACACCTTCTCATTGCTCTCATAATTTTCCTTAAATTTAGGGAGTCACCAGTCATACACCAAAGTCAGGCTGCCACCAAATCACAACTGGCAGCATAGGGCCCAGTAATGGGTAGAAAGAAAATACAAAGACGGAGTGACCAAAAAAAAAAAAAAAAAAAAAAAAAAGGCTGATGAAAATCTGATCCATAGAGTTCAGGTCCGGGGGGGGGGGGGGGGGGGTGGGGGGGAGATTGGTACATGCTGGCATCATTATCCCATCAACGTGTCTCCCAGGCTGTTGGTGGGCATTTGGTTTGTCTGATAGACATTTGGGGGTTATAGTTCTGAGGGTACATTAAGAAATTTATCTTTGATAATTTTGCCTGACAACCTGCCTCCAAGAAGCCTTCATTTCTGGATGGACTTGGAAATTCAGTTCCTGAACATATAAAGTCAAAGATACAGCCTTGGCCTTCTGGAAACCAGCAAAAGAACACACTGAGTGACATATTTGAGTCATTAAGGCAGGTACTGGCTGGTGCTACTGTTTCTTCTTGGTAAACAGAGACACTCAACTGCAGAGTTTAGAGAAACTGAGGGGATGGGATGGACTTACTGGAGGAAGCTTATCCTTAAAGTTAGTTCTGATTATTAGAGGAAGTTGCATATATCTTAATTTCACACCATTACAACCTTACATGAAGGTTACAGAGTCATAACACATGAATAATAGTATATTTTCAAAATTATCTACGATGATACTATTAAAATGTAGTCTTTTTATGAATAGAAAATTATGTGTGGAAATTTTTCATAATAACAGAGTGTGGATCAAAAAGTTGCCCACAATTATTTGTTTTTTGTTTCAGAGGAAAATATTTATTAATATATTTTGAAGAACTTTTTAAAAAATTTATAGTAGTGTTTATTTTGACTTATGGTTCCCAAGGAAGAGTCTACAGTGGAGGGTAAGGGGAGGCATGACAGTGGTGGGCCACAACAAGAGGCTGAGAGATCACATTTTCAATCACATATACCTGAATATCCCCCTGCCCAGCTTATATTACACCTGGTTATGGATTTTAAGAACTTAAAACAATGTATTGAAGTATTTAAGATTTTCTTAATACATTAAGACAAATACATAGAATATGTACTCAAAAATTTAACTTACTTTGAAAGGTTTAAAATGGTAAAGACTAAACTTTCTCTTTTTTAATATGTGCTCTTGCGTCTCAAATGATTATTATGTAAACAAGTGTTCTTCACATACAAGCACCACAATCCCTGGGAGTGTGTTTGTTAAAGGAGATAATTCTGACATGATTAACAGTGAGATCATATATAGACTCTGTATACAATAGACAAAGGGATAATTCATGCCCTTGGCAGCACTGTGAAAGAGTTCTCATGCTACCTTGAATGGCACAGACTTGAAAATATATAAATTATTTACTCCTGGACCTTTCCAGGAGTTGAAATTGGTTGAACAGAAGTCACCAAGACTACAGAATGTGGAGCTTGAGATGACTGGAGATTCTGTGAATGTTTTGGCCTTTCCAGCTTTCCAGGTTTCAATGTCAGTATGATATTTACATTTTGTTTTGCTATCAATTACAAATGATTCTACATTTGTTTGATTTTTTTTTTTTTATGTTTTGGTGCTTTGTGATGGAGTCTCTTACAGCTCAAGATGGTCTGAAACTTACTATGTAGCTGAGGTTGGTCTTGAACTGATCTTTGTGCCTCTGCCTCCAGAATGCTGAGATTGTAAGCATGGTTCTGCCCCCAGACCCACTCACTGGCTGATGCTCTAGTTTTGATCACTAAAGTAAGCGAAGCAGCATTTACCATGCCATAGTTATATAAATATTTTATTACTCAATCACATATTATAAGTACAGAAGACAAGGTACAATGAATTCAATAACTTTAAACTCTTGCAAAGAAAAATATTTCTAGCATGATTCCTGAAGGCTGGTTCTATTTGTGCCTGCAGATTTCCTAATTGATTTTTTCTAATTCATATTCACTTGCTCAAGCTTTCTTAATCTTTGATTACCATCTAACTTACTGTCCTTTTCATCTGTCTATTTTAATGACTAGTTTTTATGGAAACGGCCTGGGTCGTAAGTTTCCTGAATCTTTGACTTACAGATAATTACTTTGTTTTGCTTTATAGTTGAATCGGAAAACACAGCTTCAAAACAATTTCTTCTCAGACCGTTATAGGAATCGCTTCATTGTTTTATAGCCCTTGGACAACTTAAATTATCTTTTGTGTTAATTTTGCTTTTCTTTTAAAAATCTTTCTTCATGCATTTTCTCAGTTGTAAAATGTCATTTTTCTCCTTTCCCCTTAATTGCTTGTAAAGTGGACACTGGATTTCTACATCTCTTAACATTTTCTTCATATTTTCACACAGGATACTAGATTTTACTAATGAGGAAATGCCCAGAAGGTTAAAAAAAGATTTGTCAAAAGTACCAAGTCTAATTGTTCTTCAGTGTTGAGAAGACAATCTTCTTGAAGCACACTTAAACATTTCACAGGTGCCACCTTGACCTTGGCTTACATGTGGCCACATCTTCATGGAAGATCACAGTGAGATGGTGATGGGCACTGATATTTCTGTGTGGGAGGAAAGGCTTCGAGTTCAATGCTGGCTCAGTTTGCCATAGCTGATTTATTCTGTACACATTTCATACCTATACTGGACTCCAGCTTCATTTATTGCAAAATGACTCTTGCTTAAAATTTCAAATGCATGTATTCATGAAGTAATAAGCTATATTCTTATTAGCATAGTCAGCCAGGCAGCCACCAAATGTTTATTGAAATTGTTAAGACTACTACTTATTAATTTAATCAAAACACATAACCAGTGGAATTATGGGAATTGGTCCACTTGGTAAGGTAATATAGCCTATGAAATATATGTACCATCCTGCAAAGTTTGGGAGTTTAATCACTACTCTGAAATTGGAGCATGAAAAAAAGACAAATGTAACCCTTAATCAATGTTTTAGATTCTTAGTAATTTAACATACCTCTACATGGGGGTTTCTTTCTGTCTTAGTGTGGTGGAAGCCTCAAGCCGAGGGAGCCACTGCTAAGTGTTGCACACTCCGAGCAATGGAACAAAGAGCTTGTCCTTCCGTCTAGGAAGAGATCTAGCAGATTTCCAATGGAAGAGAGTGAAAAATCTGCTTTGCTTTTTAAACTAGCATGGATGAAACAGCACCTTGTATATTAAAGAATTTGCAGCCAGGCATGGTGGTGCACACCTTTAATTCCAGACTTGGGAGGCAGAGGCAGGCAGATCTCTATGAGTTCGAGGCCAGCCTGGTCTACAAAGCGAGTCCAGGGCAGCCAAGGCTATCACGGAGAAACCCTGTCTCAGAAAACAAAACACAAACAGCAACAACAACAACAACAACAACAAAAAGAATTTGCTTGCGTGAAAGATGCAGCTGAGTGGCTTCCAATGCACAGTTGTACAATCATCACAAGTTTTATTGGACATTTTTATTATCTCCCACAAAGAAACTCATAACCATCTTGCCTTAACCTCATCACCTCCGTAATTCTACAAACCTCTAATTAGCTTTCTGCTTTCACAGATTTTCTCATAGACATTTCTTCAGAATGGAGTTGTCCAATATGATTAGTTTATGTGTTCTGTTTATACAAGTTGTGTGAGATGGCTCCAAAGCATGGCCACGAGGGTCATCTATAAGAGATTTATTGATCACATGCTCTGATATTTGGGCCTTCCCTTGAGTGATAGCAGAGGATGAAACAAGAGCCTTGGCAATGATGGCTTTTGCTCTGGAGTTTCAGAAGCACTGCGGCTGATCTTGATCACTGTATGTTTGTATTGTTGGTGTCCAGAACCATTGGGAATGGTCTTTGTGCTTGAGTGTTTGCTGGAGGCTGAAGTGCATGTGTGTGCGTGTGTGTGGGTGTGCACTACACAGGTCACAAAGAGGTAAAAAGCCACCATGAAATGAAGAGTCTGAATCTGCATTAAATGAACATTAAAGGAAGCAGTTTTGGTCTTCTTATCTTTCTCCCTCACACCGTGCCCTGCTAAAGCTTTGGAGGACCCTGAAACCGAAGTTGTATCTGGTAAAGAGAGGGGTCAAACAGAGAAATGCACCCCTATTTTCCCATTTGTAGCTGTCCACTTGGAAAGCAGGCATGGGTTGGAGTAGTGAGCAAACCTTAAAACTAAGTTTTGATTTAGATTGGATTGGATATTTTTACAACAGAAGATGATACTGCTTTAGTTGCAAATTATTGACAAAGACTTATGGGCTATTTTTGGGTCCTTAAAACTATGAGTCACAGGAAATAGTGTGATGAAATTGTTTAGTTTCTGGTCATAACGTGCTAGTGCAGTTAGACCATAAAAGCTATTCATAACTTTTGTGCAAGACTGTGGCTTGGAGTGCCTTCTAAGTTGCCAGTGAGTCTAAGGATTGCTAAGCTCACCTTGTGTGATTAAAGGTCAGCATCATCTTAGAATGTATAAGATCTTTTGATAACAGTTAATTCGATAAGAAAAAAATTTAGTCGATGAAATGTCACTTCAGCCAGCAGCATATACAAAAACAATGATCCCATTTCATGTAGTGATGTTAGCATTTGAACTAAAAAAATGCAGACTATGTGGTGGGTATACACCTAGAAAATGCATTGCAATATCGGCTTAGTCTCTGACAGCCCAGATCTCAGGGTCCTAGGCTTGGTCATGTTAGGCCCAAAATCAGGAAAAAGCTTATGGGCTAAAAAGCTTGGCATGACATCTTAGAGACTCAGAGCACGGAGGCTCTTTACACAAACAGAACAAATCCCTTTCAGTGCTTTTAGACCTTAACAAACATGGTGATGTGTAAAACCACACTTCCCCCACCATATGCCTAGCCCCTACCCTGCGAACCCCCGAACTCTTTTCAGCATTTCTTAAATCTGCACCATTGAACAATCTGAGTTCATTGTAACAAATACAATCTCATTGAATTGAATTCTGAAGAGACTTTATACTTGAGGAAAAAAGAGGACTGATCCTGTATTCTCTTTAGTTTAAACAAGGGACAGAACACTGCAAATGAGAAACAAGGCCGAGCTAAACTCACTGCAATGGGTATGCGTGGGGAACAGAGAAGGAGAGAAAACTCGATAGACTTGTATGTGGTAAGAAATCAATTTCCAGGTGTCCTAGGAACAAAAGAACAATGTTAATGCCAGTGCTTTAGTCTGTGACTGTTAGGTGTCATGGGTACAATTGATTTCCCTATCACAATGTGATGCATTTCAGTTAAATTCTTCCCTATCGAAGGTAGGACTTGGTGTTGGGACCACAGGGCTTATAAAGTGGGAGCTGAAACACATGCCGCTATTTGCAGAACTAATAAAGATCAGAGCGATCTGCATATGTGTAGTTTGCACTAGCTTGCTGGCCATCATGGTCTGATGAGCCTGCGCTATGGCCCAGACACATGCGATGCAGTGCCTGGTAGCATCATGAGGATCTAAGGCACTTCCATGACTCACCCATTCCTTCAGTTGTATCCGTGGTAAAAATAATAAGCCATACGCTTCCCTGATGCTTAACCTAATAACAAATCATTCCCAATTCCAAGCCCGGTGTCTATTATTCAAAGCAAATTAGGATCAGGCAGACAGTTTTCCTTGTCTGGGACAGCTGACCTCCCTCCCTCCCTTGAAGCTGTCTACCCATGCAAATGTTACACTTAGGATCTCACTCTTGATTTTAGGGCACTACAAATCCCTAATAACGTAACAAGCCAAACACAGAGTTAGCTTTGCAGTGCTTCAGCACACAAATTAGCTAGACAAATAAGAAGGATTAAAAAAAATCTTGAAAATAGCACTTATCATCAGTCTCCCATTCAGAAATAATAAAGGGAGATGGTTTATACAGATTTAGTAATAAGACATGACACAAATGTAAATATAACACGTTATGACCTTCCTCCCGTAGAACAAAAAGCATTGTTCATCATTCAGATCCTCTTTGTTTACAATGAATGTGGCGATGAATTGAAGTTATGACATCAATTAAATCACAAGTTTATATTAGTTTCAAATAGAGAAAATGCAGATATTTTAAGGTAGGTGGCAAAAATGATGAGCTACTGTCTATTCTTGATCTGTAAATGAGTTACACATATTCAAAAAAGGAACATTAAAGACGCTGCACAAAGCCAGGATCGTATATTACTTTCCCCCTGAACAAAGATAACATTTGTAGGATCCCATTAGCAATAAATCTTTTAGATTTTTTCACTTAAATTCTTATGATCCCAATGGGAAGAATAGATAATCAGTAAATAGAACTCTGATGTCTGCCAGGAATTTCCCTGAATTAGAGCTGAAGTAACTTGACAGAGGGATGAAGAAAAAAAACACGCCAGGGTGCTGATGAATGCATTTGAATTTTTCTTTAAATGCACCACCACTAAAATGGAAACAAAAGTACTTACCTTGTCACATTTGAAAAACACAGGAAGTATACCATACAATTACAAATGATATGAAGTAAATATCCTTGGATAAAAACAGTTATAGACCATAGCAAAGAATAGTGAGCCTTAATATGTTTTAGAAGTATCACATAATAAAATATAAATAGTTTGATGTTATGTATTTTTCCTTTTAGTGATTTTAACTGTGGAGTAAAAGATAGATGGAGAATTGTTTTTTTTTAAATAAATTCTTTGTTGTATCATTCCAACCAGTAGTTATGTAAGGAAAAAAAAAGCCAAAAAGGTGAAGGAGGACTAAAAGCATTCTAGAATGTTGTATGTAAAAAACAATTATTACACTGCAGTTACAGGAATTCACAATCAACCTTGATCACAGTGCCTTGGCGTCTGGCATTGAAAGAAATTTCCAGGGAGTCACAGGGAATGAAACACTGGAGGAGAAACAACTGCTTTACATTGTCTGTGGATGCAAGGGGCTCAGGGACTTATCCGGAGATGAGGGTTGTTTCTCTAGGGTCTCGGTAGCACTTCATTCCCTTTCTTTGTAAAATACACTGGCCTCAGACTTGAGGTAAGTGCGCCTTAGCACACTGGGTCATTGGAAACTACCAGAGGATTGTGGGACTGTCAGGAAGATTGTTGTTAGTGCCAACATCAAAGGACATTATTCTCCCATATCAATATGTAAAGATTGCTCATGGTGACTCCACCAACAGACTCTATTCACCCCAAAGCCACTTAGAGCAGAAACAAAAATATTCCTACAATAATGGGGAAAGGGAGGGTTTTGATATAACTTTACCCCAAAATACAAAATTTAAAGTAATCAAGAGTTGTTTCAAGCAAAACTTAAGTTACAATACAAATTATTCAAATGAATTGTTAGAACAAAGGGTTAACCCAATCATAGATATTTGAAGGCTCTTTCCTGCATTACTTTATGACATCAGATTTTGTACTTTTAAGAACAATTTCACTCAAAAAATGTAAATTTCAAAAACTATTCTGCAGAATGACTAATTCTCAAAATGTAGTTTTGTTATTGTTTGATTTTTAAAATGATTTCTTGTGAAGCTCATCCATATTTCTCGTTATTTCAATTTTCTGACTTTTAGAGAACAAGGAAGGTCTTTGCTGGTGACTTGAGAGGTCTTCAGCCTCACCTTTCCAAACTTCACAAGGCCTGAATTTTAAAACGTGTCTTCACTTTAGCTTTTAAATTTGATTTTCTATTTGCATAGGACTTTTCAGTCTTCAGACTAACAGGGTTCTAGCCGATCAAAACGTGGGTCTCATGACCCAGAGACCATATTAATTGCGGAGAGGAAACTGAATTGCTATTAATTTCATAAGTGGTCAGTTCACAGCTGAATATACCTGCTATCACAGCTTTTGATTTCCTATAGTTCCCTCTGTAACTGAGGAGATTCACAAAATAAACACTCAGATAAAGGTTAAAGTACACATGTTAATTTGACAATCTTTTAGAATCAGAGAAAATATAGTAGGTGTTAAAATAGCTAATACATTAAATATTTTTCAAATTGTGTATATGAGTGTTGTCTGTGTGTGGGTATGTGCATGTGAGTGCAGGTGCCTGCAAAAGACAGAAGAGGGCAGCAGATCCCCCAAAGGTGGAGTTCCGTCTTTATGTGGGAGCTGGAACTTAGCTTAGGTTCTCTGGAAGAGAACCTCTCTAGAGAGAGCACTCTCTCTCTAGAACCCCAAATAGCTATTACTTTTTAAAGGTGAACTATATACTGTACACTTAGGATATATGGTTTATGTCTCAACATTCTAACTCCTATATAAAAGGGACAAATTTGCTTTAACTTTTAAATTTGTTATTAAATCCTTTAAATTGTTTTACTATCCCAGAACTTGGAAGGCAGAGGCAGGTGGCTTTCTGCGAGTTTGAGGCCAGCTTGTGATACAAAGAGAGTTCCAGGACAGCCAGGGTTACACAGACAAACTGTCTCTTGAAAAACAAAAACAAA
Source organism: Acomys russatus (assembly GCF_903995435.1). Taxonomy (NCBI): domain Eukaryota; kingdom Metazoa; phylum Chordata; class Mammalia; order Rodentia; family Muridae; genus Acomys; species Acomys russatus. The sequence goes on along the minus strand of NC_067140.1, from coordinate 51,769,555 downwards.
AACAACAAAAAAGTTGCTTTACTAGAAATATTTGTTCTATGTATCCAGCATACATCTATATGCTGACGCTTCATGTCTGACAGACACTGTGCTTGCTTCAGGAGAGATGTAGATAGGTCATGTCGCTCTTTCACAACGAACTGAGGATCTAGGAGAAATGACACAAGCACAGTTCAGAACGTTCTTAGAAAAACCTAAGCCAACAGATTCTGATGTGCTCTACAGCACAGATACATGCTTTATTGAGCTCTAATGCCCTAAGTGATGGTTAAGGGTAGACTTGGCTTGAAGTTTTTCTGAGACCATAGAATTCAACAACGACAGTCCACCACTTTTTCAGAAGAAGCAAACAGAGACTTAAGGCCAGCAACTGTGAGAACATCCCGGGGGAAGCACACACATAAAAGCAGGGGAACCTTTACAGAGATGCCATCTGGGATAGAAGCTTGTTGTAAGGGTGTGGCCTCTTAGCAAGACAGAATGTACTGTGTGGGAAAGCCGGATTCGCAAAACGCTCTCTGTTTCCTTCAGTACTGTGCGTGTACTTGTAAGAGAGCGCATTTTGCCCTATGTTATCTGGACTATTGTGCTTTCATTTACACTCCGGCTTAGTGTGCCTAACAACAGAAAACTCCAGATGAAATCTCATGTCTAATCATTGCTCCAGTTTTGTGTAGACGATTTCAAAAGCTCAGTGCCTCAGGCGGCGTATGTAAGAGGGATGGTTACTCTTCAGTTGCCCAGGATCTGTCCCACAATGTATATGTACCAAGGAAGTCACATGGGACTTTGCATTTATATAATGCTTTTTAGGGCAATGAAAACCCAATAAAATCAGTCAGCTTATTTAATGTTCAAAGTGTTTAATAAGGTGGGGTTTTTTTTTTTTTTTTTTTTTTTTCGGAATGAACCATTTAAATGAGTTTTTTTTTTCTTTTTTCATTAATTAATTCACCAGAACACCAAATACGTATCAGATAAATGAGTTGATAGAGTCCCTGGTTTAGTGGGAGATGTAATACAAAAAGCGCTAATTAGGCAGGCAAGAGCTCTAGATAATTAAATAGTGATTAATAGATTTTTTGTGGGACCAAAATTAAAAGTAACTAATTGGTGGAAAAAAATATATAAAATCACATGCATAGCACATACATGTTGAACACAATTTTGAGGGCTACTAAGATGGTTTTGATTTTGTTATAGTGAAGTTTTGATTTTTTTTCCCCTCAGTTTGCCCCCTTCTGACATTTTGTGTCAAAGTGTTCCCATGTTAATAGTAGAATATAATGGAAGTTTATGCAATTAAATACAGCAAGAGAGTTTATGGACCATTTATCATTGGCTATGGGTCATATACTGTGAATTTCAGAATATAAAAGGGAATTCCATTTGTAGCCCACTCTTGCCTGAAGCTTACCTAATGAAATCTTTTTCACTCAGAGAATTAACAGTGTATCCAGCTGAAAAGTGTTTAGCATTCTCTGTGCACACTGAGGATGCCAAAGTAGAAGAAAACCTTGCATACTTACAGGGGATTTTTGTTGCTTTTTCTTCAGCCTAAATTAGGCAGCTCTTGTTCATTTAGTGCATTTGAAAGGCGCTGAACTTTTAAAATTCTGAACTGTCGGCCCCTATCATTTCATTTGACAGCTGACACTTTGAGAGTATGGAACACTCAAATCGTGGGAGTGGCGTGGGCCGCTGCTAATAAATGCTATTGCTTTTCCCAATGGAAAGCAGCACCTCAAATAACTATTTGCAGATCCAGCGGGCTTGTTATGATGCAAAAATGCATGTTTGGATATCACTATTTTGGTTTACTAGCTGTAGTGCATAAAACTGCTGATAAAAAAAAATTGAAAAAACGTAAGCGCAGGTTCATCAAGAAGCACACTTTTTTTTTTTTTTTTTGCCCCTCAGCTTCCCATTTCTGGGTAATAAACACTGAGCTTTCCTTCACTGAGGCATGGGTGAGATCATGTCCCAGCCCTGAGGTCACTGCAAGATGTTTGTATTTATGAGAAACAGAAGTTCTGAAACATTTGTTTGTCCTCTTATTCACTGTGATCTGTTAGCAAGTGAGAGAATTAGTGATAAACAGCACTGCCATTTGGTAATTTCATTTATGAATATCCATGATGGTTTTGGAGGCAGTCTACTTTTTACTTGCTCCTATGCAACTTCTGAAGCCAGTGCTGGCCAGCAGGTTGGAATGGTCCCAGTAATGTTTCAAATCTGTTCACCTGACCAAATGATGCAGTGTGGTATTTTGTATCTTAGCGATATCTTCTGTGTGGTACTACTTAGTATTAATTAATTAGCTAACCAGAAGATGGTTCTCATTTTGTTTTATGTGCAAATACTGCATCATAGGAAAAATCTGAAAAGTAGATTTTGTCTGTTTCTTGAAGTATTATACTTACAATACTGGACCTGTTAAATCTGTTTTAAATATTGTTATGAAACCCAGTGACTTTTGCTGATTCTTTTGTTAAATCCCAGCAAGATGTCTAAGGCACTGAAATTGCCCTGACTCAAATAATGAACCAGAAAGGTTAGTGTTTGAAGAGTCAGTTATGAACAGGGAATAGAAAAATGGAAAGAGTGAGGCCAGAGGGAGTTTTCTTCTCCTTTCACACAGATCTTTTAGTTTTCAATAGAAGGAAAAGGAAATTATTTTCAGTGTTGTTTCTTGCTGGTGCTCTTTGACAGAGATGACTTACTTAGCTGTCTAGACAGGAAACATAAACACATACACTTGAGAACATTAAAGAGCTCATTGCAACAAGGCCTTAAATAATATTAGCATCATATGCACATACTTACACATGTATATACAAATGGACGTTGGTCAAAAACGGTTTCAAGTGGGAGTCTAGAAAGTTCATTTTAGCATTACATTTACACATAGTTTTTAGTGCTTCATAATATTCATCAGGGACATCAGTGCAGGAAGCTACTTCTCTAAACAAGCAAGCAAGCAAACAAAGAAATAAACCAAAAATGTGCGGGTCTCTGGTGGAAAAGTGATGTTTTTAGATTCGAGACATGTACGTGCAAATCTTGGGAATGCAATCTGTGTGGCTTAGGTGGGAAGGTGTGGAGAGTCAATTAGCATTATGGGAAAATGAAAGCTCTTCCTGAAGAAACCACCCCACTGCCTTTGTCTGCATTGCTCTGACCTCCTCTCTTCCAGCCCTTCCTCAAAATGTGTTTAATTCTGAGCCACTGTCCCACCATTTGTGCAGTCACCTTCTCCCAGCCATGGTTCGGAAGTTAGCAATTCATACACCTCTTAGGGGAGGCAAACATAATTCCCGCGACAGCCAGAGCAAATAACCAGTTTCACAGATGGGTCACACCCTCAAAGTTATTTTCTGCATGAGATTTTTTTTTTTTTTTTTTTTGGCCCCTCATGACCAGGAACAGACTGTCAGATGGGGCTGTTGTTTCCTTCCAAAGGTTTTTAGGAGGGGTCGGAGCCTAGAGTGAGCAGTTATACCCTGCAGGTTCCAGCCACTCAGGGCTCCAGGGCAGTTATGGAGCTTTTCAGTAGTTGAACCAAGGTAACTTCCAAAGAGCCTGATTCCATTGCACACTTGATCTTTAAGTCAATGTTTCCATGGACATTATATATGATAAAGTACTTACGCTGGGAAGCAAAGGCTTGAGTGCTCAGAGCAAATTTAAAAGAGAGCAAGAATGCCTTTATGTGAGGTTGCATTTTTCAAGTATTATCTGGGGCAAAAGTTTTTTTTTTTTCTTTTCTTCCAAATCTTAAATTACCTGTCACTCCATTGCAGAAAGCAGTTTTAGAACCTTGGCTTTGCTCTCGGAGTCTCGCTCCGTAATGTCAGAGTCTCCCAAAAAAAAGGGTACTTTAAAAGATATATTGCAAATTGTTATGCAATTCCCTATTCATTGGGCCAGTAGAATTAGGAATTTGGGAGGTTTTATGTGGGATAGGGGAAAGAGAGAGTAGAGAATTGACATGAAAATTTATTTGTAAGGTACTAAAACCTGGGCTGTTTTTACTGCATTTCCACAAGATTCTGGGTACAATAATTTAAAAAACAGTAGTGCAGAGACTAAACCAATGACTATTAGGTGGCAGAAAAGCCTTTTCAAGACTATTTAAATATAGAAGGACACTGTTGACTTCATATTTTTCTAGGTTTACTAAGGCCCAAAGAAGAAGGAGGAAGCATTCATTGAATGACTTGTGTAGCTGTTTTGGCTGTTATATGGCTTGTGCACAGACAGAAAACTCAGTGATCTCTCTGAACTCTGACCTACGCCAAATGGCCATCTTGTGCATAGCAGAGCCGTTAGTGCCTTGGGCAGTGGTTCAAGTGTTTACAAGCCTGGATGGAACACACCTGTGTTCACACCTCATCTCTATAGTTAACCGCTGTGGGCCATGGCAGATTCACCAAATCTCTTTAGGACCTGACTTCATTGGTTTTAGTACATTAACAACGAAACCCATGTCTTACAAGATCACATGGTTGGTGAGGCTACCAAGCCCGAGGGAAACCTGCTATTGCCGCTTTCCTAAACCAGTAAAATTTCTAAGTCCCTTCTAAAAACTTACCTTCATACCTACAGAGTAGCATGGCCCTCATGCATTGTCAAAGAAGCTTCCTTTTGCAGTGGATGGAAATCATTACCGAAACCTGCAACTGGTCAAAACATAGAGAACAGTTGATGGTGGGTGTGCAGCCTCAATTGATGTATCTTTTGTACAACCTTTATTCCCAAGGCAAAGGGAACATCACAGAAGAGGGGCGTGGTGCAAAGATTTTAAGAGGTAGAAGGCCAGGATACTTGCAGCAAGAGAGTGTCTTTTCTATACAGCAGCAAAGCTGCTGCCATGAAATCTACACAATAGGATCACCTAAACAAGACTTGCAGAATGAAACATCACCTGACATGCCAATGTGAAGGGGGGAAATCTTACAAGGTCTCACTGCCAGATGAAAAGCTTCAGGCAATTCATGGCTATCAAAAGAGGGAGAATCAGTCTTCCCCATCAACGAGCCTCCTGATTGCATGTCTAGTCTCAAGTGGTCGACCCCAAACACACCTACATATGAGTAACACTTAAAGCACTTTAGGTTGTACACACACACACACACACACACACACACACACACACACACACACACGTATCTGTATATATACACACATATGTGTATATGTGTATATATACATATATACAGACATATACTTATACACATATGTGTGTGTATAGTTAAAGAAGAGGTCATAGATTTGAGAGGGAATTGAGGGAGACATAAAAGAAATTGGTGGGGGAAGAAACTGGGGATTGGTGTGAATGTAGTACTCATGTAAGAAAAGAGACATTAAAAAAGACATAAAAAGAGACAAAATCCAAATAAATGTTCTCTAAAAGTGTTACTGTAGCCAGGCATGGTGGCATACAAATTTAATGGGACATTCAGGAAGTAGAGGCAGGGGGATCTCTATGAGTTTTAGAGCAACCTTGTCCACAGCTAGATCCAGGTCAAGCTAGTTAGTTACATAGTGAGGGCTTGCTTCAAACAAACAAACAAACAAACAAACGGAAGGAAGGAAGGAATAAAAGATTGTATTGCTACTGAAAATCAACAAATGTAAATTGTTGAATGGACGAGAGTGACCCATTAAGTATTCCTTCTATGTGAGCGTCCATTGCAATCTTGTTGATTTTAGACAGAATTGATAATAGGGGTTTATGAAGAGCCGTCCTAAAATGACTCTGTTGTGTGAATGAACCTTTTGCCATTGAAAGAATGAGGAGGCTATGATGTCTCTCTGATTCCAAGCCTAAGGGGAAACCTCTTCTGTATCAAAAACACATGGCTTAAAATTTCTGCCTGCAACATTGATGGAGTTTTATGTAAAGAGATAAAAATCTGTGCATGGACTGTCACAAGCTGTTTGGGTGAACAGAGCTGCTGCTGCAAAACCACTGTTGATATTCTTAAATGGGCTGCAATGAGAACCACCTGGGAGTCAGGCAGGTTTGGGCATAGTGAAAATCATCAAGAGATCCACGTCAAAATAATGAAAATAAGGAGGGAGAGGAGGAGGAGAGAGAGAGAGAGAGAGAGAGAGAGAGAGAGAGAGAGAGAGAGAGAGAGAGAGAGAGAGAGAGAGAGAGAGAGAGAGAGAGAGAGAGAAGAGAGAGAGAGAATATATGGGAATGTAAGAACAAATGCGAGCGAATTGCAAAAGTAAGAAAACATGAGCAGGTAGCACAGAAACAGGTGTAGCCTCTTTTAGAAACAAGAAATTTTGGAGGAGGAATATCATTTGCCTGGTAGTCCTCAGGAACATCTCAATATTCCTTAATGTGCTCATATTTCATATTATCTAACCTAATTCTGGCAGGCCTACCACTGTAGGAGACAATATTGCCCTGGAAAACACATAGATTATTGCAAAAACAGAGCGAATGTTTTTGAGATGAAGACTGTCTAGAAAGGATACTTGTTAGTATCAATTGCTGTCTTGTTAGTAAGAGATAGGGCAAGAAAGTAGAAAAAGTTTATCAACAATTTACACTTTCTTAGAGGTAATCCAAGAATTCCTTGGAAGCAAGCTGAAGGAACCTTGGCATCTAAAAGCATTCATAAAGTATTTTGTCCTAGACAAATTTGACGAGGCATAATGGAAGAAAAATAAATTGAATTAAATTGATTAAATAGAATATTCCTCTTCTGAGGATTTGGTCCTTAAAGAATTTGATTCCATTCTTGTCAAATGCACATTAATACATGCGTTAGATATTTATGAAATGGCTAAAGCATTATGGATGTTTGGGGGTATGCATGCGTGTTCTGAGACATTTCTTAAACCCAAAGAATTGTAGTGTAGAAGAGAGAAATGCATGTTAATAATTAACCTTAACACTTCAAAAAAATATGATGAGGGTAGGGATGGGAGTATTGCACAAAGGTCAAGTGCATGAGCTCTGTAATCAAAGCTCAGCTCTGCCACTTATTAGCTGGGTAACCTCTGCAAGTTCTTTGACTTTGTTAAGCCTTGATTTCTCCCTTTAGCAAAGCAGAGCTATGACCTGTCTCGAGCCATGTGAGCACAGAGCCTGGTGGACCATCCAGCTATTGTTATTAGCCATTACAAACTAGGTGCAGTGATTGGGAACATTCTGGAAGAGGTTTTGGCATGTCATTAGGTCTGAGTCTCAACTGTACGGAGTGATGAGTACACTTAATTACAACAAAGCGAAGCAAATGAAAGCAGCCTTGGACTTTGATGTTGAAAGACCTTGTTCGGCTTCCTACTTCTGGCTGATCTTTATCAGCATTCTACTGCAGCTCGCATACTGGTTACGTTACCCAGCATGGATGAGCTTCAGTTTCTGCATCAGAAAGTTGAAATAAGGAATGTATTTGTTTCTCAGCATTGCAACTGTGGAGAAATGCCAAGGAAAGCCTACTGTGACCTGTAAATAAATATTTCTCAGCCCCCCACCAAAATATTTCTCTTGTAATTATTACTTTGAGGTATATAGAAAACAATGAGGAAGGACAATTCAGCACAGAGATTAGCATGGTAGGTCTGACTGAAAAAAATTAGCATGGTAGAAGGACATGCTGCCTTGTAGCAGAAGTTTATGGAGATGTGAAGCCTTAGTTACAGAATTTGGGCTCAGTTTTCTCTCAGCTTGTAGTGTGAATTATCAATTGTCTTTGGAATGTCCCAACTCTTTGCATAAACACCTTGGTAGGAGGGCCTAGGGTATGTCTTTGGAAAAATCCGTAACAAGTGACTCTTGTATCCACCTAGGATAAGGGACAATTTTTGCGATTTCTCCATCTTCCTTTGATTCAGTAAGATGGCTTTTAAAATATCAAGATATACCACTACAATATATAGTGGTCAATTATTAACATAATAAGAGATACAATCATGACTCAGAGAAGCCAAAACAGTGGGCAAGGCAGTGACCTCACGAGGTAAGCGGAAATCGTAGTACACTTACTTAGGCCTAGTGAATGACCACAGGTGAGGCATGAGTGACTCGGCCTAGAGCAATATTGCTGTCATAAAGAGCCCTGCATCCTCTCTCATGGTTTGCTGGACATGTGATTCAGCAACCCAGCTCCTCTGGGTTATTCTGTGAGACAATCCAGCCCAGATCAACTGCCTGACTGCATCCGAGATTCTTCTAGAGTCCCATAGAGAGGCACAACAGCTCTAGCCATCAGAGGATGGCAAATCAAACTATGCTGAGAGGCTGGATGCAACGGTTCTGGGTGCTCTTGGACATAACCTGAATTCAATTTCTAGCACCCACATAGCAGATCACAGCCATCTATAACTGCAGTTCTGGATGTTCTATGCCTCTTCTGACATCCTTGGGTACCAGGTATGCATTTGCTGCACATACATACTAAAAAAAAAAAAAAAACAACAACAACAACAAAAAAAAAACCCACTGATACATGCAACAAAAGACAAATAAATAATAAAGAAACAAGTTGAGATATCATCTTACTCAGTCATAGTTTTGATTTTTCAAAACCTACTTTACAGAGGAAGGGGAGAAAGAATGTTAATAGGAAAAAGGGGTTGTGAACCTGTCTAGACATACGTAATTCCTTGGGCTAATTGCACTCTGTGTTGTCAGGATACCAACAGTCCAGTCCAATAGCTAACACCAAGCAACAACAGGAATCCATAGGAGTGGCATGATCCAGTAGAAACAGCAAGGCTCTGCCGAGTTGGCAGGAACCAATAGAAGTGGCCAGAATCAGCGTGAGTACCATGAGAAGATGCATGGCACAGCAGTATAGCAATGGAAAAAGCGCCACCCCACTGTCCTAGAGGTCCGATTTATACTACTTCCAAATATCACAAACTCTTTCCAGAGTTAGCTCTCAGCAAAACATCACATGCCTTCCCATAAGACATCTTCCAGCAGAACACTATGTGACACAACTGAGTCTTCAAAGAAACTATAAACTTCCGCTGCACAGAATTATCAACAAAACAACAAAGATAACAAATGACATTGAGAATGTGGAGATGAAGGGTACCTATGTTCTGTTAGTGGGAATATAAACTAGTCCATAGACTACTGAAATCAATATCAAGTTTCCTTTAAAAAGTTTAAAGATAGAAGTGCTATATAATCCAGCTGTGCACTCTTGGCTATATACCTGAAGGAATAAAAGCCAGCTTACAGTAGAGATAATGGCATCCCTGCTTGTCTTTTTTTTACCACTATTCACAATACCCAGGTCATGGAATCAGCCTGAGTGCCTATCAATGGGTGAAGACATAAAAGGAAATGTCTGTAAACAAAGGAGTATTACTCAGCAACAAAGATTAACAAAATCACTGGCAGAAAAATGGGTGGAAATGGAGAGCATCATGTGAAGTGAAATAAGCCAGATTGGAAAAGGTAAATGTACTATGCTTTTCCTCAGGTATAGACTATATACATTGCCATGAAAATATGAGAAGGGTTCCTGGGGAGAGAAGAAGAGTCCGGTGGGAACAAAGGCTAAAAAAGGTTAAGAAAGAGATGAGTGTGTTCCCAGCATGTCAGGCTCAAACCATCCTTCTGCCTCAGCTTCCTGAATATTTCAGTCTGTAGGAATTTCTGCCTAAGGATTGTGTATTAAGAATGTTACTGCTCAGGGGCTGGACAAGTGACTCAGAGGTTGAGAGTGAATGATTGCTCATGCAGAGACCCTAAATTTGTTTCCCAGCACCCACAACTCACAACTGCCTATAACTCCAGATCCAAGGGATCTGCCTCCCACTTCTGGACTGACTCTCGCAAGCACCTGCTGTCCATGTGTATAAATCCACTTCCTCATTCAAAATTAAAAATAATAAAAATAATGATATCGCTTGGACTTCACTTCTTACCTACATAGATAAGACTATTATGCAGCCAGACTTCATTTATTATTTTATTCTAAGTTGCAAGGCATAAAGAAACAATAGAGAATGGAAGGAGAAAAAGTTAAGTGAAGTCTTATCAACTTTGTATCATAGGCATGTTGATGTTGAGTAGGGATTTAATATTATTTATATTTTAAGGGGAAAAAAATCAATGATTGAAAAGGAAACCCAGAATATTTTGAAGCAATTCTAATTGCAGTGTATTTGTGTTAATCTGAAGGCAAGGCCGCCATCGTGAACTATGATAGAAAGCTCACTGCAGAGGCAAAGCTACAGCAATGGCTACTCATTCTATTACCTAACTGTGGAGGAGGCAACACAGAGTGCAAAAGAACCGCAGATGCAGTCAACAAACATAGGGCACAGAGTTGGAATGTGATGACAAATTAAACCTGTGTGTCAACTTGTTTCTTTGTTGTTAAAAGGTAACACTGCCATTCAAACAAACAAGTTACAGAGAGCAAGTTCTGGTCAGAAGGGACCGGAGTCCCCCATCAGAGAAGGCTTTTGTGTCTGTTCTCACTGAGAACTTGGGTTAGTAGCGTTGCTAGTTGCTGCGTTGGAGACATCAGCTCTGTTCAGGAAGGGATGTGTACTCTCTCTCTCTCTCTCTCTCTCTCTCTCTCTCTCTCATCCTTAGCATTGCTACATGATGCCTACAGATTACCCTCTGGTTTTAAATGGGATAAAGAGGCAGTTTACCCATCTAAAAGCTGCTTCTGATTATTCTAGGTTTCTGGTGCAATGTTACTAACACAACACATAGGGTAATCAGATATGCGAACAACAGACTTGTGTTATAGAATACTCTATGTTGTTTTCATTTTTATTCTCTTTTAATAAATCAAATTTTACTTTTAATTTCACAGAGTGATGTCATTTTGAGCTATTTATACATATTTATAGGGAAAAAAATTCACCCTGGATATTCATTTACTGTTTTATAACACCTCTCACAATTTCTTTCCTTTCTTCATTGTTTTCTAAGCTACAGCTATCCAACTGCAACCAACATGAAGAATAGAACCAAGTGGAAGCATGTAATAAATTTGGTTTGTAACTATATTCTAAAAAAGAATGTGCTCAGAACTTTCTTAGCAATATCTTAATAACAAATGCAAATTAAGTATAAGAAAAATGTGGAAGAATAGAATTGTTTAATTAGAAATTATAACAATTTTAATAGAAATTTATTTATATTAATTGACTCATTTATTCCTCTGTTTATGGAAATAGCATGCTTGCTATCTAAATAACTTCATAGTTTCCTGTATTACAGTTAGGCACCAGGGGCAAGTGCTCCTAGCTGGTCTGACTCAAAGAATAGAGGCAGGCTGAAAATATATGATTAGTTAACAGAGGAAACAAGGAAAAATATTCTTCTGCCACTTCAGTATTGGTTGGATCTTGTGGACCAGTCTCATACAAATAACTTTCTTTGGGAAAATTTGTTTATTGAAAAACACTATTTCGAAGCAATTACAGAATTTGACAACTTCTTTTGTGATGATGGAGAAACCAGACTACCAAACACTTTTGGTATTGGTTTTGATATTTCAGTAGTCTTTAGATAATCATTGGGGGTGGTTTGGATATAGCATTGAAAATTAAGTTCCTGAATTCCAGGCCATCAAGTGAGGGGAGCGTGAAGGAGGGAAGATACTCATGGTTTGGGTTGCCTGCTCTCCTTTATAACTTGGCAGGTTCCAAGAGCAAGGCTTGGCTGTGCCTTGCAAATGGGGAATCAACTGAGTGGGCTTGGGTCCTGCCAGATCCTGTGGGATTTTCTTGGGCAAAATGTTCATGGGGAAAAAACACACTTATTCACTAAACTTTTCTGTGGTACAAGAAATAGCATCTGAGAGCAGAAGGTCTTCATCTGTAGTTTCTATGTAGCTTGAGTCTTTATTTTGTTTTGGCATAATAACAGAAATTGTTTAGAATTACAAAAAATATCCTTATAACAGCTCAAATTCCTTCCAGGTTAAGAAAGCAGACACACTGTTAGAAGGGAAATAGTGTTCTTGACTTTTGCTTTTGACCTCCAAAATGGAGAGACTTTAAGAGAAAGATAACAAAGTGACAAACAAACACACAAAACTCAAGGCAAAAACAAAGCCAACCAAGCCACAACCAACCAATTAAACAATAACATCACCACACTCCAAAAACTCCCCAACATTGTGACTATTAGACATCAAACTGGTTTCAAACATCAGAATCCCAAGATAATCTTCCCAAGACAGAAAAGTTTCAAAGGCTTATTCATGGCATAGTTGATTAATTAATTGGCTGTGTATAGCTGTGTGTGTTTCACATGTGCCAGGAGGGAAGTGGCATAAGTAAGTTTTGATCTGTTAAATTTCTCATGCTTCATTTTCACAAATAGGGGCAAGAGAAAGACAGAACTCAAGTTTCTCGGTCTCACCTGGCAACCTTAGCTCAGTAGCCATGAAAGAGAGAACTCAATATAGCTGTGAAGTCACTGGCTGGAAAGTGTACTGAAAGGACTTGAGAAAACTGCTGGAGGCTGCCTTTGATTGCCACGGGGTTTCACAGTGGAAACAGCAGGGGCAGGCCTTTTCTCTCCCCTGCCCTCCCCTCACCTACATTGGCATCCCCTCCAGCTTTCCACCCCTTCTCTTCCTCCCTTACTTCCTTATATCTTTCTCCTCTTCTCCACTTTTTTATGCCTTTCTTTTTACCCTACAATATTTATGAAATGCCAAAACTTGGAAGACACACATTGATTATTGAGTAGCTTTTCAGAAATAAAATATAAATTTAACTTAGCCACCGGCTTTTACTCCTTCATATTTTGGGGATGGAACTGTTTCTTGTCATAGAGGTTTTTAATGGAAACCTAATATTTAAATGTATCAAATGCTCAGCTACTCAGTATATGAGACATATATGTGTGTATCATATAGATACATGTATGTGTATATATCATATGTTTATATTTACATTAGAAATGTCATTGTTAATCCAAACCAAGCCACATTTTTCCACATAAAATTTTAAGAGGAACTTTCTAAAGGATAGCCTTCTCTCCAGATTTATAGATTGACTGTGGTACCAAGACAAATGCCTAAATTAGGCTATTTAGAAAAGATAGATTTCCCCCCTCATTTTTCCTCTTCATTTTCTTCACTTCATTTCCATTTATCACAATTTCTTGAGTGATGTGAACTCTAGATAGCAGGTTATTATTTTGTTTGTTTGTTTGTTTGTATTTGATTTATTGAGATTTTAATTATTTTTTTTCAAAAATTCAATTTTCTTTTTTTTTTAATTTTATTTTTTTATTATTAATTTATTCTTGTTACATCTCAATGGTTATCCCATCCCTTGTATCCTCCCATTCCTCCCCCCCCCCCCCCATTTTCCCATTACTCCCCTCCCCTATGACTGTTCCTGAGGGGGATTATCTCCCCCTGTATATTCTCATAGGGTATCAAGTCTCTTCTTGGCTACCAGCTGTCCTTCCTCTGAGTGCCACCAGGTCTCCCCCTCCAGGGGACATGGTCAAATGTGAGGCACCAGAGTACGTGAGAAAGTCATATCACACTCTCCACTCAACTGTGGAGAATGTTCTGACCATTGGCTAGATCTGGGAAGGGGTTTAAAGTTTACCTCCTGTATTGTCCTTGGCTGGTGCCTTAGTTTGAGTGGGACCCCTGGGCCCAAATCTGCCTATCATATTGTTCTACTTGTAGATTTCTAGGACCCTCTGTATCCTTTTATTTTGCTATTCTCCCATGCGTCTCTCATTTAGAGTCCCAATAGGATGCCCTCCCCTCTGTCCCAGTTTCCTGGTAAGTGAAGGCTTTCGTGGGACATGCCCCTTGGGCTAGTATGCAGATATAAGTGAGTATATACCATTTGATTCTTTCTGCTTCTGGGTTAACTCACTCATTATGATCATTTCTAGCTCAATCCATTTATCCACAAATTTCGGGAATTCCTTGTTTTTAAAAAAATATATGGAATGCTTCACTAATTTGCGTGTCATCCTTGCGCAGGGGCCATGCTAATCTTCTCTGTATCGTTCCAATTTTAGTATGTGTGCTGCCGAAGCGAGCACGATAGCAGGTTATTCTGAGTGGTGTTATCTTGTTAGGTGCTTTGCTGCTGTGGAAGAAGGGGACTTGAACACACACACACACACACACACACACACACACACACACACACACACACACACATGATGCTTCCCACAAGCCGTAGTCTAGTTTGGGTTCTCACCAACCATAATTATAGTCAATAAATATGGAAAGTAGCCTGATAATGGAAGGAAGAAATATTAAAATTTGTATCTTTGAGGCTACTAATGGTAAATTAAATGTATTTCTTTGACAAAATAATTTAAAACTCACTTTGTTTCTGCAGGGCTACATAGTTTTTGTTATTGTAATAATTCTGTGACTTTCAAATGTGTGTGTTGCCCCAACAGCCCTGCGTATTTTCTTGTTTTATGCCTGAAACTAAATTAATTACTTTGTTTAATTTCATGAACATGCCAGGCCACAGTTATGAATAGCTAGTAATTTCAAGTGTTTACATAGGGAGTATGGGATGTTACAATAAATATCAACCCAATTACCAAGCATCCGAGGGCATTGTTGTTTCTAGGTAGGCTGGACACATTATATGTTTTCTATACTTAAGAGCAAAGAACATAATTGTAAAGTCAGCACTGAAGTTTTGTTAAAATATGATAAATCTCATAATACTAAACAAAATTTTGTCGAGAAACCAGCTTGAAAATGCACTAGCATATAAAGCATTCCCCCCCCTTTTTAAGTTAAAGTGAGAGTTTTAGTGGCATAGATGTTGACATGCTGTCAACATATTCCTCCTGTGCTTTTGAAGCATTTTGAGGAGGGACAATAGCCAAGCAATGTACCGTGGCTGTATTAGATAGTACTTTCCAAATACAAAGTAACAGTACAACATGCTTCTGTCTGTGCTTTAGCTCTTGCGTGCCACACACTTTACATGGATGTTATTCATACTTAACCCATGGAGAAAGTAGGCATGCTTAACTTTTCCTAACAGTTTCCATACTATACAAATGTGATAGTTATTGCTGAGCTGGGATGAGTGTGAGGGTAGGGACAAAGGCTAGCCTCAGGTTGATGCTTAGTGTGTATTACCACTGAAACGAGGGCAGTGGAGGCAGGTCAGTTGTAAAGTATCTGTCTCATACAAGGATGAGTTCAGATACTGAACACTCAAGTAAAAACCTGAGTGTGGGGGTGCACACCTGCTCCTTCCGCAGTGGAGGCAGAGAGCAGAGTCAGGCAATCCCTGAAGCTCGCTAGCAAAGTAGTCTAGTGGAATTGCTGAGCTCCAGGTCCAATGTGAGACCCTGCCTTGAAAGAATACGGTGGAAAGCAATCGAGAACGACACGTGTTCTCCATGTATACACAAGCACACTCAAACTAACAAGTACAAACACTACATACAACGTGCTCTACATGCACACCACATGTCATACACAAGGAAAATGTAAAAATAGAGTCTGAAATTAGGTGTTGGCCTGCTTCACCCCTACCTCCATGACCTAAGCCAGTAAGTCACAGATGCATATCTGTACTGGTTTGGGATATTGAGGGCAGTGGACGTCTCTCTGAGACTGAAGGTGGGTCTTCCCTTTAGGCAGTGACGTCAAGCCTGTATTTCATTCTGAATCACAGGTGTCTCTTCTTTTTTTTTAAAATATATTTTATTAATTTATTCATATTACATCTAAATTGTTATCCCATCCCTTCTGTCCTTCCATTCCTCCATCCATCCCATTTTCCCCTTAGTCCCCTCCCCTATGACTGTGACTAAGGGGGACCTCCTCCCCCTGTATATGCTCATAGGGTATCAAGTCTCTTCTTGGTAGCCTGCTATCCTTCCTCTGAGTGCCGCCAAGCCTCTCCATCCAGGGGAAGTGGTTAAATATGGGGCGCCTGAGTTTGTGTGAAAGTCAGTCCCCACTCTCCACTCAACTGTGGAGAATGTCCTGTCCATTGGCTAGATCCGTATAGGGGCTTGAAGTTTACTGCTGTATTGTCCTTGGCTGGTGCCATAGTTTGAGTAGGACTCATGGGCCCAGATCTGTCCATCATAATGTTCTACTTGTACGTTTCTAGGACTCTCTGTATCCTTCCATTTCCTCATTCTCCCATGCTTCTCTCACCTAGAGTCCCAATAGGAAGACTTCTCCTCTGTTCCACTTTCCTGGTAAGTGAAGGCTTTCGTGGGACATGCCCCTTGGGCTAGTGTCCAGATATAAGTGAGTATACACCATTTGACTCCTTCTGCTTCTGAGTTAACTCACTCCTTATGATAATTTTGAGTTCAATCCATTTGTCCACAAATTTTGGGAATTCCTTGTTTTTAATAGCTGAGTAGTATTCCATAGTGTATATGTACCACAGTTTCTTTGTTCATTCTTCTACTGAGGGACACTTAAGCTGTTTCCAGGTTCTGGCTATTATGAATAACGTTGCTATGAACATGGTTGAGCAAATGTTCTTGTTGTGTGCTGGACCATCTTCTGGGTATATCACATGTCTGAGAAATGCTTAAAGAAATACTCAACGTCTTTAATCATCAGGGAAATGCAAATCAAAACAACTCTGAGATTCCATCTTACACCCATCAGAATGGCTAAGATCAAAAACACAAGTGACACCACATGCTGGGGAGGATGTGGGGAGAGAGGAACACTCCTTCACTGCTGGTGGGAATGCAAACTAGTACAACTGCTTTGGAAATCTATCTGGTGCTATCTCAGAAAACTGGGAATAAGGCTTCCTCAAGACAGGTGTCTCTTCTTATGTTCTAGTCCTAGTATTTCTCCATGTCAGAGTAGAAAGCCTATGTGAAAATTCACGGGATTTTTATATGCTGGTGGTTATTGCTTCCTAGCTGGAAAGGCTGTCTCCTAACCACTGGCCCTAACTCCATGGCCTCCTTCCTATGCACGGAACATCGTCTTGTGCCCCCTTTCTTGGCTTCGGTTCTATTAGGACCCTGCTTACCTTCTGAGAGTAAATGCCTTCCCTTGTTTGCAGTCACTTCTTCTCCTTCTAGCTTCATTTCTGCCTAGAGGCCAAAATGGAATCACTGAAAATGCTGCAGCCCTGTCCACCTTTCCCAGTGCAAGCTTGGACTCTCAGTTCCCCAGACACCGAAACCCTTCCCAGAGTTGACGCACGACTCTTTTGAACATTTCTCTGTTATAATTTGCTGCTATTATTGAGGTTTCTCATTCATATATTACCTCCAGGGTGTATCACTGGGGTTTAGATTAGTACCCACCTGCTGGACAATGCTTTTTCATTCTACCCCTGCTATTTAAGGATTTTGACAAAACTTTCCCTTTCTTTAAGCTTCTTTCTATTGGTGTTTCCACTTTCCTTTTGAAAAGTGTAATGGATACCTTTGTTGAATATTGGATAAAAGAGATTCTATGATCTTATTTTACTCTTAATTTTATTTAAAATATCCTCTAACTTGATATTCTAAGAGCATATAGGGGGAGGAGGTCTCCCTCAGTCACAGACATAGGGGAGGGGAGAAGGAGAGAAATGGGAGGGAGGGAAGAATGGGAGGAAACAGGGGAAGGGCTAACAATCGAGATGTAATATGAATAAATTAATAAAATTAAAGAATGGAAAAAAATAAAGTAGTTGCATGTGCCAAAAAAATATCCTCTAATTTTTAAAATTTTACTTAATTATTATAACATAAAATGTGGCCTTAAGTCATAGACATGGGTTTTAAAAAAAATAATATGGGGTAGTTATCATTGAGTGTTGGTCTGCACTGTCTTCTAGATGCCCAAATATCTCTGTCTGAAGAAGTGGCTGACCCTTGATGGGGTTCTATCTTGACAGTGTTTTATACTCCTGTCTATTTTCTCTGTGCAACTCTTGTTGGTTTCTTTTACACCTTTCTTAGCTCACTCCATCTTTTTGTTGTTATTGTTACTCTTTCTTAGGCCTTTATTAAAATCTTTCAATGGACCATTTAAACATTGCATTCCTAGACATTCATCCTAAATTCACTGCATTTTAGTAGACTATGCATTATTGGCTTAATCGTCTATAAAGAAAGAGAAAGAGATCAGTGGGTGGGTGGAAAATTACATGCTATGGTGTGGTTATATTGGGTTTAAGATAAGTATGAAATTTGAAAAAAAAAAAAAAAAAGAGAGAGACATTGCGAGCTAGCAAAATGGCTCGAGATATAAAGTCACTCGTTACAGAAGCATGATGACTTAATCCTAGAAGCCCATGTAAAGATGGAGGAAGAGTATCAGCTTGTTGTCTTCTGCTCTCCAGGAGTCCCTGTGGCGTATGGAAGAGTCCACACATGTACACACACACACACACACACACACACACACACACACACACACACACACACGAACGATTGAGGAATAATACATAAAATAATTGTAAATAGAGATGTTGTTGGTGTTTTGATAGCTTTGTCAGGATTAAACAAACATACATTTTAGAGATTTAGGTGTAGAAATATCCTAGCCAAATAAGAATAAATGCAACATCATCTACTTGTTTAATGGTTGGTCTCTAGGACTATACGTCAGCACATACTATGCAGTATGCAACAGCTCCAAAGAGGAATAATATGCCTCAGTACATGCCTAATGACAGTAATCATTTCTCCATATACCCACTACTTTTTTTTTTTTGAACTCAGCCATCCTTCCTTTAATTGATAATAACGCTCTCTGATATGAACTGAGCCTTTGACATACATATCCTGGGAGTAATCCTATGTATTCTGCCCTTCTGCATGATCTATATTTGGCCATTGGTCAAGGACTGTAGATCACATCTATTGAGTAACATTATATTTAATCCATCTACTCTGCTTTGGTTAGTTTACTTTCACCTGTAAATAACAGCAAACCAGACAAAAAGTTGTTGAGAACTTTTGTCACTTCCCATAAAGACAGTTCTGGAGTCAGGATGTTTGCAGAATGAGTTTAGCAGGTCAGAGGTCAGAATGACATATCTACAGATCTTCCCACAGTTCCGTTGGGAAGGATTTGGTCACACAGTGAGGCAGGCAGGCTTTTTCTTTCCTGGCTGGCTTGGATTCTACAGTGGGAGAGGACTTTTTTTTTTTTTTTCAGGAAGAAAATAGCAGAGCAAGAAGATGGCTGGTACTATCTGTTGCTGTTTCTATGTCCCCTGATTCTGGGTTTCTCTGTTCTTACTGGAATTTAGATGTTTATGCCCTGTGTGGACTGTTTCAAGAGATTCTGTGTTATCTTTTTATTGTGTCTATCACTGACACAGAGTCTACAGTGAAAGTTGTTCAAAATATACCACAAAGAGAGAAGGCAACGTTACTTCCTTAGATGTCCTGTCCCAGCAATTTCCATTAAAAAAGGAATAGTTGAAACAATATTAAGTCATTAGGAATAGAGGGCCAAACCTGTTATTTAATCATTATGAGTGGGGAGTAACAATACTTGAGAATTTCAATGATGCTATGGGAAGGTATGTCACCAGAGGAAGCACAGGTTGGGTGCAGGCCTGGGCCATTGCAGCAGTGACCTCCTCTGGCATTATTGGGGTTATTCTAGTCACTGGATTTTATGAGCAAGTAAAGTAGATATCTAATATGTTTTCATGGTGGGCGCATCTGGTGGGATAAAACATTTTTAATGAATCATACATTTGAAAGAAATTCATGCTTTTAAGGAATATGGCTTTCATTCTTTTATGAAAAAGAATAATCTTGTTCAGTGCAACATGCCTAGATGTAAGAAAAATTGCTCTCTGAAATCAAGGGACATCTGGATTACATATACTTGATAGAAGTTCAGCAAAATATAGAAATGGTAACAGTGTGCCTTCATGCTAACGAAGAAGCTTGCAAAATGACATGGACAATTTGGTCAAGGAGTCCTTTGAGAAATTATGACAGCCTTGCATCTGCCCTTTATGGCTCAAAGATGCCATTTCAGTATCATACACTTGCTTTAGAAGATTTGAAATCGACTATCAAATTACTTTATTTGCAGACACTAAAAATGATGTTAGTGACACAGACACAATATGTGTAACTGGATGGTAACATTGTAGCTTGAAATGATGACACATTGTACATAGCATTAGCAGAAATTTTGAACTGAGAAGGGGGGTCATGGTGCTTACATTGTTTTACCACTCATATTTTTTTTTTACTTCTATAGATATTAGATTATTCTCTACCATAGAAAATGTTAGATATTTATAAAAATGTAAAACTTTAAGCTTAACATTCCCCCATAAATCACTTACACTAATAAATATGCATGAACTAATGGCAAAGTGATTCTGTCTGGCATGTAAATCTATTCTAGAGTACTAAAGCATACAATTTATGTTTTCAGTTTATCCTAGGTAGAAAAGAGGTGAATGTGATTACTTTGAGGGGGAAAAAAATCAAGGTATAAGCTGCCTTCTTCCTTCTGTGAATGGTCTATTCTCTTTCTCCAAGCTCCTAGCTTGCATCCTCCAGCCTGGTGTTGGTAAATGGTAAAACAACCCCAAGAGTTGCTGTACTCCCTCCCCAACCCAGGCACCAAATGTTGTTTCTGTGTGTTAGTTTCTCCCAAGAACTTGTTTCAAAAGGGAATATATCAGTGAAGTGACTAGGGTTACAGACCAGACCTTGAAACACTCAAGAGATGACTTAGTGTTGAGTTGTTTTTTTTTCCATTTTGGTTTTGGTTTTTCTAGACAGGGTTTCTCTGTGTAGCCTTGGCTGTCCTGGATTCATTTTGTAGACCAGGCTGGCCTTGAACTCAGAGATCCATATGCCTCTGCCTCCCGAGTGCTGGGATTAAAGGTGTGGGTCACCATTACCTGGCACAGTGTTTCGATTTTTATTGTTTCCGTTCTTTAGACACTGTCTCACGTCATCTGATCTGATCTCCAATTTGTGATCATTTTATCTCAACCTCCCAAGTGCTGGGATTTCTTCTGCTCATCCCAAATGATTTTTGCCTTTAGAATCCTACCAATTGTGTAACTTTGCTCCCAAACATTTTCATTTAATTCATCTAATCTCATGAGGTCCAGACATCAACATTTGAAAAATACATTTCTAACGGGGCTGGAGAGACGGCTTAGTTGTTTAAGAGTGTTGGCTATTCTTCCAGAGTAACAGGGTTCAACTCCCAGCACCCACTTGGCAATTCACAACTGTTTGTAACTCCTGTTCCAGAGGGTCTGACATCTTCACACATGAAGTTCATACCTGCAGTCAAAACACCAATGAACATAAAATAAAAATAAATTATTAAAAAACCCACATTTCTGTGGGCTTCTGATATGAACCAAGTACTAAGAGACTGTGATCTCTACCACAGGGCATAGCATGAGCTCAGGTGAATTGTATGCACGTTATTTCCCACCAGGGAATGCTGTACTCACTCTCACGTGTCTTTCATAGCATCATGTGACAAGAATTTCATCTTCTGCTGGAAAATTGCAGAGCTAGGATTAGAATCTAGAATGGAAGTGAACAAGAAGACAGAGCATCCATCCGTTGATGAGGGAGGAGGCAGCCAGCTTCCTCACATTTTCAACTATTGATAGATGGAGCGGAGAAACATCAGAACTTGGATACATTCTGTTTATTTTATTTTATTTTTATTATTTTCTCCATTCACTCATTAATTCATTCATTTATTAGCTTTACATCCTGATTGTAGCCTCACTTTTATTATTATTTTTTTTAAAACTTGGATCTTAAATGTCCTATAAGTGCCCATGGCCTAAAACCCATGGAGGGGTAGAATCTTTGGGAGATGGGCCTATAAGAAGAAAGTTCCTGAGATACAGAGACGTTGGTTAGTGAGTGTGGTGCCTTCTTTTTCTCTCCTCCTTTGCTTCCCAGATGCTATGACATTAGCAACTTTGCTCATCCGTCCACTTTCCACTCTAGTGTGCTGCCCTGCTACAGTTCCAAAGTGTATGGGCTGATTGATCTCCTGAGACAGTGAGCCAAATTAATCTCTCTTCTTTACAAATTGTTTCTTTAGGGTATTTCATCACAGCGGAGGAGAGCTGGCTATTGTCATTCAGCAGAGACACTAGAGAGAAACAGGTGCTACTGAGTGTCAGGAAATTGCTAATTAAGAGGGAAAATATTTCTCTTCACTCTATACCTGGGCCAAAGAAAGTCCTTAAAAACCTTTGAAGTAGCTGCAGTTTATTTTCCAAGAGCAAAATGCAGTGTTTGCCAGATTGGATAGAAGTGACAGCTTATCGTATTTATGATTTTAAGTTTGTGATTACTCCGTTAAATTTGTTGTTTCTGTTTTGGGTTTGTTGTTACCATATTTGCTAAGTATCTGTCCCAGTGAAAACTTCCTAAACACTCCAATAATTAAGAGTACATCTGTGACAATTGGACATAGATGTCATTAATCAATTTCAGACATGTTGAATGTTTTTGCAAAGCACACAAGTAGAAGGTGGATATTCTCAAAGTTTTAAGTTATTTTATTTATTTACTTATTAGCATTTTACATGTGTTTGAATACTGAAATGATTTTCTTCATATTATCTTTTAATTAGAACTATTTTTGAAAGCAGAATTTCCCAGTTTACACTATTTTTTTTCCCTAGGAATTATTCTTGTTTTTGAAAGTGAAGTGTCAATTTGAGAAATTGAAAACTGTGAAAGGGTTGCAGAAAATGCTATGCAAACTGCCAAAGGAGAGAAGCAATTACACAGTCCTACCCAGTTGCAATACCTTGAACCATACCAATGAGCAACATGGCAAGATGTGCACAAAGGTGCAATAAGAGGCCCTCACTTATCAGTGGGAACAAGCAGCTGTCTAATTGGCTTGAAGGCCCACTCAATGGGAGGGAAATCCTGCCTGGTACTGGAAACCTAGTCAGTGTTTCTGAGCTAGTAGGTGTTCAGCCTTAGGAAAGAATCCTCTACCACCACTTTACCAGGCCAGTAGAATTCTTTTCTACATTCTAAGTCTTATCGTCATGCCCACAGATAGATGAAGCTACTGCCTGTCATCAAAGAGGCCTCTCTACGGAAATGGAGACTATCACAGGAACCCACAAGTGGACACAGCGCAGAGAAGAACAGACTATAGGGAGCCCCATCTTGGAAGACACACCTACATCTCAGTTCCTGCATCTACAGCTCAGGGAACATCACAGAAGATTGTAAGAGAGAATGCCAGGTGGTCTGCTGTGGGCCTGTCTCTCCTGGAAGTGGCCGCATAAACATGAACAGAACAATGGCAAGATCAACAGGCATGTTAACGTGGAACAGAAGAAAATCAGGAGGGGTCCCAACCCTAGGAAAAGGCTCTAGGCTGAGACAAGGAGAATTATTCTCTCCCAGGGGTGAGCACCAGCAAGTTGTCTAATGCAGAGTGGTAAGCCTCGAAACCATATAAACACAAGCAACTTGACCCAGCACGCAGGAGGAGGCTATTAGCTTGAGAATGGAAGGCCATAGAAGGTTTAGTGGCTAGGAGGGGCTGGCAGGAGGATAGGGAAGGAGAAAGTGATAAACGGTACAGTTCTATTCCAATTACAAACATTAAACAATAAACCTTAAAATCTTAAAATTAAAAGATAAAATAACTCATTGACAAAGTTGAAACCTACTCTCATTTTAAGAGATTAGATAGAGTATAAATACATTTCCATGCTCCCCTTCTTCCCTTCTAGTTACAAAGAATGTAAGATAGTCTAAACACCCATAAAGCTCTCAAATTAGAGCTCAAGAGAGTCTGAGTAGGCAAGTATCTTTATCTCCATGCCAAAGGTGTCAATGGAAAAATAATGCGAAATATACTGAGATTATATGCAAAGGACAGAGTGCAATAAGGAAAAGTAATCTAATAATTTACTTATATAAGCAAAGCAATATTGTGTCAGCATGTGATCTTCGAAAAATAAAGATATAACCTTATACTTTCTGCACTATGTCTTGTACTTTGGTATGAATATTATTTATAATATTTCAACCAGTCTAGCTATATTCCAATTTCTTGGCATTCACATAGTAAGTCACTATCATGTTGGTCAGTGGAAATTTGGAGCATCCTCAGATACAAGTGGAGAAGAAGTTTAAGCCTGCCTTTTGTTCATTGAGTTTTTGAAAACAATCTTTCAAGATGGTCTTAGTTAGGGCTACTATAGACAAGTATTATAGCTTATATATCCTAAACATAAGATTTGTACTGCTTACACAGTGGATGCTGAGAGGTCCATGATCAAGATGGTAAAGACTTGGCTGAGGTCTGCATTCCAGCTTTGAAAATGGGTGCTGTATTCTCAAACAGAGGAGATGGAAAGCTTTGGTGTCTTTTTCCTCTTATGACAAGGACACTAATGCTGTCACGGAAACACTGTCCTCTGGACCTCATCTAAGCTCAAGTGCCTCTGATAGGTCAAGATGGCTGCAGATGACCTGGAGCTAACCTAACAACAGCAGGAGGCTGGCAGTGAGTCAGCAAGATTTGGAGGTCATTAGGTAGAACACATCGCCAAAGCAAGAATATGATAGACATGAATTATTCAATAAGTAACTGAGGAGAAGTTCCTTTGGGTTGAAGAAAGGTTGTTGTTGTTGTTTTAACACTGAAACCATGCATTTGTAAAGAAATAAAATTACAGCTAAATATATCTTGGTGAAAATTTAAGGGTAGTGATACAGAAAAGAGAACCAGTATAGTACAAAACACGTATCAAATCTTATAAAGGAGAAGCAATGGGTTTTGAAGATGAAGAGAACAGAAACAGATTGCTAATCAGATATTCTTTGCTTATCCACCATCACATTTGTCTATTTATCTGTAGTGTAGGAGAACGGCTGCTTTGGGGGAGTAGACCTCTCACGCCCCTATCTGCAGAGACTCTGGGGAAAGCTTCCCCCCTCCCCCCCCCCCCAACAGGATCAGATCACCTACCTTAAGAGACAGAAGACAGAGAAGGTAGGGGAATAATTCAGAATAACTAATACTTAGTGAGTGGTTAAAAGCAAATGGGAATTAGATGACTTTCAAAAATTCTATGTCCCCATCTCAGTGAAAAATGAGGGAAATTGGACAATAGATGTTTAAGTTCTTTCAACGGCAACCAAAAGAAAACAATGACCAAGGAAGAGCATTTGAGGGAGGCACAGCTATTATTTAATGTAGATGTGTCAACAGACTATAGAGTTATTTACTACTTTTACTTAGGTATACGCTTGTGTGTGTGTGTGTGTGTGTGTGTGTGTGTGTGTGCATGTGCAGGCGGGCGCGCGCACGCACGCTCGCCCATAGAGGCCATCAGAGAATGTTGGATTCCTTTAATCTGGAGTTAGAGGGGTTGTCAGTAGATCACTGTGGGTGCTGGGAACCAAACTCTGGTCCTCTACAAGAGCTGAGCCATCTCTCCAGACCTTTGAAGACGCATACACGGTCAGTGATCACTATTATAGTTCAGATTGTCATCAGTAGTGACATCTACGAAGACAATTGCATTTCCAAAGGACCTAGGGAGGAAGGAAAAGGTGGAGTTTGGTGAGAAATAAAGATAAGTCATATAAATTTAAGGTGATAGAAGAGAAATTGATGTGTTATAATAAGTAATAACATTAAGGTAAAATTAAGGAATTAAATATCAGTATAATAAAATACATGGGTGAAATATCTGGTCGTATGCAAAGTGTTGGTTAAACAAACAAAACTCAAAACCTTTCTTGCTCAGTACTTTTAATTTTCTAACACATAACACAACTTAAAATTTAAAGTTACAATTGTTAAAAATTAAAAGGTTGGGAATTTTGTCTTTCAACCATGGAAAATAATATATTTATATTCTTCCTAAGGAAATTATGTAAATATTTATTTTCTGTGTGTTTAGCACAAAATTGGATCTTAAGAAACTGAATAAAATGATGTTCAAAATTTTGTGTTGCACAGATAATAAAAATATATCTATTCCTTAAAGTCTTAGAATAATTTTTGCTCTATTCAATTTGTACAGGGAATTCTTTTCCAAGCTTCTCCTTTCATCATCTATACAGAATTCTTTTTAACTAAAAAATTTTAAGTTATCATATAGAATTATAACTTCTTATCATGGCATGGCATTTTAAAGGTTTGTTTTTGTTGATTCTCTTCCCTGTCTTCTTCCCTGTCCCCCAGCTCTCTCTGTAACCTTCTACTCACAGTGGTTTCCTTCTGTTTTGGTGGCACAGGTATCTTATTGGCCTTTTACTTTCTCAGTGCCACTTTCCTCCTTCCTTGGTCTCCTTCCTAGCTTCATAGACTATCCATCCTTGTTCACCTATGAGCATATGCATATTTATAAACATTATAAGTGAAGTGCTACCTAGGAGAAAGAATAAACACTATTCATCCTTATGAGTGTTGGTTATCTTGCATAATATAATATTTTCAGATATATTCACATTTTCTGATAATCTCATGATTTCATTTTTCTTTACAGCTGAATACAATTCCATTGTGTAATTCATTTTCCACCTGTTTATGAGCTTCAAGACTGATCCCATTTCTTTACTGTTGTGAATAATGCAACATTAAGCATGGATGTGCAAATATCTCTGTAGTAGGATTCATAATCCTTTGGCCTGGATTTTATGCCTGGAGCAGTATGCTTGGGTCATAGGGTAGTTGTATTTTAATTGTTTGAAAAACCTCCATCTCAGGGCTGGGGAGATAGTTCAGAGGTTAAGAGCACTGTCTGTTCTTCCAAAGGCCCTGAGTTCAATTCCCAGCAACCATATGGTGGCTCACAACCATCTATCGTGAGATCTGGTGCTCTCTTCTGGCATGTAGGCACACATGTGGGAAGAATACTGTATAAATAAATAACAAATAAATCTTTAAAATATCCTCCATCTGACATCCATAGTCACCTTACTAGTTCATACTTTCACCAAGAGTGAACAAGGTTCCTCTTTCCTCACGTCCTTGCTAGCATTTGTTGTTGCTTATTTTCCTGTTGACAGTCATTCTGACAGGGGTGAGATGTAGTTTTAGTGTACTTTTAATTTCCATTTCATTGGTGGCTAAGAACTTTGAACAGTCTAAAACGTCCTCATTGGCCACTGGTTTTTCTTCTTTGGAAGTGCTGCCTTTACTTATATTTTTTAACATGGTCACAGCTCATTAGATAAATCATTAAACATTATTTACTGTTTCTTCCATTAAATAAAGTGGGAAACTTGGAGGAGGAAGTTCATTTTTCTTTAAAAATGCACCCATTGCTTATACTATATTTAAGTTTTTTACTTATATTAGTGGGAGTAGTGGTGCATGCCCTTAATCCCAGTACTCGGGAGGCAGAGGCAAGCAGGCTTCGGCAACTTCAAGCTCAGCCTGGTCTACACAGAGAGTTCCAGGAGAGCCAAGGCTTGTCTCCAAAACAAAACAAAACAACCAACCAACCAAGCAAAGAAACAAATAAGTAAAATAAGGTTTAAAATGCAGTTTTCACTTTACAATTGTGTCTCTTCCTTCACATTCATATATTTTGGTATGTATGTAAGTACATATGTATGTATGTATTATGTATGTGTTATGTATACATGCATTATGTATGTATGTATGTATGTATGATATATGTTTTTTTCATCTGAGTGCATGTACAGAGGTAAGAGGACAACATACTAGAGGTATCTCATTCCTTTGACCTTGAGTATCCTAAGACGCAATCTCAAGGCATCAGTCTTGTTAGCAAGCACTTGTGTCCCTGAGCCTTTTCACTGGTCTGTGCTGCTTTTTCAAACCTTACAAAAAGTTCAGTGTAAACCGAGGAACTCAAAGATGACCACTGACCACGGGAAAATTGCAGCCAACTTCATGTAAGTATTTAGATTTGAACTCATACCTTACAAGTCTAAATTGGACCTATCTCTTTAGTGCCTTAGTATTACTATCTTCAGTGACACTTTCCTTCTTCTACTCCCATATTTTTTTTCCTTGGGAGGGGGAAGGTTTGAGACATGGTTTCTCTGTGTAGCCTTGGCTGTCCTAGATTCGCATTGTAGACCAGGCTAGCCTCACACTCAGCAATCTGCCTGCATCTGCTGGGATTAAAGGCATGTGCCACCAAGCCTGGCCTCCCATATTTTTCTCAAATCTTAAAGAAAAGTTCCTGGGGTTTATAAGCGGCTTTGAGGAAGCAACGTCACACACAAGTGAAGCCAAGCTTCCTTCTTTCCAAGAGCTCAAAAGTTTCCTGGGTTTCTAAAATTCATTTTTTTCTATAATAAAAAAGGCCCAAATCATTTCTTGCATTCCCACATCTCTCTGATTTCCACAACACAAGACTTCAGTCTTTGATTTTTTTTTTTCCCCTTGCTGGTTGCCATAGAAAGATGTACACAGCTCAATAGAATGAAAGGCTTAGCGTAGTGCAGTTCACACTACTGGCTGAAGGGATTTTGAGATGGGCTAATGGTTATGATTGTTTTCTGATATTGATTTTTTAGATGATTATATTTTATTTATAGGGGAGGGCACTTGCCCTTGCATCTCAACTCCCCTGAAAAGTGAACTAGAAAAGCATTTTATAGATGGGAAATTTTTTGTGTGAATTTCTAATGCTTTGTAGGCAATAAAAGGCAGGGCTTATGCTGCTAAGTATAATTTTTTCCTTCCTTCTTTCTTTCTTTCTTTCTTTCTTTCTTTCTTTCTTTCTTTCTTCTTTTCTTTCTTCTCTTTCTTTCTTTCTTTCTTTCTTTCTTCTTCTTTCTTTCTTTCTTCTTTCTTTCTTTCTTTCTTTCTCTTTCTTCTTTCTTTTCTTTCTTTTTAGAGAACCCCATCTAGTATGGTGCCACAAACTACCTAAGTGATAAAGCCGAGAGTGTTTTGACAGTATCAGGCCTAGCAGCTGCATGTATAAATTATATAGTCTCTAGGCACTGAAAGTTATCTGGTACAGAGAGAGAGAGAGAGAGAGAGAGAGAGAGAGAGAGAGAGAGAGAGAGAGAGAGAGAGGAAGCACCTTCAGGTCTCCTCCCTTCTCACATACACTTGTTTTTTCTTTTCTTCAAGACAGAGTTTCTCTGTGTAGCCCTAGCTGGTCTGGACTTGCTTTGTAGACCAGGCTGGCCTCGAACTCACAGAGGTCTGCCTGCCTCTGCCTTTCTGAGTGCTCTCTCATACATTTGTAAAGCTATCTAGTGATCATTAGTGTTAGAAGCTCCACCCTCCTGGTCCTATCTCATCTCGGTTACCTCCACAGTTCCCTTCTCTAATTCCCTTCATAGTGGGATTCAAACTGTGAGTTTTGGCAGGAAAAAGCATACCCCAAAACCATAGATGTGGCCAGTAAAGGAAGAGCAAAGATCCTCCTCAGCTTCAGTGCAAAGAAGATGGGAGGAGACGTTCATTTAAGCTAGAGTGGTGCTGAGCTTGGAAAAGTACTGGATTTGGGTGGGTGGGAGTAATCTCTATTCTGAGATTACTCAGTCTTTCCAAGGTTACAGCCTAGGCCCCTCCTACTAAAGCAGGATTGCCAAAGTTTTGGAATCCCGAGAAGAATGCATTTCTCCCTTTGCAGTGCTGGCTTGACTTCTTTGGATCTATTTCAAGTATAGCAGATGACTAATCACCCCCTCAGCTAGTTGATAATGGGTTGTCTATAAAACCTTGTTTTTGTATGGTTACCTTATTGTGAAGTTCACGTCTTTTGAGAAACATTCACAACTGAAAGGCAAGGAAAATGTCCACTCCAGGGTGCAGTAAAGCTGACAGGGAAAAAAACCCACACTAAATAACTTGGCTCTGTTGCTTTTTAGTTTCCTGAGAGAAAGTGGCCTTGACCCCCATGCATTACTGCTTTTGCGACTGCAGCAGCAGATGGTACAAAATGACAGTTGGTGAAGACAACCGAAGGTGTTTATAACATTGAGAGGCTGTTCAGGTGACTTTAAAAACAAAGGATTTAGAAGTGATGAAAAAAAGTGGAGACTGGCAGTAGAGGTGGTAATAAAGCCACTAGCTACTCGAGGCAGTGCCCCCTCTTTTTATTGCATCTGATTGCAAATTAAAATGGGAAAAAAATTAACCCCAGGCAGAAAAGAATATTCAGCCTCTGCTTCAGTAGCTTTCAGAAAGAAAAAAAAATAGTCTGATTTTTAGATTTGATTTTCCCCCCCTATTGCCTGCTGGTTGCCATACAAAGAGATATAGGTCAATAAAATGGAAGATCCACAGTACTGTGTTTCATAGTCAGGGCCTGGAGGGATTCCGAGCAGGTTAATGGATATGACGGTTTTTCCCTTCATTGATTTTTAAGATGATTATATTTTATTTATAGGCAAGAAAATAATAGTTAATCTTAGATTTATTGAAAACTTATTGCAAGGCTGCACGAATTGATAACAATAACAGTACATTTAGGGGCAACAAAACCAGACTTGTCTTTAATCCCTTAAGTGCTGATGTGCCGGGAACCTATTGACTTGAAATTAAATGTGCTTTAACCCACGCCTGAATCCAGGTGGGGAAGAGTTGTATTTTTCTGACTGCTTTGAAAGATTTCATTACACACAAATCTCTGATATACCTGAGGTGTTTCTTTTGTAAAAAGTACATGAAAAAAAAATCGGAGAGCTAAGAGTTCAGGGGTATCAGCGTACTGTTCTTCTGAGGCCTGAGAATTGTTTTCCAAGTCATTTGTCAGCTATCAAGCCAAATGGTCAACCATAATTGTATCTAGAGGTTTGAATCTAAAATCAGGGTATCGGAGTTCCAAAATGTAGAAAAAAGTGCAAACATTAACTCAGCAATCCATTGCCTTGAAACAATTGTAACTCATTTTGTGCTCCAAATGAGTTGAGAGAGCTTTTGTGTGTGAACCAAATTGATTCTCATCAGCTAAGCATGGGCAGTGGGTTTGCACAAAGGACAGGAACAGCGGTCTTTGTCTTTTGAAATGGAGGAATTGTCAATAAAGTTATTCCTCATCTGTGACTCAGAAAGGTCAACTAAAGGCCCAAGCCATGCAATGTTGGTGACAAAACACACTCTTCAATGATTAAAGATGTTTTCCAGATGTTTGGATATTTGAAAGGGGAATATTTCTGTATTAAAAGTGTCACTTTGTTCTAGGCAGCTTTGATAATAGCAGTTATCACTGTTTTTAAAGTATTTTAATGTTCAATTTAATTAAAAGTTTTCTGTTGGCTCATATTGTAGTCAGTAGAGAGAGTTCCCATTGACCCTTACCTGTAAGGCAAAAGTTCATTGACAAATTATGATGGCCTGAATAGCCATTTGCTTTTGGTTAAGTGAAGCAACAGTACATAAAAATAACTTCCCACCATGAGAATCTATTTAAATAACGCCAGCAGGGACAAACCAACACTCTGAAGTTGATGCTGAATCTCACTGAATTTCGGTTTTTGAAATTCACGGTATATCCAAAGGAGAGGGTAGAGATCAGACCCGTGACGTGATGAGTGAGAGGCCCCTTCTTGCTTAACTATTTTATGTTTATTTCATTCCTCTATCTTACTTAAAGTGCTATAGTTAAAAGAAAAAGGAGTCTAAAATAAGGATGTTGCTGCGATTTGAGTCATACGTTAATGAATTTCTGAAAGATTTGATTTTTAAAGCATTTATTTAGTTCATGTGCATTTGTGTATATGTGTGTGTGCTTCCATACGGAAGCTCAGAGGAGCTCACAAGGCAATGTGCTCTAGTCAGTTTGTCTGTTTGCTATGGGATTACGGGGAAGAAATTCAGAGTTTTAGACTTGAGGCTGGGCACCCTTATTTGCTGAGCCTCCTCACCAGGCTCTGGCTTATTTTTGTTTTTTAATTAACTTTTCAAAAAGATGTATTTGAGGGTTGTGCTTGTTGCTTTTGTTTACTTGACAGGAAGATGTGTGTTCAAAGAGGGAATCTTAACTGAGAAATACCTCGACAAGACTGGCTTGTGGGCAAATCTGCAGGGCGTTTTC
Organism: Acomys russatus; assembly: GCF_903995435.1. NCBI lineage: Eukaryota > Metazoa > Chordata > Mammalia > Rodentia > Muridae > Acomys > Acomys russatus. The sequence goes on along the minus strand of NC_067140.1, from coordinate 51,737,614 downwards.
TTGATTAACGATTGACATGGAGGTGCCTCACTCAGTGTGGATAGAGCCATCCTTGGGCAGATTGTCCTGGGTTATATAAAAGAGTTGACTGAACAAGCCAGCCACGAGGAGCAAGCCAGTCACCAGCCCTCCTCCATGGCATCCATGAGGAGAAGCCAGTCACTGGCCCTCCTCCATGGTCTCTGCTTCATTTAGTCCCTGCCTCCCGGTTCCTGCCATGAGTTCCTGCCCTGACTTCCCTTCACAATGCACTGTGATATGGACATATGACTTGAAATAAAACCTTTCTTCCCCAAGTTGCTTTTGGTGATGATGTTTTGCCACACTAACAGAAACTAACTGGGGCAGATGTTTTGTCTGCATGTTTGTGCATACCTAATGCTCACTGAGGCAAAAGGCAACATTAGGAGAATTTTGCATTGATTCAGAATAACAGGTTCTTCACCTCTGTGCATGAAGATAAGAAACACTGGAAAGACTCACGGCCACTCTAACGGGACTTGTTTTGAATTTGGAAATGTTTATTCTTGTGTATATATATATTACCTCTAGGGAAAGGACTTGATAATCTGTGTAGCACCAAACAGAACTCTTTCCCTTCAGAGACCTTAGTTAATACTAAGCTGATGGTGGCAAATTGTTTCCTTTGTTTTACTGTTTACTGAACTCAAGAAGAAAACACGAAGTTATTTATTGCCCATGTCAAATGTACAAATAACCTATTTGGAAGGCAATAAGAGATTACGCAAATAAAATAAGAATGCTATTTTAAAATGTAATATTCTGAAACATACCTGATTACATACTTATGATCCTGGATAGATTGAACCAATAAAATCCAAGAAGCATTTTATTTGTACCGCGTATGTGTGCAGCATACCCTAAGCGATCATTTTAAGAGGTATGTGGTGTACAGCCAGATTCACTCTTATCTGTGGGGGTTCTTCTGCGGAGACGTGGCAATAAAATAGACATTCCTACTCAGATTTGTACTAATAATTCCATGATGCTTGTGCATTTGAGGGAATTTACTGATTGACTCAGAAAACGCATCTGATTTCTCTGGTCCCTGTTTGTGACAAGGTCTTACTGTATAGCCTTGGCTGGCCTGCAATTCTCTTTGTAGGCCAGACTGGCCTTGAACTCAAAGAGGTCTACCTGCTTCTGTCTCCTGAGTGTGGGGATTAATGTTGGGTGCCACCATGCCTGGCTGATACGTCTTTTTAATTTAAAACTATTGCAGAGATGGTTTATTTAGGTGTCTGTTACATTTCTGTGGAGACAAGTATTTTTCTCCCCTTTCCCCAGCATCCTTCTCTCTTCAGCAGGTCTGTCTTCAGTTATAGGGAATCCTTCCTGTTTTCTTTTCCCTCTATTCTCTGTCTGTGTAAGAAATATGAAGGAAGCTTTAAGCCAATAGCTTAATTATTTCTCCCGTTCTCTTCTCTTTGATGTCTCCTGTACTTTACTCTTCAAAGTCATCACTGTGTATATGTATGTATGTGTGTATGTACGTGTGTGTGTGTGTGTGTATACACATGTGTGCACATGAGTGGTGGTTTAAGAACAACCTCAGATGTAGGTCCTCTAATTTCACCTTCTTTGAGACAAAATCTCATGCATTGCGTCTACCAGCTTAAGTGGCCTGGGTGTGGGCTGTTCCTGCCTCTACCTTCTCTTTCCCACCGAGGACATTAGCATTATAGGCACATTCACTGTATCTGCCTTTCAGTGTAGGTTCTGAGCTCCTGAACCTAGCACATCAGGTTTAGAAGGCAAGCATTTACCCATCTCGCCGTCTTGCCAGCACTAAAGCCAACTTTTTTTTTTTTTTTTTCGCTATTTGTATTGTTACTAATGGTTGACTCTGAACATACGGAGAGTTGCCTTGTTTTATCCAGGGTAAAGTGGTACCTGGAATGGCTTTTGTGATCTCTGGCTTGGCTATAACCTAAGATTCTAGCTGATGAACCATGGGGACAGTTTTGCTCTGCGTGAACCTGAGATCTCTCTTTGTTCAAGGGTAAAATTTTGAATTGCATTTTACTCTATTTACGTTAATTCTCTGGCTTCAGTATTCAGTATTCTCTGGCTTTGGGGTGGTAAAAATCTGTGGCTCTGTTAAGAGAGCAGTGTCTTGGGGTCTCTCCCTGTCTGTGCTATGACTGTCCTTTCTCATTCTTGTTTCTCTGCTTTGTGACTCCTCATGCCCAGTGGCATTGGCTAAGCACCTTGTTTTTCCAAATGCACAGTGGCCTTTCCCTCTATTGCATCAAGTCTTTATGGTAATAATATTATTAACTGCTGGTGACTCTACTGGTTTATAGATCTTTATGTGTAAACCATGAAGATGTTGATACTTGTTATGGTGGTCAGTGCTATCACCTCTGCTGGACCCAGAATCATCAGGGAGATAGGCCTCTGCAGATGCCTGGGGAGGGTATTTTGATTATGCTAGTTGATGTAAGACGTCATGACCACCATCTTTTCTTAATTATATCTATCTATCTATCTATCTATCTATCTATCTATCTATCTATCGAGAGGGAGTGTGTGTGTGTGCATGTGCATGTGTGTGTGAGTATATGTGTATTTGCATATCCATGTATACCACAGCACACATCCAAGTTCGAGGCCAGTTGTCAGGTGTTGCTTTTCTACTTCCACCATGTGAGTCCTGATGACTGAACCCAGACCATCAGTCTTGGCACCTTTATCATCTGAGCTACCTCGATGGCCTGCAACCTCTGTCTTAATTGTGGGTGGGACTACTCCACGGCAGGTCATCCTGGATAGTATAAAATGGAGAGAGCACATTGAATGCTCACATTCATAACTGCTCTTTGCTTCCTAATGGTGAAGGTGAAATGATCGGCTGCTTCAAGGTCCTGCTGTGTTGACTTTCCTGCCATGATAGAGTGTACTATTAATCTAAAATGAACCCTTTCTCCCATAAGTTGCTTCTGTCAGAGTATTTTACTACAGCAACTGAAAAAGAAACTAAAATACTTGCTAAGTTCTAAACATTGTCATAAATGCCATACACATGTTTTTATTTAAATTAATCCTCAAAATAATCACAGAAGATAGGTATCACTATATTATTAATTTACAGAAGAAACTCCATTTATGTGTATGTATCAACAGGCACATATATGCACAATATAGTTATAATCATGATCATTTGTTGAATTCCAACACAGAGTAGGAATTATCCTAGGAGCTATACCATTGCTCACTTTTATGTGATTATTTACTGGCTTGTTTGAACTGGAGCTAAGGAGGCTTAAGCTAAAATGCTCTCTAATTTTCATCACCTCTGAAAATGGAACTCTTATTTAGAGAAGAATGAAATCTCTTCATAAAGTTTTATTTCTCCATTTAAAATCTCTCTATATAAACCCTTCATGAAGCCCTTGTCCACCATTGGGGAAGTCCTTTCCTGCCTAATGTTGCCTTATTCCATTTATCACAATTCCTCCTCATCGCTAGAAACTGACCTTTGTTTTACCTTTTCTATTTACATGATTACTTGTTTAGTAAATGCTACTATCTGAACAAAAATAGAAAATATAGCTGATAAGCATGGGATTTCTCCCTCTTGCCTTGTGATATCTGGAGTGAGATTACATTCCAAATGGCCTCTAGCTGTGTGTCATTCTTTTACTAAGGCATCGGCAGAGTGTTGTCTACTCCAAAAAAGGACTCATTAAGAAATAAGTTCCTTAATCAGAAGATTTTTATCTTCTCTTCCTAAGTACCAGGCAGCATATTTGTCTTTGTGTAGAGTGGCTACTAAACAGGCTACGAGATGGCTATTTTCATGTCAGAACAAGGATCTCTGAAGGCAGGCTGTGTGCCTAAGGTATTTGTCACTCTAGCCTTAGAATCTAAAAAAAAATTTTTTTTTTACTAGACATATATGAAGCACAACAGCAAGAATGGGAGTGAGGAAGCTGAGAGGAAACAAACACGAAAGGCCAATACAGGTGAGTGCAGATGTTGGCACTGTGACTTCAGATCCTACCAAACTAACATAAGCACATCGTGATGCTAAACGCGCTCTCTCCTGAGGCTCCTGCATTGATAGCTCTGTTGTGTCGGATGATGAACCATTTGTATATTTGTTGATTAAATAATGGACCTGCTGAGAAACTTAAATTACAATTGTAAAAATAGGCACGTAATATCTTACCCTCTTTTTTTGTGACAAGGTACTTGGATATAATGTCGCATTGAGCACCTGAATCTAACCAACACCTCCTGGAACCGAAGTGCAATTTTGCTTATTACTCTCATGAACATTGTGTGAGGATGCATCGATTACTATAACTCAGTGAAATAACGGTGGATTTATTGTTTCTGAGTTAGAAGACCCAGGACACTGCCTAATTTGTCCATTAACTCGTACGGTTTTCAGTGCCTATCCTGCTTTGTCTCGGTGACTCTGAAATCTTTGTTCCTTTTAGAACATATGATTTTTTTCCCCTGCTTTTGCCTGAGTCCTTTGTTTCCTTCTGTATCTGAGCAGATCATTAGGAATTCAAAGGCAAATCATAGAGGAAAAAAAAAAAAAAAGCTAAATAAAGACTATGAAGGTAAGGCAGTGCTTGTTTCCAAATGTTGATGCTAAATAATGCTAACTAGAATTAATAAAAATATAGCACATTAGCATGAAAAATGGGTTATGCGTGTAAGGAGACAAGAACAATCGTATCACATAAAGGCATTCTTTTCAGAACCTGAATGTTTTAGAAGTTGCGTTTCAGTGATAAGGGAAACAAATGAGAAGCTATGAGAAGATGGCTGGAAAGAATGCTGTGAGAGGGCAAGGCATGGGGGCAGGGGTTGAACATGAAGGGAAGAAAGCCCTAAGAGGGGTGTGTGCAGACTGCTGATCCAAAGGGAGGGATGGAGCAGCAGGGCTTCAGTGGACCAGGGTGCAGCCAAAGCTGGTCATCTCTAAGGATCTCCCTCTTCCCAGCCAGTGGCTCTCTTTTCTGTGGTATGCAATGGGCTTTCACTTGAGAAATACTTTCTAGTGAGAAAGAGCAGTCACTGTGCGTGGTCCTGAGGGTCCTAAATTCTACAACCTGTCCCAGCCCCATCTGTATGCCTTGCGGTAAAAACCTCCTGTCTTTATTCCCTCATCTGTCAGTGGAGACTAACACACCTCTGTCCTCGCTTGTCTCTCAAGGCATCACTGATTTAAAAAAAAATGAGAGGCGACCCTTGGGATTATAGCTGTGATCAAGGAGTCACCATGGGAGAAGGAAAAGCCTGTGCTATCACATGCCAGGACAGCTCTTGCTCAGTGGTTCCTTGGGGCCACCTGGGATAACCTAAGGGCTCTGGAAAAATCACTGGGTTTAGAAATAAGTCTGCACTTACCCACTGCTGTGACTTGCCCCAAGTGGGTCATGAGACTCAGTCCCCAGATGCTCTCCAGCTCAGAGTGTAGAAGCCAGGCTAGGCCAGGTTCCCTTAGGACAGAGTAAGCAGCACGGCTTAGAGAATGTCTTGTGCCTGTTACTTCCCTCCCATTTTTCTGATTTATCCCTTTAATTAATCCAGTGTTTCTCAAGCATTTGGTCCCAGAGACATTTTACACTCTTGAAAATTGCTGAAAACCCATGGAGCTTTGACTTTTGTAGGTTATAGCTATTGATGTTTACTGTATCAGATATTAAAACTGAGAAATTAAAGATATTTATTCATTAAGTCACTTAAAAATAACACTAACAAGTCCATTGTAGTTAAAATAAGTATTTCTCAAAACAAAGGATTATGTTCCCAAATGAATGTTTTATAAACCAACAACAAAGAAGGACACTTAAGCATTTATAGTTTGGGAAATCGTTGTAGATTCTTTATGACTGTTTGCTGAAGAGTGTGTTGAGAAAAAAATCTTTAGGTACCAAGTTTTATCTCAGAACACTTTATAGCATGGAATATATGACTTTCGCATTTGGAAAATGGCCCAACACCAAATCTTTACCTGCCATCTCTTTGATGTAGTAATGTGTTATATTTTAAGCTTGATGAAGAAAGCCAGGAAAATTTGTCTTTGACAAATTTGTCTCACCAATGACTTTCTAAGGATCATGAACTCTGTCTAGAGTGACCCCAGGCTGAACTGATAATAGTAGATCACTCTGCTCACCCTGTAAATGTAGGAATTTCAACAAACTTCCCCCAGTTTCATGGAGAGAAGAATAAGTCACTCTGTGTTTGTAACAATAAAATAAAATAAATTTCTATTAAGGAAAATTTACTTTTTCCATGGAATGATTTAGGCTGTATTTCAAGAAAAATAGATATATAGCTTTGGGACAGGCATCTAAAAATGTTTGGTGTTTGTCGTAACTATTGGTGGAATATTCTAGAAGTTTATGATAAAGCTATCAAAATTTAAATCTTTGAAAACATTTTTCATGGGAACTGATTTCATTTCTAAAACCAAAGTAATAGAGATCTTAAAGTTGTACATCTTTATTATTGTGAAATTGTCTCACTATGGTATGAGCATAGGAAAGTATACTTTCTGAATAGGAAACAAGAATATATTTATGTTTACCATTTCAGGACACTCATTGTGTTATATATACTATTAAATCATATAAATATATATAAACATAGTGAGAGTCTTTACTTACAATGTATTTCTTTTAAAACCAAAGCCCATCCTGCCAAGTCCATGAGTTATGTAGAAATCTGGTTCATCACTGGTGCTTCATATTTTAAAATACAAATAACCACGTCCTGATATTCTAATATGCTCCCACCAAAGTAATCACTTTTTAATTTATGGTGAATCTAAATTTGAATCATTATTTTTCCCTTGAACTGTATGCTGGTTATAAATTATTCCAAAGACAGTGTGAAATGTCAACAAATCTTAACGACAGTGTAGCTCATTTCGCGTCTTAAATCAATAATGTTTTATGCTGGGAGCTGGGGAACAAGAGCATTTAGCTAAGGCAAGAAACGGGAAGGGCACAGATATTCTGTTTTCTGGGGTTATTGTATAGAAATTTCAAAGTTGTTTCTACCATGATACAGTCTGGGAGGTCTGTGGTGAGTGGTTCCTTAAGACAAGACCTCTGATTTGTCGTGTCCTCTCAAAGACTCCCAGGAATGGCCTACTCCTATATTTTAAAGAATGTCTGAAAACAGGGGGACCCTTCTGTTAAATACAGAGCACTAAGAATGGATGTAATGTGGAAGTAATACTGAATACATTTTTAGTGGGGAGGTCAGTTACTTGCTTTAAGGAAACCATATGTGAATTGTATGAAGGGAGAGGGGCTTGTGGTAGTGGCTGCCACAACCTGATGCTTCCTACTTCTGGAATTTTCTTGTCATCCTGCACAGTGTGTACCTACTCTCCCAACCTACTCTTTGGTACGTTTGAGGAGATGATGTTATCTACTAAGCCACATTCTTTTTCCTGGAAAGGCAGTGGGAAAAGAACTTTAAATATCATGAGGCAAGACAGCATACTTTAATTAATAGCTATACGTTCTTTCACCTCATTCTTTTTTTTTTTTTCTTCTTTTTTTCTTTTTGGATAAAAACTAAGGGCTCTTTTAGCTTTTTCTTATAGTCTGTATTTTTGTTCAATCCTTTGTGAATCATTAGTTTAGGAATTCTGCATGTTTTATTTTGTGCCTGTGACTCCCCAAAACCAAAACCAGCATCGAAAAGAATGGTAGCAAATGCTTAGTCAAAAATGGTAATGGGTAAAGCATAGTATTGTGTGCACCTATACATATGGACTGTGGAAAAGAAAGATGCTGTCCTATTGGGACCTTCCCTGGTCATAAAGCCTCCTTCTCCTTTCTCTTCTTTCTTAGTGTCCTCTCTCTGACTGAAAGATATAATGGACAAATGCACAATGGATGGGGCCCAGGAATGCATATATATATATAATGTCAATCACAATATATGAAACTAGATGCAACCTACTGTGCTTCTGAGATGTGCTCAAGATAGGAAACTGAGGTATATAAACAAGCTTGTCCTAGGAGAGCATACGGTTTTCTCTTTTGCTAAAATGTTATGGCATAGTATCTCTGCCTACTGTATCAGGGTTCTTTAGGGGAGCAAAACCAACAGGGTGTCTCTCCCCTTTATCCATATAGAATTATATAATTCTACATGCATTATAGTGTAGAATCATACATATAATGTATAACTAAAGAAGATTACTGTTTGAACTGATCCATATGATTGGACTAGAAAGGCAGAGAATCCATGAGCTGCTCCGTCCAAGAAGCTAGGAAGCTAAGAAGAGGGGAGAAGATGTGTAGTCCTAGTCTCACACTGAAAGCCTTGGAGCTTACTATCTGGGTAGTTTTTGGTGTCAGTTAGCATTGAATGGCTGAAGAAGCTGGAATCTGCCATTTCTGAATCATCTGCAGCACTCATGGGTCAATCCATTGGTAAGAATGGAGCTTGGAAATGATGGTTGACTCCCTCTTCTTTCACTTTGATTCCAGCTGGAACCCCAGCCTACTGCATGAGGGCACACTTTTACTGTCTTACAGCTCAATCTTCTCTGGAAATGCTTTCATAGACACACAGATATGTAATTTACCAACCACAGGTTTTCTCAACTCAGTCAACTTTGCAATAAACATTAACCATAGTTAATATTAAAATATATTAATCTGTAATGTTAAGCCCAAAAACTGAATTGAGACAGACACAGTACTTTATAACTGCTGTTATTTATCAAGATATACATATTCATTTTCTTGATGGCCTTTGGTAATAATGTACATAAAATTCCCTTTCTAAGCAAAGGTTCTTTGGTGGCTCTAGTGGGTCATCTTTCTTCCAGCCTTGACTTTGAAGAAAACCAAAAATCACAGGAGTGGCTAACTGACTGGCCAAGGCCTTCCTGTATGAGAGAATTTTCCTCATTAGGAATGAAGGTGGCAATAAGAGTATGGGTGTACAGGTACAACCAATGATTTGGAAGAACAAACAGGGATTTCACAGATATTTTAAATAGGAGTACTGTTTATCACCACATCTCTTTTGATGTCACTAACGTCAAAATGTAGCGATTGATGTCATGAGATAATGGCCTTCAGGAGAATATTGATTTTAAAACAGCTATCACTCTGAATCCCATGCAGAATTTTTGCATTTCAAATAGCAGTTATGCTCAAAGATGCTCTACACAAACATGTGTAGAGCCATGCATCTCTCTTCTAAAAATAGATTCTGAAGATAATGTTGTAAACACAATGCATTCATATAAATGTAATTTATAAGTACTTTGGATAGGATGGTTTTGAGTTAATTTGATTAAAGCAATAAATTATTTTTTATCTGTTTCCTTGTGACTGCTCAGGAACAGACACTTGTAGAGTTAAACCCATGCTAATATGATGCATTAGGAAGTTCTCTCTTCTGAGAGTCAGTGTGGCTTACAGAGTGATACTTAATGTTTTCTATGATATTTATTTTACTAAAATGGCTGATTAGACATTAAGCAGAATAGAGGTTAATGATCTTTGTTATTAGTATTATAAGAAATTATAAAAGAGTAAAATAGGGTTAATGATGTATGCCATTATTGTTATTATGGAGATTAAAAGCATGCATTGGTGGGGTGCAGTGAAAAAAATGGGCAGCAAGCTGTGAGCAATTAGCAAAATTATATCATCGTCTAACCTTGTAATTAATTGCTTTGTTTAGCTGTAGTATTTTTAATGTTGGTCTTCACGGGCTGCATGTAAATATGAAAATTGGTACATCCTTCTGGATCTAAGCAGTGAAAGAAAATTCTTTGTGGTTTGGTACACCTGCAAGTGAACTCACCAGCTAGTACTAAAGAAAATGTCAGGGAAGAGATAAGCCTGCCTCAGAATGTCTCGACTTGACTGAGTCACTGGAGACTCTGGAGGAAGCACTGGAGACCTCTTGAGCTTCGGGAGCTGATAGGAACGAATGTTGCAGTCAGGAAGACTAAGTCTGGGTATTTTATAAAGACTCAGGTCATTAGAGTTAAAAGAAGGCAACTTACAGCTCAATATGGAAGCTGAGAGACTGGATAGATACCATGAAAAAATGGCCAAAAGTTGTCCTTAACCAATTCACACCTCATCAAAACATTATATTTTACCTTATCTAATATACAAGTGCTATGTTTTTAGCAAAACTGAATATTAATACAACAACAGAACAAAATGTCTTAATGACTTTTTCCTATGATATTTTGTTCTGTGGATTATTTAGTTAAACAAAACAAAACAAAAATCAAAGCTTGAATTCCCTTTTCACATTTTTTTTTTTTTTAAGGATTGCCACATTTAGGAAATAAAAGAGCAGGTTGTTTAGCTAAATCTGAATTTCAGATAAGGGTGAATAATGTTTCCATGCAAAGTTAGGTGCCTATTTATACTTTGAAAGTAGTGTGTTGTTTACTTGAAATTCAGAAGCGATAGGAAATTCAGATACATCCTATCTGGTGACCCTAATTTTAAAATTTCGAGGCATTGTTGCTCTAGAACTAGCTAATATATCCAGATGTTAGGTTAGAAATGAGATATTCTCAACGGTGTAAAATGAAAGATTTCTCCCAGGCAGTTAAATTCAAAGTTGTAATTTTTTTTCTAAATGACACCATTATTTGTGTACATTAGGTTCATAAGGACATTTACACTTATTTATAAATATTGTGTGTTCCTTTGTTGGCCTATATGAATTTTTAAATGAGTGCCTTTTCTCTAAGTTTTTCCTTCATATCCCCATACTTTTAGCTAGACACAGATGGCAGAAGGGTTTGATGGATTGGGGTAAACAAGGCAGGGCTCACACAATGGTAGGAGTTATTTATCTGTTGCTGACTTTGCTCACCTTCCAACAATCCTCTGCCCTGCATCCATATCCCTGCCCACAAAATGACAAATGGTGTCCAAGGAGTTATTGATTCTAATTACTCACAGAAGACATTTCTAATGCACACACTTCCTATTCTCTTAATTAAAAAAGAAGTCATAAAGATCTGCATTTTTATTTGTGGTGGATACGTGAATTGAACTCTGTGTGCTGAAGGATCATTTCAGTATTGCAAAAGAGTCCTCCTTGCGCTATTCCTTTGCAGCGATGAGTGTGAGATCCAGCCTTCTTATTCATTCCATTGACCATTAGTGCATAGGAATTAGTCATGACAGCCACTGAGTAAATTTGTCATTCTGACTCACTTAGACAATGTAGGGTTTTAAAAAAAATTTTCCTTAAAGCTATATTGCATCAACCTATTATACTGCTATTTAACATGTGAAATGTATTGATAAAGGTAAAGTATTAATTAAAAAGAAGAAAATTTCTAAGATCAGGTAATTTATCTCAGTTCTGATGATGTTCCTTAAGTGTTTTATTTTTTTTTTTAAGTTAATTTGTTAAATTTTGTAGGTAACTACCTTTATTTATCTAAGCTGTCAGAAGTGTAGTGTCCTTAACTTTGAAAATATTTATGAGCAGGGCGTGGTGGCGCACGCCTTTAATCCCAGCACTCGGGAGGCAGAGGCAGGCGGATTGCTGTGAGTTTGAGGCCAGCCTGGTCTACAAAGCGAGTCCAGAACAACCAAGGCTACATAGAGAAAATCTATCTCAAAAAACCAAAAAAAAAAAAAAAAAAAAAAAAAAAAAAAAAAAAAGAAAGAAAGAAAGAAAGAAAGTATTTATGACTTACTCCTTTTAAGTTGTTTTTTAGATTTCAATAATTTTCTTGTATCTACATTAAAAAAATTCTTTTGGTGACCAGGTCTCACTCTATAGCCTAGACTGGTCTAGAACTCACTATGTAGTTTAGTCTGGCTTTGAACTCATGGCCTCAGCCTACTAAGCACTGGAATTTCAGGTGGGAGCCTCTACACCTGGCTTCCCTAGACATTGTTATGTAGGAAAGATATACAGGTGTTCCTTTCCCTTTCCCTTTCTCTTTCCGTTTTTAAAACTCTTAGCATCTTTTTTTCAAGTCACTATTGTTGAAGATAGTAAGGACATAATCCAATCTGAGTCTGATCCTGTTTGGACTTGGATGAAAGGGTAGTACCCTGGGAAGGACAATAATCTATTTTTCTACTTCTACCAGGAAAACTCTTATGTAAAAAGCAGTTGCAATCACTAACACTTGCACACCGATGCCTGAGTCTGTTTCAGTAGACATTTGTTTGTAGGCAAATCTCCTGAGGCTTGATGGAGGGTGAATTCTCACTGAGATTCACTTTTGAATCCATTCATCTGATCAGCTTTTGCATTTTTTACTTAATGCATATTAGATGCTACAGTGTGTGTCGTCATGAGGTTGCCTCACAGTCAGAGCATACAATATTCCAAGTATTTGTCTGGATTTTATATACAAAACCAACAGTTTCACATGGCTCAGCTGAATACAGGCTCTTTTGCCCTCCTTGGAAAGGCAGCGCTGTGAGACACGGCCCGTTGTGGTCACGTGGACTGGGTCACGCGGACTGGGTCACGTGGACTGCTGCTTGCTCTTTACTGTGGCATGTGTGTGAGCAGTAGTTGGACTTGAGCGTCTTAACTTTATTTCTCCTTGTCATTTTTAAAAGTGGAGGACATTTTGGGAGCTGGACAGATGGCTCAGTGGAAGGAGTGTTTTTTGTACAAGCATGAGGACCTCTGTTCAAATCCCCAGCACCTGTGTAAAATGAGAAAGTTGGACATGGTCCTCTGCGCTGAGCACAGCAGGACTGGGAGTCTGGCTGGCTGCCAGGCAGCTCCGGGTCCAGTGAGGGACCTTGTCTCTAAGGAAGAAGACCAAGAGTGATAGAGCAGGACACCAAGCATCTGGCCACCATGTGGCCACATGGATGTGTGCACCTGCAAATACATACATAATGTACACAACTTTCCCCGTACACGTGTGTGTGCGTGCGAGTGTGTGTGTGTGCGCGCGCGCACACACACACACACACACACTACATATAAAATTAACGGAAGTTACCTGTTTTAAGCAATATTAGGCCCCAAATTGTTTTCGTTTGAAATATCTGTTTCATGGTTTCTATTGATTGCCAGGTTTATCAGCTGTATACCAAGTTTACCACACGTACTAATTGAAATACATTCAACACCCTGCTAAGCTATTGAGAATTGGTCAACAATGCTGTCAGAGTATTGCAACATGGTCATTTAAAAAATATCTGGAGCCGGGCGTGGTGGCGCACGCCTTTAATCCCAGCACTCGGGAGGCAGAGGCAGGCGGATCGCTGTGAGTTCAAAGCCAGCCTGGTCTACAAAGTGAGTCCAGGATGGCCAAGGCTACACAGAGAAACCCTGTCTCGAAAAACCAAAAAAAAAAAAAAAAAAATCTGGAAATGTGGGAAGTGGTATATGGAAATAAACCAGCCACAGCAGAGGGATTTCCATTTTTAGTAGAAAAGTATGAAAAAATAAAGATTACAACTTTTCCCTAAATTTTCTATAGCTTATGATATGCATTATGTTGTACTATGGAAAACCATTTCTGATGTGTCAAAAGAGTTTTGGCAATTTCATACAGTTTGATATAGAATGTTTAATCTGGAATGATACGCATTTTCCTGAGGGAAGTTAAACCCAAATTACGTTTGAATTATCTACAAAGATGTGCAGTACATTGGGTGGAGAGGATTTTCTGCTGTCTTTTGCCATGGATGACTTCTTAAAGGGACTAATTCCTTGGGCCATTTCATAGCAGTACCTGCAATGACCTTTTATACCAAGCAAGTGAACATGGTGTAGGCCCAGGGTGGCTAGACATGGCACCGTACCTTGTTAGATAAGCCAGTGTATTGCTCTGATTAAGGGAGACATCTATAAAAAAAACAGCTCTGAGGAGATGGACCACTTGTCTCCCATCCAACACAGTCAAGGGTATAGAAGTGGATCAGTACGGCTCGGAGCACTCATCATCTGGCTTAGCTTGTAGAAGGCAGACAGGCATGAGGTTTGCACATGCAAACTGTCCTCTTTCAAAGGTCAGCCTGCTACATTGCTAGTATATGCCAGGATCTTGTCTACCCAAGATTTAGTTTAGTTTCTCTAATGTCATTGCTTGCTTATCATGTTATGCAGTGTCATTGGAAGATAGCAGGAAAATGAGAGACGTCAGCCGTATGAAGAGTTTGCTGCTTGTGGATAGTTGGTATATGTACAAAGATGTGCCTCATGTTTTTCATACAGTATTTTTCCTTTTCAGGAGGTGTTTATCTCTTATCCATATTGTTTTTTGTTTGTTTGCTTTTTTGTTTTTTAACCTTAATAAATGAAAACATATTATACACATACACAATTAAAATTAATATGAGAAAATATTTCAACAATAATTATTTTTCATATTTTCCAATATGAATCCTTGTGTTGACAGTTTCAAAGATTAATCATTGCTACAAATTAAAGCCAGCCTGTGTAGCTAACCTGTAAGCTACAGGTTGAGTGACCTAAACAGTGGGAGTGTTTGACAAAAGACACACAGTGAGGACCTCTGTGTTCTATACACACGTATCTACAAATGTGCATGAACAACCACATACATATAAAAACCAACACACACACACACACACACACACACACACACACACAGAGAGAGAGAGACAGAGACAGAGACAGAGAGACAGAGAGACAGAGACACACAGAGAGAGACAGAGACAGACAGAGACAGAGGGAGAGAGAACAAAATAATTAAATAATCATTTCAATTGATTACAAAATATAAACACTCCGGTTACAATGGAAGAAATAGGAATTTAGAATCCTTAACTATTTGTGTCCCTATTTTCTCATGTCCCTAAGTTCTCTCATTACATCATTTATAGTCATTTGCACTTAAGAAATAATGCCTTCTTGGTCATCTTATTAATACCAATTTTTCTGTTTTTTTTCCCATATCTTTATCAACTTCCTTGTCTAGCAGTGCGGAGAGCAGAACACAGGGCCTTTCATGTACCAGGCAATCTATCACTGAGCTATAACTCCCACCAAGCCTTCCTCCCCATGCCTCCCTCTCTTAAGAATAATTTTCTTTTGGAGACTGAATAACAGCCTTGAATGTGATGAACTATATGCAATACATTTTTACAGAAATAAAACACAACATTATCTTTATAAAGGACTTTAATTAACCCTTGGAAATCACAATGTCTTATATTAATTCTGTTTCCAGGCATAACACTCAGGGAATTTGTTCTCTAGTGAGTTGACATATTCCAGTTGGAAGGGACATGAATGTGATTGTTAAAACAAATACAGAATCTCAGCTGCCAAACACATCAAGAGATACAATATTTAATTTCCACAATGCACATCACAATAGTATACGACAGTGATAAAGTCAACTTTAATCTGTTTTTAATAAATGCTTCTATTAATATGTTGAGAGTTTTCTTTAAAAACTTAGGTATAGTCCAGTCTAACAGTTAACATTTTCATAATTGACTCAATTTATATAAATTAATGACTTTTTATATTAGAGATTTTCTGTAGAGATTATATGGTAGACTTGTATACAATTAAGTTTATGTTATTAAAATGTATGAGTATGGGCTTCTTATTAATTATGCTTAGATTCTTTAACTTAATCCTTTTACTCATTTAAGTCTTTGAAATGATTTTTTAAAGTATTTATTTGTCAAGGTAATTTTTATTATTCTTTTATTAGTTAATTATTATATCTATTCACTTAACTTCCCGATCGTAGGCCCTCCCTCTTCTTTTCCCATTCCCATCCTCTTCTCCCTACCTCCTCTCCCCTAGTCCTCAGATAAGGGGATCCCTTCTCCCCCAGCTCACGTCAGCACATCAAGTCATATCAGTACTTAGTGCATCTTCTTCCCCTGTGGTCTGGCAAGGCAGCCCCACAAGGGGGAAGTGATCAAATAGCAGGCAAGCGTCCATGTCAGAGACAGTACTCTCTCCCTTATTTGGGTACCCAAATGATGACCAAGCTACCCATCAGCTTTATATGTGTAAGGGGCCTAGGTCTAGTCCATGCATCAGTCTCTGGAAGCCCCCCTGGGCCCAGGTTAGTTGACTCTGTTGGTCCTCTTGAGGAGCTCCTGTCCCCTCTGGCTCCTTCTATTCTTCCCCCCACCCTTCCACAAGACTCCCTGTACTCTGCCCCATGTTTGGCTGTGAGTCTCAGCATCTGTTTGGATCCACTGCTGGGTAGAGCGTCTCTTAGGACAGCTATGCTAGGCTCCCTTGTGCAAGCACAGCACACTATCATTAATAGTGTCAGGTGTTGGCTCTCTCATGGAGAGAGTCTCAGGTTGGGCCAGACACTGGTTGGACATTCCCTCAATCTCTACTCCCTCTTTATCCCTAAACGCATTTTGGCAGTACAGTTTTCATGAAGTTCATAACACAATGTACTACTGAGGAATGCTAATTCCACAAAACATATCCAGAAATGAAATATATAATTTGTATATTCAATAGTAAATGATGTATTATAGGTTAATATTTGATAGGAAAATATCTTTATTGGATATATTCTAAGAAGTTTATGTGACAGAGTAGATAACAATATTTAACTTAAGTTCATTTTTAATTGTTATACGGTAGACATAATAATTATACACACTGGGGGGACAACATGAGATAGATCAGTGCATTTATACACTCTGAAACCCTTATTCAGGGTAAAACAGCCATTTACTCAAATGTTTATTACTTCCTGTGGAGAAAACTTCTCTAATGCTTTTTCCTAGGGTGTTTTTTCTCCTTTCTTTTTGAAACAGATGTCTTACTATGAATCCCTGGCTGGCCTGGAACTCTATACATAGACCAAACTAGCATAGAACTCACAGTGATCTGCCTGCCTCAGCCTCTGCTGGTATTAAAGATGTGTTCTGTCGTGTCTGGATTTCCTTCTAGGTTTTGCAGCGTTCACTGCCCAATGCTGTTATCTGTAGCCATCTTGCTGTATGATGGCACACCAGATATGGCTTCTATGTGAGGCTTAGTGCTCACTTTGAGCTTTTCCTCAACTGTTCCTCTGACTCTCCTCTGGTTGGCACCATTCTACTTTCAACTTAAGTGAGACCAAACCTTTTACATTTCACACATGAAACAAATCATGTGGCATTTGCTTTTATGAGTCTGGCTCACTTCATTCACCATAGTAATCCTCAGTTCTAACCATATTGTCCAAATGATGTGGTTTCATTATTTCATAGCTGAATTAAGGTCCATGTGTACCTGGACCACATCTTCCTCTCCCCCATCCCTTATTCTTCTCCACATCTTCTATTCCTCCTGTTCTACATTGGACAAGGTCTCTCTCTGGAGTACAGTCTGTCTTGAATTTCACTAGATAGACCAAGCTGGCCTTGAGCCCACAGTGATCCTCCTGTCTCAGGTTCCCAAGTGACTACAGGTGTAAGCCACCACATCTGGTTATACTATATTATAAAACATTATATATATATATATATATATATATATATATATATATATATATATATATATATATACCTCTTCATCGTTTGATTTTGCTTTGGGCACTGAAAATAATGCTGCAGTAAACTCAGGAGTGCAACTGACTCTTTGATAAACTGATGTCATTTCCTTCAGCAACAAGTTTGCTCGATCACAGGGTACCTACCTCCACTTTTACTTTTAAAAGGGAACACAATACTCACACTATTTTTCAATGATCGCAAATCCTACTTTCCCACCAACAGTGTGCAAGGGTTCTCTTTCTTCCAGCCCTCACGAGTGTTTCTTATCTTTAGTCTGTTTAAAATAGCCATTATTATTATTATGGTAGAAATATTTTTAAATATTATGTATTGTAGATATCAAAGAATTCTTGGGAAAAAAGAGCTAATAAAGTACCTCTAGTAATTATCCCAACATGTGGAAATGTTATGATGCCATTCCTTATCTATTACTTAGCAAAAATAGAGGTATAATTATTCACCCATAAATTCTACTTCAATATTATCTGCATGGTTAATTGTATATTTTAAAATTTTACATTCCTTTAGTTATTGTATAGAATTTGAATTTTAGGAAGTAATAGATTTGCTCATTTAAGATGGGTGCTGTGGCACATGCTTTTAATCCTAGCACTGTAGTAGGCAGCAGCAGGCAGATCTCTGAGTTTGAGGCCAACCTGGTCTAGAAATAGAGTCCAGGACAACCATTGCTACACAGAGATACTCTGTCTAGGAAAACAAAAGAGCAACAACATCAACCAAAAAATGAGAGAGAGGGGGCGCTCATTTAAATTCTGTGATAATAATCTTCTAAATGTAATACAAATAAAGAGAAGTAAGGGATTTTGTAGAAATATATTCATTGTGCTAATAAAATATTTAAAAATCTGTTGATTTTCATGAAAAGGGTTTCTTGGGGGGAAATGTGTCATTACAGAGCATTCTTTTTTTACTTCATTTAAAAAATAATTTCTAAAACATTAGATTAAATATAAAACTGGGCAAAAACAAAACAAAACAAAACAGAACAAAAAACTAAACTTGTACTGATGTGCTCGAACAATGTAAGCTCTTTCTTGCCCATATTTATTTGAATGCATAAAAGATACTTCCATAATTTGAGTACATCCAGAGTATAAATATATAGAAATTCTATTGAAATGCTTTTGAGATGTTTATACCTTTATTCCCATGTTAGGAGTAAATTACTGGATCATGCTTCCAAGTCAAGTGATTGTGTTTTCATCACCTATGGACCCAGCTGTTTGTGTTTCTTGACAGTGACAACCATGAACTTCTTCAAGCCTTAACAATGCAGAGTCAGAACGAGCTGTCGGATGCCAAGCACCACAGATTGCCATTTCTATAGCAGCTCTGCACCTGTGTCAGCAGGCATGATGCTCCAGCTTTTTTTTTTTTAGAGTGAATAAATTATTTTTTTTTAATTTTATTAATTTATTCATATTACATCTCGATTGTTAGCCCTTCCCCTGTTTCCTCCCATTCTTCCCTCCCTCCCATTTCTCCCCTTCTCCCCTCCGCTATGTCTGTGACTGAGGGAGACCTGCTTTTTAATGCCTTCAGTAGAACACAATGTGACTGGGCAATTATTTCTCTTGTAGATTTCTAGCTGATATCAACATGCACAGTGTAGCACTGACTCAGAGATCACAGGCTAGGGTCATAGTTTTCAGTATCAGCTATTGAATATGTATACTTTAAAATGCAGGGTTCATTAAGCTTTAAAAATATAATTTGCCTTTGCTTGTCTATGCTAGAACTTCCCTTTGCATCACCTGTTAAGTGGAAGATAATTTTAAAAGATTTATTTGCTTTTATGTACTTGTACATGTATTTGTCTGTGTGTCTAATACAAGTGTGTGTTGGTGGAGGGCAGAAGAGGGACTGAGATCCTCTACAGCCAGACCTGGGAGCTCATCAGGAAAATGCTTAACTAGCATGCTGGGGGCCTAGGTTTAATCATCTGAGCTGCCAAATGACGGATAAAGGGATGTCTTAGCAGAGAAAAATGCAATAAGAGAAGCTGGGGGAAACGTTCGGAAAATTTCTAAGATTTCATAATGGCAATCCAACCAATGCAAATATATCACATTCTTCAGTAAGAAACTCAAAACGGAAACAAAAGAAAGTAGACTATGTTTTAAAATGAACAATACTGCTAAATTATAACGACAAGTTCAAAATAAAATGTTAAGAAGAAAGATATATAAGGTACCTTTTAAATAAAACATTCCATGGTGATAGTAGAAGAAAATGAAATATATATATATATATATATATATATATATTTTTTTTTTTTAAAGCAAAAACATCCCTAGGAAGACAGATGGTAGCAACTTGTTTCCCATCTCCAGGCAATGTATCTGGCCTGTTACAACTTGATCTCCGGGACACATTAAGCTTCCCATAAATCAATGGTAAGAGAGTTTGGAATTTGTGCATAGATAGATGAACACAGTTCAGAAATAGACCTGTGTGTATTTGGTTGGAAACAGGACAGAGGTGGCACTGGAAAAATGAACACTGAAGGACGCTGTACTTATCCCCCCATAAATTCATTTCTATATGGCAAAGACCGTAGCTTCAAAAACCTTGTAAGTTTGAACCCAACTCTTCAAGTGCAGATCACTAGAAAGCATCTTACATACATGGGGTAAGGGTTAATTTTTTTTTAAATGAGTATTTAAAAAGAACATTATTATTGTGGGTGGTGCGTGTGTGTGGCGTGGGCATGACGCAGCATGAGTGTGGAGGTCAGGAGACAATGCTAAGGAGTCAGTTCTCCTCTTCCATCTTTGTGTTGAATCTGAGGCCTGGACTCAGGTAGTCAGGCTAGAATAAGAATTGATTTCTTTGCTAGATCATCCCAATGTCCTCTCTTAATACATTTTTTTTTCTAAAGTGAAAAATAATGATAGTTTTGTCAAAATTAAAACGAAGAGATTTGACTCAATTAGAAAGAAGAAACACAAAGAGGGTGGGGAGCGGGAGGAAGGGTGGGCGTCAGGGGTTGATGTTACTTCTTTGCTATTTTAATATGGATTCAGTTGGGTTCTATTTTTGTTAAGTTCAAATCCAGGGCAACAGGATTGCCTAAATATACATCTGTATGGAGAAACTCATAAAGGAAAGATGAGGAAATATAAAACAAAATACAATAGTTTTTTTTTCCTGGTTGGGGATAAAAATTGCATGCAAAGATGACTCAGTGGGACGCTTCAGAGACAATGACACCACTACTGTTGGAGGGACCAGAGAGTGGAGATGCAAGCATTTGTTGTATTACTACTTTTTCAATTACCTGTGTGATAAATGTATTCTGCTTATATAGAAGAAAAAAAATTAAATTAAACTATGATAAATTTAATATGCTGATATCTATAAGCTATGGTCTTATTGAAGCATTTGAATAGACTAAAGTAATTTATTAGAAAAGGAAAAAAACCTTAAAATTACAATATCAACAGACTAGGAAGGTCCTGAGGATGTAAGACATTAATTAGTAGGTGCTTGTGTACCATGTGTGAGGAACAGTGTGCTTCCCAGCACTAAGAAAAAGCAACTGTCATAAAGAATTTGGACTATGTCTTCTGTTGACAAGATAACTTATATTTATTTATCATTGATACATGATGAATTAGAGGTTTCTCATAAATACTTTTGACTGACTATTATTTTCTCAGTATAGTAACTTCAAAACACCTAAAATATATCTGGAGAGAAATATTTAAAAGGTAGTGTAGACACATAAAACAGCAACAATGTGAGAAAGACCACAGAAACAAAGCAAGGTCATAAATACTTAGTTTCAGATCAGGTAGAACTAACCAACTGGTACAGTCACTCTACCAAGTGTGTAGCCAGCAGGTCTTCATACTGATTTCCAAAGCAAACCACCTTGTATACCTTAGCTGCCCTATTTGAAAACTCAGGTAATTAATTTTATTTCTTTTCAAGTCTCTGATGGGGTTGAAGACCAAATAGTATAGTTTCTCAATTAAGTTCAGTTGTTCAGGGGTTAAAATGTTTTTAAGTTTAGATAGATGTTTTAAGTTGATAGAGAAGAGATATGATAGATATTGATTTACATTCAGAACTTTAGACTCACCAAGATAGGAAAATGTTTTCTTCAAGGTTGCCAAATACAAATAGCCAAAACACTATGAATGTAACATTAATATAATTCCTCATTATTTCATGGTTCTTCTTGCTGTATGTAGTCTATTTTATATATGTGTAATATTATAAATGTATGTGTTAAAATAAAAAAATAGTATTAAAAAAGAGAAATAAGTCACACTTGGAGAAGAAAAAGAAAGAAAGAAAACTACAAAGACCTTCTCAGTCACTTTAACCAAATCACAGTAACAATGTGTTAAGGCACAATTAGAAGCATGGTGGCACATTATTTTGGCAGAATCTTCCATCAAAACTTGATTTAAAAAAAAGGGAAAATACAATAAGAATGGGAAATAAGATGCCTAAGTTCTCCCTTTTCACCTCCTACCTGAGAATGAGTAAGAAAGATGTATATGTTTTCAAAACGGTCTTGGTGCATTTCTTTCCCTCAAATTAAAAGAAATAGTTAACGATCACTGTTAATATTTGAGCATGCTGTTTACTTTCATCTCATAAAGCCATAGTTTTGAAAGTCTTTCTTAGGTCAGAGCTCTATATGTGTTTTGGTCATTGTCCCTCCTTCATCTAGCTCTTCCTGCTCATCCTCCCTCCCCTATTCTCTCTCTCTCTCTCTCTCTCTCTCTCTCTCTCTCTCTCTCTCTCTCGCTGTTTCTCTCTCTGTCTCTCTCTCTTCCTCCTCGTGTGTGTGTGTGTGTGTGTGTGTGTGTGTGTGTGTGTGTGTGTGCGTGCGTGCATGTGTGTGTTTTAATTGCTCAAGACCAATTTGTGCTGGTCAAAATATGGGACGTTGTCTTCCACACAAGAGCCACCGGCTTACAAGGTCTACTCAGCTTGGGGTGGGAGTGTGCACCCAACCCTCCTCTCTGTGATGGGTTCCCATCTGGCTTCAACTCTTCTGGACTCATCTTTTTCT
Source organism: Acomys russatus (assembly GCF_903995435.1). Classification (NCBI taxonomy): domain Eukaryota; kingdom Metazoa; phylum Chordata; class Mammalia; order Rodentia; family Muridae; genus Acomys; species Acomys russatus. The sequence goes on along the minus strand of NC_067140.1, from coordinate 51,715,075 downwards.
TTCAATATTCAAATGCTCTAAACACTTAGTTTTCCATAAGTCTTCACCAAAGATGGTCGCACCCACAGCTTAGGATTTTCATGTATTATTCTGCTTCAGACAATAAGCCAAACCATGCTTTAGTTCTTTATAGATATTATTTTATAATAATGATAAGTCTTTAGCTGAATTATGTAATTACATTTGAGGTTACTTGATTGATTTCTAGTTGAAACTATAGTAAGAGTTTTGAATGATCAGTACTACTCACAAGGTCTGGTTTATTGCCCAAAGACTGTTTCTCATCTAAATACTGTCTGTTAAATTTACAACAAGCACTTTCACAAAACAGCAAAAAACTCTGCCTCTGAGCCTACTGTCCTTTCACATAGGGGATAATATTATTCCATCAAGCTAGATTAATTTTATACTTGAAAACTCCCTGGCATGCTAAGCTCTATGGCTACGTTTTCCTCTCTCTTTTTATTCCCTTGTCAGGGGAGTTAACACAAGACATCATTGTATTCTTTCTCCCTGGTGGAAATTGGCCTTAAGGAGGCCAGTTTCTGCAGCTATTCAGTTAACAAGTGTTCTAGAGCTAACACACTCAAACTACGCCCTCTCGAACTCAGTCTTTCTAAGAGTTTACACATTCATTCCAAAATTTGCCTTCTTCTTGCACATTTGTTTCTATTTTTATGAGCATTTTTTCTTTTTCTTATCCTTCAGCAATCCCTATCACAACTCTTTTTTTAAATTACTTAATTTATTTATTCACTTTACCTCCTGATTGTAGTCTCTCCCATAGTCCCAATCTCTTCTCCCTATCTCCCCTTCCCTACTCCTCAGAAAAGGGGAGCCCCCAACCCTCCCCTAGCTCATGAAGTTGCATCAGGACTGAGCACATCCTTGTCCCCTGTGGACTGGCTAGGCAGTCCCACCAGGAAGAAGTGATCAAAAAGTAGGCAGCAGAGTCCATGTCAAAGATAGCCCCTGTTCTCCTTACTAGGGCACGCACAGGAAGCCAGAGCCACCCATCAGCTACATCTGTGTAGGGAGCCTAGGTCCAGTCTATGTATGGTCCTTGGTTGGAGCTTCAGTCTTCACAAGCCCCCATAGGTCCAGGTTAGTTAGCTCTGTTGGTCTTCTTGTGGAGCTCCTGTCACTTCCAGGTCTTTCTATGCTTTCCACCCACTTTTCCTCAAGACTCCCTATGCTTCACGCCATGTTTGGCTGAGAGTCTCAGCATCTGTTTGGATCTACTGCTGGGTGGAGCCTCTCAGGGGACAGCTAGGCTCCCTTGTGCAAGCACAGCAGAGTATCATTAAAAGTGTCAGGGGCTTGCTTTCTCCCTTGGGGTGGGTCTCAGGTGTGGCCAGGCATTGGTTGGGCATTCCCTCAATCTTTGCTCTATCTTTATCTCTGAACATTTTATCTTTTTTTTTTTTTTTTTTTTTTTTTTTTTTTTTTTTTTTTTTTTTTTTAGTCTTATGATTAGTACATATTGATTATGCTGACCAACGGGCTTCCTTGTGACATTTTGCCCATGCATATAATATGTATTCATTGAATTAAACTGTTCTATGATTTTTCTTCAGCCCAGATCCCAATGTCCTTTAACAGTAGTGATTCTATTATTATATCAATCTGGATTCATTTTATACTTAATAGTTCCTCAGAAAATTTCACTTGATATTTATAGTACACACACACACACACACACACACACACACATAATGGTGACAAGTCGTGTTTCAATATACACATTTCCTTAAGACTTTTAATCAATATGAATCTTCACTATGTATCTATGAAGACATATGACTCTAAATATATCTGTATCCATATCCATCTTCTATCCATATGTAAAATCGTTTAGTTATTATAACATAAAACAATTTACTCAGCAGTACACAAAACACTAGGCACTCAGCTCTGAAACATTATCAAAGAAAAAGGCTTCTAGATTTTTTTTCTTTACATTTTACCATTAAAGACCAACAAAAGCATTTATCTATAAATACATCAAAAAGTTGTAAATTTTTCATTGCTTGAGATAATTACACATTTCAGATGCATCCCATCGCAATGTTTGGCTGCTGAAGTGCAGCCCTGTAATCTATTTTCTGACTTCAGTGAGGTACAGTTTAAAACTAGGGTCACGAGAAGGTGAGGACAGACAGTAATACACTTGTTGACCCTTCGCAGGAATTCCAGATAAAACTCCAGAAGTTGAGTCAGAGATAATCACAGTAACAAACGCCCCATCTATCTACCTGTCAGCTTCTTCCTCTCACGGAGAGACAAAAGGTCAGTAAAACAGCTTTTTTTTTTTTTTTTTTTTTATTCCCACAAAAACATTTTTATCCTTTTTTTTTTTTTAAACAAAAGGAGGACATTGAAAAATAGTACTATGAGTTAAATAGGACCATTGAAAGTCTTTTCATTGAATCTATGTTTATTCTAAAAAGCCCCAAAATTAAGGCATTTTCCCAGGGAGAAGAACATCAGAAGATTGTGAAAAATCTTGTGAAGGACAATCAGAAAGGAAACAATTGACCTCATGTGGATGATAAATATAAGCAAAGAGCCATGTAAGGGAGAATATCAATTTTCACCCTTTTGGTAGCCATGTGCTAAGCTTAATTAATGTGGAGTGTAATAAACCTCACACTTTCTTTGCCTACCTTTTAAGAAAGACGATAAGTAAAGTAGTATTAAAATGCTGCTGCCAGATCCACTATACTTTCCTACCAAACTATGGGCCAATTCTTACACCACAGGCCATGAAAACACTGTAGTTATTATAGTCTCTTACTGTTTTGCTCTGCTCTGTGGCATTAGCGTGGTTTTTCTTTCCTGTGCAAATGTGTGGCTAGTAATAGCCAGTCACCAAAGAAAGAAGCCTGGGTGCATCTTCTCATAGCTAGCCTCTCCATCTTATGGCTTAAAGGACGAATATTGCAGTGTTCTCTTCTCTGTCTATTTTTATGAAATTTGGCCTAGGTATGCATCTTAAAAGGAGGGTATTGGGAGGTAGTGAGATGGCTCAGTGACTAGCAGTATGGTCTAGCCTTCCAAAGGACCTAGGTCTATCCCAGCACTCACACAGTAGCTAATGACCACCTGCAACTCCAATTCCAGAGTATCTGATGCCGTCTCTGGTCTCCATAGGCACTACACATACATGGCGCACAGCCGTATGGGCAAAACAGCCACACACATAACATTTTTTGTTAATTAAAAAATATATTGAGGGGGCTATAAAAGGGGAGGGTGGGTGACATGGTCCAATTATATTATATATATACATATATATACACACACACATATATATATATATACATATATATACACACACATATATACATATATATACACACACATATATATATATCAATTATATTATATATATATACACATATATATATGTATATATATATATATGTTTGGATCACTGTCTGATGTAAGAGTAGACGTCAAGAATATTTACATTCGAAGGGGGAATGGATAATGCATTTGACCTTGGGTACTGGGAATGTTTAGTATTTCTTTAGAAGAAAATGCCAAAATAAATTAATTTTTTTTTGGCCAGTAAATGACTATCTGTCTCAAAGCATTTAATCATGACTAAGAGACTGAGTAGAAGAAGAATCCAAGTTTTTCAGATAAGTGTAATAGTTAAGATCATCTTAGGTTGCTTTTTATTTATAATATATTAATTTATACACATATATCTTTTTGTAGTTAAGCATGTTAAAACCACCATGGAAAGTCACATTTATTATCCTCAAACCATAAAAAAGTAATACATTTTGAGAAAGAAAAATAAAACAGTGTCTCATTTTCATCATATGATCCACACCACAGAAAGAAATTTGCCCCTAGAAGCAACAGGTACCTTCTTTTTATCACAAGTCGTGTATGTTGTCATTGTCCTGAAGGTTGTAATGGGGCTGCTACCGTGTCTGGCAGAGTGTTGAACTTCCCATGTACAAGCAATGCAGAGCGGAAAGGAGGTTGAGGTCCCTGCACTGCTGCTCCCAGGCCCATCCCTCACTGGAGAGCTGCCGCTGAGCCTCTGCAGTCTGAATGATTTGCTTGCTATATGTCTGCATCACCTAGGGCAGCACTAAGTGTTCATATTTGGAAAATGAAAGAGTATTCTGAGGCTTGAATGGCAAAGTGGAATCTAACTAGAGTTACTTGGTCCCCAGGTAGGGTCTTCTCATGTATCTTCAAGAAAAGAGACATCTGCCTGGAGCAGCATTTCTAAGAAAGAAGCTGACATTTGTTAAACCACACTTGATCAAACAGACAATAAAACAGCACTTACGAAGCAATGTTGCACCAGTAAAGAGCACCGCAGCAACATGATCACAGAATCAACGAGGGTTTGGAAAGAAGCAAACTTTCCAATTTCTTCTAAATAATCTAAGAATTTCCCCTAGTTTTTCCTTTTGTTTCCCCCATTAACAATACCGAACCTTGATTGGTATTTGTTGTACAGTATATGCCAACCATCTGTCGAGTTTAGAAAGTGATGTTTCCGGGCTCATAATGTCCATGTTATTTTTGATTGGTGTATGAATCATCAGGTTAAAGACAACAACTTAAAAAAAAAAAAGTCAGCCAGAATACTTTTTTACTCATTTCCTCCTATCTTTTAAAATAAAGTAAATACATCCTTTTACTAAAACCTGATGGAATTTGAATCCAAATTCCTGTGTTTTATTTTGGAAACTTGAACAAATAAACAAAAGAAGACACTGTCTCTTTATCTCATGGACTCTGGAGTCAGATTTCTTTTTTGGATCCTATTTGTGTCCTCCTTGGTTCATGTGGCATCCTTAACTTCTTGTTTCATCTCACAGGAGGCAGGCTGCATCTTTTTCCCCTTTTACTTTTTTTTTTTTTTATTAATTTTTATGTGGAATTCAGATGAGAAAGGCTGCAGTATTGCCTTGACTGTCTGCCATGATATAAAATGCAGTAAAACGTACAGCTGGTAGGAGTCTATTTAGAATTTTTTAATGAAATATAAAGAAAAAGACCAGGTGCTTAATTTTTACATGCTGCACTTCATTTTAAAAATTCATGGTATCTTTTTGAATAATTTTTACTCATGCAGATGTTCTGAACACTGGAGACAGGCGTTTCCTTTATTTTCTTTTTTGCATTAAGCTTTTGCACAAAGAAAGTGGCTGGATGGCTATATTATTTGTGAGTCAGGATTCCAACGATAATTATTCTCAGATAATTGCCAAATGACTCATGGCAAGACTTTCAGTGGTGTGTACCTTGTTTTTCTAGTTCAGAGCTGGAGAATAATGGTTGTTTAACATAATGGAAAGAACTTTGGGCTATTTGAGATGAAATACCTGTCACAGGGAATGTGTTGACTCTTCAAATAATAGAGAAACCCATTTGTGCTATTTATCAGAGGATGAGTCACTGATTTAAGAACGATGTGTCACAGATTTTAGGATGCTGAGATTTCCAAAAATCAAAATTACTTATTCTTTTAGCTTGACATAAATTATGAGCAATTCAGTCTGAATCAGTTGGTATTAAGCGATTAGAAGTTGAAGTGACTAAGCTTTGTCCCCCACCACGAATTATAAATATATCAAACTCTCAACAAATGTTCTATCCCTTAGAGAAAATATAAGCCAAAGCTGCACTTCTCACAGTGCCCTGTGCCTGATACTCATGCAAATCTGTGCTTCCGTGATGATTTGTCCACTTGGCTAAAGAGTGAATATGCAAAGGACATCAGGATACATCTTGTGAGTGATTATCATTATCAGTAATGATGGGGATCGATTCATTGTGAATTAAGTTACTTCCTGTATTTAATAATCTTCATTTTTCAAAGTTATATCATTCTGGAAAGAAAAATTACTAATGGATTTCCATTTGACAAATCATCCTTTACCATTAAAGCGTGATGTATAAGAACCTTTTAAAAAGAAGTATTTGCTCTCTGCTGTTTGTTCTCTGCAGATTGACCCCAATAACAGGGTGAATATATCTGCCCGAGGTAAAAGGGTTCCCCTGGGCTTTGTTCTACCTGTTTCTCATTAATCGATTCAAGAAGAAGTTAGGGGGAAAACCTGTCTCTCTAAAATGAAGGGGTGGTGGTGGTGGTGGATAAAGAAAGTCTATTGTTTTGAATGACTGCACATGTTCACTATTCATAAATTTAGTCTTGTTTTCCTGATTTACCCAAAAAGGGCAGTTTTCCTGCTGAGGTTAATTTGGGATACATTCTAAAAACAAGGTCGAAATATTTTATTAGTGACAGTCGTTTGTTTTGCACTATATTTAGATCCTCCCAGTATTCTTTAGTCATAAATTGATCAAGATTGTGATCTCAACCTAATATAATGTAAGGCTTCTGAAAGGAAAAAAAAAAACTCTCAAAATCAAAATCAAGCAATTAAAACAAACACAGAGGTGCTCTGTTTGGTCTCTGTTATGGTTCTACAGCCAAGAATGACTCCATATGACAGAGCACTCTGATTAGTTGCCCCTCATCATAAATTCTACCCCCAAATAGTTAAGTGTATAAAATAAAAATTCACACTCATAAAAAGTCTGCTGAAGTGTGTAGGTGGACAGATAGGAAAAAATTCTGTACCTCTGGGAACATTCAACTTGAGTATCAAATAGCACTTTTTTTTTTTTTTTTGGTGGGGGGGACGAGTCATTTCAACATGGCCCTCAAAAGGATAGTATATTTCTTCAAATTTCTTCCTCTTACAATAAGCAAGGAACTCTTGGCATATTTGATTACTAATTGCTTCTTTCCTGGTTCAGTGGTAAAGCTGAGGTTCTGAGTGAAAAGCACCAGTGGACAGGGCAGCTCACCGGCTGCTCTTGGTGTTAATGGTGGGTACTCACTATAGACCTGCGAGAAAAGGAGAGGAGTGGAGGAGGCTAAAGCTGGCCAGAACAGCATCTTCAAGACTCAAGGAACAAACCATGGGAAGAAGCAAGACCAAGAAACTGCCGAGGAAACTCTCAGATTTCACTTTCTCCTCGCTAGAGAGCAAAGACATGAGAACATATATTAAAAATGCAAGTACCCCAACTTTTAGTGTGAAAAATAATATCTATAATAATTGCAAAATTATGAATTCTTACATATCAAAAAAATTTAAAGATATTTTTATAACATCAATACTAGCATAAAACTGACATTTTCATGTTTGCATATTTGGGGGACAGAGGTGGAACAGAAAGATATGAACAAGAAACTAAGCATATATGTATATATTCCCCTCTGGCCACTGATTTTCTCCACTGTTCCCATGAGCAAATGACTCTTGTTTTTAAAATAAAAATCGAAGGGGAATAAGTTTGTCTTAATTGAATTCAGCAAATGTATGTGCATGTTTGTGGAAATGGGTGAGTGAATGAATGTTTTCTTGAATAAACACAGCGATTGGATCTGAGTTCAGTTTTCTTCCAAGCTCAGCGCCCCAGCACTTTACAGTCTGGATGAATAGGAACCTGAGTCCTAGAGAAACCCAGATCCTAGCAGGAAGGCAGCCCCTGTGGGCTCTTGGCTGTGCTGTGCTACTCACTATGTAGTGGTGGTGCACAGAGAAGCCAGAGCTGGGTGAAGTCTCCAGCTTTTCCATTTCTGTTGCTTTTCGTACTTCCTGCTGCTGATGACCTTTCCGCCTCTCTATTTGTAACGTCGTTGGCACCAAAATATTGTGTCTCCCATCAACCTCCCTGTGAGCGGGAGTCGGTTAACACCTGCACATCACTCTGTGACTTGCAAGGCAAAGTGTGATGTAAATACAAGGTAACTGTAAAAGGAAAACAAAACAAAAGCCAGAAGCTAATTTCCTTCAAAAAGCATCGATATAGCCAGGGAACACAATGCTGGCTTTGTCTAGCCGAGCTGTCAATATTTTGGAAACAGAAGTTTCAGGGTATCTGCAGCAGCAGGAGCAGGTGAGCTCTTTTCTAGGTGAGGGGGAGGCACCGCGGTTCTCCAACTAGACAGAGAGCTTAGAGAGAGAAGGGAAGGCAGCCACTGATTTCTTGGGAGTTCCCATGCTTACTTTAGTGTCATATCTTAAAACTGTATATTTAAGAATATTGATTTGTGTGTTTTAGATTCTCACACATGGCCTTTAAAATCAAATTCTTAGGAACTAGGTCATTATATTCTTTTATGGTTTTATAAAAATCAATAGGAGATTTGTATATTAATTTAGAACAGAAAAATCCCATAGTGTATTTGGTATTTAATAAAGGTGGAGCTCATTATTTTATTTGTCATAACAAATAAGGAAACATGGCTTATGGTAGTAAGGGAATATGAGAGATTTGTGAGACTATTTTTCTACACTAAAATTTCCTTTGAAAGGGTCATCGCACTAGCAAGTACAAAAATATCTTTTTTTTTTTTTTTTTTTTTGTTTGTTTGTTTTTTCGAGACAGGGTTTCTCTGTGTAGCCTTGACTGTCCTGGACTCACTTTGTAGATCAGACTGGCCTCAAACTCACAGCGATTCACCTGCCTCTGCCTCCTGAGTGCTGGGACTACAGGTGTGTGCCACCACTGCCCAGCTAAAAATATCATCTTAAACACGAACTGTATCTTTCTTAAGCACGAACTGTATCTTTCTCTTGCAGAGATGGCTCGACGTGCCTATTCACAAGCATGAAGTTCTGCTTTTGGATCTGCAGCACTCAAGTAAAAGCCAGTCAAAGTGGTCCACCTGTCAGGGAAGACAGGGGACCAGAGGCAGGTGTATCCCTGGACTTTATCCATCAGCTCGCCTAGCTGGATTGAGCTCCAGGTTCCAAAAGAAATGGAAAGTGACTAAGGAGGAAAACTGCATACACATGGGAACACATACACGTACAAAGATAAAGTGTATATTGTATAATAGGAATGACACCGAAAGGAGAAAGAGAGAGAGAGAGAGAGAGAGAGAGAGAGAGAGAGAGAGAGAGAGAGAGATGCCATCTTAACTTCAGTATGGTTGGAAGGGAAAGAAATAGTGTCTACTTCAATGGTATGAACAATTAAATAGCAAAATTCTGAAAAAAAATACTTCTCTAGATTTATACCAATTTATTAATACAATTATATATACTATTATACCTGAAATTATAATTTATTTAGTATCATATTTATTATATTGTATCTATTCTAGTTATGGGTAGGATTGCACATTTTTGCTAGGCAAATGCATGGAAGGAAGGTAGAGAGGTCCACATTTAAGTCACATTGGTGATTTCCACCTCATTTAAGAAAGCACCCAGTCTCTCATATCCTTTCTCCTTCATCCCAAGATAGCATCTGAAGGCAAGAGGTAGCCTGCCACATCTTTGTGTTGCCTTGCAGCTTCTGAAGTCCTTGAATATACCTCCTTTTCCTCCTGACTTTGCCACCCCAGATGTGCAGGCTGGGGAGACAAACCACAGACCTGTGGGGGCGGGGTGCTTTCAGCCTCCCTTAATTCCTGAGGTCATCACAGAATCCTCCTGTCGTAGCCCAGCCTCATTGTACTGTAGTCATTTACAATGGAGTCCTCACTGGGAAATCTTGCTGTCTATTCACTCAGCTGCTTGCTGAGATGCCTATTCTGTAGATAGCTATGTTCCACTCACAGTGTGTTGTTAACAGAATTACTTAGCAGAGCTAACTTTTTGTCTGCCTCTTGTGACATCTCTATGAGTAAACTTTTACCCAGCCACCAGCACCCCACCCCAGTCTTTTAGGCTGGGTACTGTGGTCATGTCATCTAAGGTCCTGCCCTTTCTTCAGCCTCAGAGAGGGAAGTTAACCCTCCGTTCTCATGCTGCTTCTGTTTTCTTACAACCTCCAGGAGCTGAAAGAGATAAGATCTTTTTAAAAACATTTTTTTCTAGGGGGCTGGCTAACTAGCTCAGCCAGTATAATGTTTATCCTGTAAGTACAAGACCTGAGCTGGATACCCTGAATGTGGCAGGTGGGAGAAGTGGCTGTGATGTTCTACCTGGGAGGTGGGCTGAGGTTCACTGGCCAGGCACCCAAAGTTTAGGCTCCCCCCCAAAAAAACTCAATTTCAAAATTAGGCAGAAATTAAACAATGACGCTTGAGTAGATATTGAGTCTTCAGGCATACCAACACACTACACACACACACACACACACACACACACACACACACACACACACACACACACACACACGCATGCACACACACACTCACTCAGACAGAAAAAGACAGATATACACAAACACAGAACTCTCACACACATATAGATACACAAGCACAGCAACATAATAAATACTCACTCACACACAAGCTCCCAGACACTCATGCACACACACACACACACACACACACTCACACGCAAACACTCATACACACTCACACACACTCATGCACATACACTCACACACTTTTTCTTGTTTTGTAGCTGAGGTTTCTCTTACTCTCAACCTTTCTCTTCCTCAAAGTCACCCTTGTTAAGTAATTACTTATAGACTGGATTAAGAAAGCAGGAAAGGATGGCCGAAATGTAGGGAAAAGAGACTTTTGTAGCTTTGATGAAAAGACCTTTTCACAAAAAGAATGGAACAACCAAAAAAAAAATGATAGTTGACATAGCAAAATGCTTTAGGGACATAGGGAAGAATGGGTCTAAAGGGGATGTTGGCCTCCTAGAAATTCTAATAATCAGCATTGGGAGAAAGTGCCACATTTTCTGGTATATAAGATCGCTTTTTAAAAACTCTTCCCCCGACAAACATCTGTGCCAAAGTCGAGGGTCATCTTATATGCTGGGTTCTTACTGCAGCTTGATTTGTATGTCCAGTGCATATAGTGAGATTGCCCAGGCCAATTCCCCGCTCTGAGTGGGGAGTATGAAGCAGGGAAGAGCAAGCTACAAACATCTTTCTGTACCTTAAGGAGGAGAATGTGAGCACGGATTGGCTCTCCTCCAGAACCCACCCATTTGGCTGCTGTCTTCAGGTTGAGTATGGAGTGCACCTTAAAGGGGCAGTGTAGGCTGCCACTGGCTGGCTGTGGCCATCTGTGCCCTGCCTGCAAATAGACACATGCCAACGTCTGCTGCCCAGGGTGTGTGTTGGATTAGAAGAGGGGCAGTCTTATACAGCGAGTATATTCCAAACTCTGTATTTTAACTGGAAAAGTTGGGGGTCGTCTTATACAACCAGTTATCTTATACACTGGAAAATATGGTAATTTAAGGTGACTAAAGTTTGTTTTTATTGTTCTGGCCCATGCAAAATATGATGAAAATTTGTACATGCCAATACCTAAGGTAGAACTGAACTTCATGCTTTGTGGAGATGAGGAGAAGGAAACAGAGTAACTCCAGGAAGCTGATGACAAGCTAGGTAATAGAACATCAAACAGAACATGAGAGTTCATAGGGAGCAGGTGGGAGGGTGGCAGGAAGGTGTCCCATTCTCTAGGCTGGGAATCGCAGCATCAGAAGAACAAATTCAAATTCTTTAGCTTTGAAAAATACTAGTTTAGTTTTCTGTTTTTGTTTATAAGTGATCACAGCAATGAAACAGAGATGTTAAGAGTACACTAAACTCCTTCGAGCAGAACTCCACTTAGGTCATGTGCTTCAATTATTTCATCTAAAAGAATTTCCTTGTTTTTCCTGAATGCACCCCTTCATTTCAACCCAGGTGCTATGATGGGATGATGTTTTGGAGGTCAATCTCGGACAGTCTTAGAAAAACACAGCTTCACGGATGAGTTCATGTCAGGGGAGCTTTCTCTTAGGTTTCCTGATCTTTCGCTTGTATCCTCACTAATAGGTAGAGGCTGCAGACTTCACCAAATGTGTCTTATCGTCACTGAGAAGACAGGCGACCTGTGCCCACCTCTATCATTTAGTTTTCTTCTGAGTCCATGTCTACTTTGGGTTCTGTGAGATGAACTCTTGCAATAAATTCATACCTAAGTGATGCCTTCTTTATTGCATTCTTTCCAGAGGGCTTAACTCCAAAAAAAAAAAAAAAAAAACCCAGTTATTCCCTTGCAAAGACTTAGAAGCATTTTTCTTAACATTGTTCTGTCTTCTTTGAACATTCTAACTGGCTTCTGTATGGGCACAATCAATAGAAACAGTCACTAAACTACATATGTAAAAACTATAGAATAGGTACTCACTTTCTTTTCCTCCATCTTTGTGATTCAGTGGGTTCTCAGCTCCTCCCCGTCCACATCTTCTTGCTTCAGCATAATAAACCACTTCCTTGTAGGATCACTGCTTCTTAGGCAATAAAACAGACGTGTACAAAATGACATTTTAGATGTGAGTTTGAAAGATCTGTCTCTCATTAGGACCCCATAATGTGAGTAACTCCTTGGCTAGTTAGCACAGCAGGGAGCCTGTTTTATAATGGTATATTTGAAAGATATATTTATTGTTCTGCCACCAGAAAAAGCTCAGAAGAGAAGGAAAATAAGTTAAACTTGAGTCATGGAGTAGACTCCCTTGGGTCCATTTGGGGCCATCAAAAATCTGACCCCTCTTCCCAAACGAAAGCAAAACTTCCAGGAATCCTTAGTCAGCTTATAAACAAAGAAGGGCCCATACAGAAGTAATGAAATTTCCAACTGTGGAGAAAAGCACTCATTTATTTTGTTTTTAAATCAAGGAATGATTGATGTGGCTGCAATTTGATGTTTGCTTTTAAAGAGATTCTTTCTTTCACTTAACTAGCTGCCTCCATTCCCTCCGGCTGTAAAACAGCCAAGCAATGCTCACCTTACTGAGCCTGCCAGGCCTGGGTTCGGAGATGCAGCTGATGGCTTCTGTTCTTTGTGTTTGCTCCTCCCCAGTAATTCCACATTTGTTATAGGAATAAAAATTGAGACACAATCTTTCCCACTTTTACCTCCTTTGCCGCTAAGTTTTTTTGGTTGTTCCTTTCAGCATATTTATTTAGGCAAATGCTTTCAACACATTTAGTTCCCTGTTAAAAATCACTAAATTTCAGGAAAAAATATAAATGACTAAGTGAGTTTGTTTTAAGATTGTGGTAGAACTGACTTTATGAAAAGTCCCACTAACGAATTTATTTGTTGATACAAAACTGGTTTAGAACTTAATTTTCATGGGATATTGTTATCATTGTAATTACTTGTGCATATCAGTTGTGTGCATTATAATAGGCTTTGTTCTGAGGGCACATGAGTTTGCATGCTTAGATCATGTCCTCTTGCCAGGCTACCTTTGTCTTCCTCCCTGTCTCCCTGCTCTTTTCAGTTCTCTTACTTTCCCCTCAACAAACTTCTGCTTTCAGGTAAACACACTCCCAACCCCAGATGAGAGAAAAACTATGATATTTACTATCTGAGACTGTTCTTTAAAATTTTTATTTGCTTAGCACAATGTCATTTAATTCTTGCAATTTTTATGTTGCTTATTAGTTTTTTGTTTTGTTTTCCAACAAAATGGTTTTGCTTTGTCCTGTAAGTTTGGAAGAACTGTACCTATGAGAGATAAGCAGTACTGGGAAATTTCTGATTTACTTCTAGAATGTTTGCATTATGACTTGGTTTTAAATTTAAAAATACATTTATTTATTTTTATTTATTTATTGTTCTCTCTGCACACACTTGTATGTGCACATGTGTGAGTGTGCGTGCGTGCATGCGTGTGTGTGTGTGTGTGTGTGTGTGTGTGTGTGTGTATGTGTGTGTGTGTACCAAAGAACATGAGTAGGGATCGCAGGACTTTTGAGAGCTTGTTTCTCCTCCTTCTGTCGTGTGGGTCACATGGACTGAACTAAAGTCACCAGGCTTGGTGGCAAGTGCCTTTACTTACACAGTCACCTTGCAGGCCCTGTTGAGATGTTTTAAAATTACCCACTGATGCCTCCACAGAGCCAGGGAGGTAGAAGGTGACTTTCCTTTTTAATTAGTGATTATTCATTTTAGATTCTGTGTATTTCCTAACTTCGGGAAGATGTCAGATGTTACAATGGGGGTTTTGTCAGCGCCGAGGAGTGACGTGTTCCCATTGCTTGCTCCCTCTTGAGAAGCTCCCAGTGGAGTCACAGTCTGAAGGGTCTTCTGTAAAATTAATGAATGATGACAAGTCTATGTAAGGTAGCCAAGTCCCGCCCCAACATTTCATAATGACACACAGAGGTCCTTACTACTACATGGTTCTCTGTAATAGGATCCAAATACAAATGCCAAGTGTCAGCCACCAAGCAGGTTCAAAAGTTTGCTCTAATATATGGCGATATGGTTTTGTTACCTGGGAACTGTTCCTTGCGGGGTGGCTTCATTGTTTTTACTTCTATGTGAACTTGCTTGTCTCTGAGTTCTACTTAAATCCATTTATGACTCCCGCAGATGGTTCTGATTTAGAAAGGGTGCTTTCTGAGCCATTTCTGTCTAACTTCCTTCCCCCCTGGCCTCTGCCTCCCAGCTCTTCTCAGGAGCTAATTCCAGTCAGGTTGGAAATTACAAGCATGTCGTTTAGTGCCGGGAATGACGTGCTGACTGATGAGCAGAGGTAGGGTCTGAACTGGGGTCTCGGGGAGCAGCTTTCAATAGATTAGAGTATCGCCCTACTGAGAAATGGACCACGCAGAAGCCTGATTTTCCTTCAGTCCAAATTTAATTTTTCAGGGCCCATAACTAAGATTGGCAGTTCTGAGACCCTTGTTCCTGGAGCACAATTTATCAGCACAAGGTCAGAGAATTCTTTTGGGCCTGTTTCTCATGAGCAATGATAATTACGCATGTAGACAGCCCTACTCGTATTATGTAATGTGCTGAATGACACAGGGAGGATGGTTTTGATTTAGGCTCAGGAGCACCGTCACCAGACCCCAAAGCATCCAACATCCGAGTAACCCAGCGATCACCTCTGATGCTCTGGATGGGATCCATCAACACACCCCAATGAAGACACATCCTTCTCTTTATGACTGGCGATGGCCTTCAGCCTGACAATGCAGAAATGTGCCGTTGATGTAGGCCACATTTGAAGGAAGGTGCCTTCTGGGCTTTCTCAGTCATCAGCTGGCTTGGGGCTGACTTGGTGGCAGGAAACGTCTCCAGATACAGCGTTCCTCTATTATTTTCTCAGATACCTTGCATCTCAGCTATTAATCAGGGAAGCTCCCACTTTTCCTTTGGGGAAGATTCACCTATTTGGCCTTCGCTTTGGCTTAGAGAACGAATGAACCATGCTCATCCCCTTGCAAAGATAAACAGCTCCGAGCTCCTTATCCTTGGTTTCTCAGTATTTAGCATCACTCGAAAGATAAGTGTTTCTAAGCAAGAAGTGGTACCGAGGACAGAACATTGGTGGGTTTTGGGCTAGTCTTCACTATTAGACCCTGAGCATTGGAGTGACACAATCTCCGTAAGAGATAATGAAAGGACTCTAGGATGGTGTGACGTTATCTCCCACTTGAGAGATAATCACATGCAGTTAAATAGGTACTCAAAGGGTTCTATTGGGAAAGAAGCATTGACTGGACACTTGAGTAGTATATGACTCAGGTCAAATTCCATTGCTATCCAGAAATATTAGTTTTCTCTTTTATTTTCTTCATTTCTTGTTTTGTTTTGTTCTGTTCTATGTTTGTTTGAGACAAGGTCTCACTATGTAATCCTAGCTGTCCTGAAACTTGCTCTGTAGATCAGACTGACTTTGAACTCACAGAGATCTGCCACCTCTGCCTCCCAACTGCTGGGATTAAAGGCATATGCCACAATACTCAATTCAGATATATTTCTGGACAGGTACCACAATGAGCAAATAGATACCATACTGAGCAAACTAGTCTAAAGCAGCCTTGTTAAAGACTGTGATCCCCTTCAGAGATGGTCTTATAGCTTTCTTGTTAAAAACAAAACAAAGAAACCAACGGAAACCCTGCATGTCTTTATTGAATGATGTATTGACAGCAGTAGATTCAGAAATGTGCCAGCCACCATGCTCTGCTGTATTGTGGCACTGATTTGTAAAAACAAGCATCTTGGCCATTTGTTATTTTTGCATTGTTTGCCAGCTTCTCTTTCTTTAACAATTTCCCAAGGTTATTTATTTTTGTGTGTGTGACTGAAGATAAATATGTTTCATTTGAAAGCTCTTCTTTAGTCACAAAGAGAGAAAGAGGAACCTGGTTGGAAGTGTATGTGTGTGTGTGTGTGTGTGTGTGTGTGTGTGTGTGTGTGTGTGAGAGAGAGAGAGAGAGAGAAAGAGAGAGAGAGAAAGAGAGAGAGAGAGAGAAAGTCTGTGTTAGTGTGAGAGGGTGAGTATGTGAGTGAATGTGTGTGCAAGTATGAGTGAGTTAGTGAGTATGTATGTGTGTTTGAGTGTGCACATGTGTGCATGTGGGTGTGGGTGTGTGTATTTGGAAGCACAAATGCCATAGTAAATATATGGAGGTAAGAGGACAACTTGCTGGAGTCAGTTCTCCCCTTCAGGAAGTCCAACTCAAGTCACCAGCCTTGACAACATGGCCCTTTACCCTGTGAGCCTTCATTTGATTCATAATATCCTGAGAATATTAAACGTCTTACGTAAGTACTCTTCAGAAAAGCCATACACATTGGAAACACAAGTTTGCAGAGAGACGATCCAATGGGCCTCCCTGCCATATTTTAGAAGAAACTCTGAATTCACATAAATGGAAATTACAATGTGGATAGTCCTGACAACACTGTTTTAGTCTTTTATGTTTAAGCATTTCTTTTCCCCTCCCTCAACTTCTCTTGCTAATGGTCAAATCAGAAGATAGCATTCATTTCTAAAAACCTAGTGTTAGAATAGGTATATGTGCAGTTCATTATAAGCTTTGGATTTGAGATCAGCACTGATATATTTGTATGTTCAAATAACTTGAAAACATTCTTTTTCATGGACGTGTGATTCAAATCTGTCTGTTTCTATTCCCACCATACCCACAGAAGAGCATGTGTTAGCACTTGTACAATGTCGTGCAGGAAGTTATCTGTTCTCTGTACCCTTTAGGGGAGGATGGGGCCCACCATTGACAACATGTGTTCTTAAGCAGGCGGCCTCAGGTAAACGTTATGTGAGAATTCCGCAGGAACACCAAAGAAGTCTAAGGACTTAGGCACAAAGGATGTGACATTTCTTTCCAGGGTGGGAGGAATGACTTCCTTTTCTTTCTTCTTTCCTTCTTTTCTTTCTTCTTTCTTTCTTTCTTTCTTTCTGTCCTCCTCCTCTCTTTTCTTTCTCTTTTTTCTTCCTCCCTTCCTTCTGCCTTTTTTTCCTTCCTTTCTTTTTTCTTTTCTTTTTTCCTGTTTTCTTTTTGAGCGAATATGATCTCCATTGTATAAAATCTCTGAGGCCCTGCATTAGTTTGGCAGGACAATGAAGCAGTGTTTCCTAAGAAAACAAACTGGAGAGTTTTGGCATTAATCATTCCAGCTCCCAGAGCCAGACACCTCTTAGAAACTTCATTAGTAGGTGTATGTGCTTACTATCATTTGCACTACCGTGTGACGCATACCTCTGCCAATGGTAGTTCTTTGTCCCCATCTCAAGTGCTTTTCAGCACTATAACTTCTGAGGTTCAAAAGGAATTCTTGTAGACTTGATAGAGGACACAAGCAATTTAGCATGACATCAGAATGACTCGTTTTCGTGTGTGTATGTGTGTGTGTGTGTGTGTGTGTGTGTGTGTGTGTGTGTGTGTGTGTGCCTATCAGATGTCAACTGCAGGTGTCTCTCCTCCAGGGGTCATTCATTTATTTTAATTTTCTTTTTTCATACAGGGTCTCACACTGGTATCGAGCTGAGCAGCAATTCCCTAGAAAGGCTGGTGAGTGAGCTCCACTAGGGATCTGCCTATCTTTGCCTCTCCAGCACTGACTTGGACTGCAGACACGTGCCTTTTTTCATGGGTGCTGGGATTTGAACTCAAGTCTTCATACTTGCATGGCAAGCACTTTATGGACTGAGCCATTTTCCCACCTTGCCAACCAGCCCTTTCAATTAATTGGCAGCAAGTGTTTTCCTTCTTCTTTTTCTTACTTTTTAGATAGGGTCTCTCTATAAAGTCCAGACTTAGCTGAAGCTCTTATTCCTCTTGCTTTTGTCTTCATAGTACTTGGAACACATGTGTGCAATTCTTGCTAGTGGAAAAGATTTTGCTGGAGTTGCATATAAGCTCACAAGCCCCAGACTTTACTTTTTAGGGCCACAGAAATAATGATCTGATGGCTTTGGGCTTAATCTTCACAAAGAGGATAGGAGGTCACCAGTACTTTTGCAAACTCAGAGGGGCACTAATGTCCTCTAAAGACCTCTGCTCATGTGCTCCTGGGACCTGGCTGCACAAAAGCCACTTAGTACACAAGGGGAGGACAAGAATTAGTGTCTGGAAAGCTGTTAGTGATTTTGTCTAATCAGGGGACAGTTTACAGCAGCTCTGACCTCTCCTGACCTTTTGGTGATACCTCTGTGCCTGATGACACAGGCAATATTCAGTTCTACCCCCTACATGGTATGTGCGAATCACACAGCCCTGCCTGCTGTTAACCTACACCTCCATTTGTGGGGTTTAAGCCAGAGTTTCCCTGGTACAGCTGGTTTAAAGGGGTCAGGAAAAGCCACTGAGGCCCCTAAACTGGGCCTTATGCTCAATGAGAAAGTTGTTCAGAAGTAAACTTTTGAGTAGGATTCTCTTGCATGTGGCACTCTGTGTGTGTGTGTGTGTGAGTACATATGGAGGCTAGAGATTGATGGAGGTTGTCTTCTGACATTATTTTCTCAGAGAGTTCCTCTTGCTGAACCTGGGCCTGTGAGCTAGACTGGCTGGCCAGGAAGCCCCAAGAGATCCTTTTGCCTCTGTTAGCTCAGTGCTGGGATCACGTGGCATATCCAGTTTTTACACAGGTTCTTGGGATCCAAACTCAAGAGCCTCATGTCCACGCACCAAGCACTTTAACCACAGAGCCATCTCCCCCCACCCGACACCATGCACAGGATTTTAAATCGTGATCACCCTGTTTCAGGAACACACAGTTCTCAAAGCACATCAAACAGAAAGTTCCACTGTGTCATCTGAGACCTTTCTTTGTTCCAATCTTGGTGTGGCCCATCTTCTCTGTCTTGCTAATGCATCAGGCGTCAGGTTCCCAGATGGCACTCTGATTAGAAATACAAGTGTTGTGACTCTGAACTCTCGTCTTCCTTATTACCTGAGACTTGAGCTGCATTCCCAGCCAATGCATGCACAATCTTTTCTGTCTAGCAATCCTCACAGCCACATAGGGGTTCTGACTATAGCATTCCACCATTACGAGAAATAATATTAACTGTTCATGCATGTACACAGAAATGTACTTTTTAGAAATTTCCCAACAACAAATATGAACAGACTAACCATTGATTAAAAAAAGATATGTGGGGAGGCGGAGTTAACATTTATCTGGTGAAATTCCAGTGGGCAGAGCACTTGAGCCTGGTGGTTAATTTTATATCAGATTTCAGCCAGCCGGCAGTTACTCTTGTCTGCCGGTATACTACTTTCTCTGTCACTTGGTATTAGATGTACTACACACCAAGCAGTAATTATCTTTGACACATAATTATTATGGTTTTGATGACAAGAAAGACTTTCCTTGCAGTGCTTTCATAACATATATCCCTGAAAGTCCAGGCTTGTAAAATGTGGCTAAAAATTAAAAGCACTTGGATTCAGATTGAATTTTAGAAGAGGGAATAAAACAAAAGAATTTGTTGTGTGATTGAAGGCGTAGTTTAGAGAGCACCAAAGGGGAAAAGAAATCGGAGAGGGTGCGGGTGTTTCTTCGACTACTCTATCTATGACATTGCAGACAGAAAGGAAAGCATATTAGGTTATTCACATACTAGGTCCATCGTGCTGGGCACTAGAGGGGAAAAGGTACCTTGAGAGTAAAAGTGGCCAAGGTGGGTTCAAAGACACAGTGCAGCAAGGCCACAGGCACCACTCAGGTGACTCCTCATCTGGCCACTTGGGCGTTTACAGTGTTTCAATGTTGGGGTTGAAGACAGCCCCAGCTGTAGGCTCCGATGAAGAACTTAACAATCCTTTGCCCTCAAAGATTTTTCTTTTTTTCTTTTAATGCTCGCGATCTGGCATGTCGAATATCTAAAGCTCGGGGGCTTTGTGGCATTTAAATGCCTACAGCTGTCTTCTTAGTAAGTCTGGGTCACCGTACAGTGGCCCCCAAAGCTTGGACAAGGCTTACTTGAAAGCTTCTTGGAGCTTCTGCTTAGGGGCATGTGGGGACAGTGGGAGGCGGAGGAGGGCAGGCTGGAAACTGGAGGATGGGGAGAGAATAGAGGCGTGACGGAGAGGCTTGCTGAAGACTTGCGTTATAATGCACGGATGCAATAATTTATCTGTAGGAAGCTGATGTTGTCTAGGACCTGATTGGATCTTAGAACAAGAGGAAATCTTTGGGTTGACCACTGGAGACTGGGCTGAGACCAGCGCTGTTTTCCTTCTCCCACCGGCAAGTAAAAAATCTGGGCACCAGGGAGTCGCCTGTGTACCCACGGTTCCTCCCTCTCTTCACAGCCTTCTCCGCTGTAACTCAAATAATAATAATCAAGTGTACCGGCTTGAGAGGTCTAACTTTAGTTTTGTTATTCAGTGCAGAGGGTGGAAGGGGGAGGTGGAGGCCTCCATCTATGACTAATGCTGTCTTGCAAGCTCTTAGCCATATTTAGTAACGTGGGGTATAAAAATAAGCTTTTGGTTCAGTTTTTTTTTTTAAGTTGACTTCTGTTTCCTTTCTTCTATTCCCTCTCCCAAAGATGGATTTAACTAATTACACTCCCGGCTCAATGCTGATAGACACGTATTTATTACCCATGCTCTAAGCCCTGGAATTCTTTTCTTTTCCTTCTTTCTTTCTTTCTTTCTTTTTTTTTTTTTTTTTTTTTTCATCCATGAGGCCACAGACATATACCTTCTACTCCAGGCCCCGTGAGCCGTCAGAATTAGGCTCCAGCCAGGGCACTGTGATATGATAAAGTTTTCAGGCCCTGTTTAGTTAAGACGGAAGATCTGGTAGCCAGCCAATATCCACCACTCAGGGCTCTTTTCACAGTCCAAAATGATTTGGCTTAAACGTTTCCAACTGTGATGAGGTCCCATTTCAGTGATTATGCAGTCATTCACTTTTCCACATCAACATCAAAGTCATTAACAGCCGAGTATTATTGCATTGGCTGGAATTCAGTTAAGGACCAGAGGGAAGTTGCTCTTTATTAAGATAAATCATTGCCGTGGTTATGTCACCCATGAAATAATCAATTTACTGTGTTGGTTAATTTCCTTCCTCTTTGATCTGTGAATTAAATTCAACAGATCATTGTTTCACACAACCACCCCTCAAAAGATTTTTAAGGGAAAAGTGCACACATGTGTTCCGATGGCTGTGGTCTTACAAGAACTATAAACAACGCAGCAATGCCGAGGGCTCATGCCTTCCGTCAATCACTCCCTCCGTTATCTTTGCTGTGGTCCAAGGGTGGGGCGATACTCAGAGCTAGCTGGGTGATCCTGTCTCTGAATTCTTGAATGTTCTGTTAAGTAATAAAATGTTAAGCAGAACTAACCTTAATACTTTAGGGACCACAAGCTGGTGTCAAATCTGAAGTGGGATATCCTTGTCTGGAACCCAGGATGTATGAGCAGTGATATTTGCAAGGATACTCACTTACAAATGTGAGGCATCCTTTAGAAGGATCCCGCTCATAAATACAAAACACTCCTTGCTCCATAATTCATGGTTCTTGTAGGGAAAGAAGTTGAATGGGGTGTTTTATTTTCCTTGCCTTGGTGATTCCTTTGAGAAATACTCTTGTACTTGGATGATTTAAAAATATATATTTTATAATGAAATATTTCAAACATGCAGACAAGTATAGAGAATAATATATAATAAAAATCCATGGACCCATAACACAACTTTATCAAATCTTAACATTGTACTTCAGATCTGTGTGTTTTAAAGAAATAAATTTATAGATATAGCTGAGGATGCCTAAGCAACTCTTTTCTAGGCTTTTCCATTCTCCTTCTCTACAAATAGAACGACTGCCATGAATTCATGCACATAAATATTTTATTTTATGCTTTATTTTTGCAGTGTACATTTCACAACTATATACAACAATACTGTTTTATAAATGCTTTACACTTTAATTTTTCTTTGGATGGGGCACATTTTGAGACAGGATCTCACATAGCCCAAGCTGGTCATCTTCAACTCTTCTTCCTTCTGCCACTTGGAGATTATAGGCACCTCCCAAACATGCTCAGCTTTAAAATGTTTTGGAGATCAATCCTTTCTCATCTTGCTTGTTTCATTATAGTATATTCTTGGAGTTGTCAATAATAATGCAAATAGATCTAGGTCATGGTTGTAAAAGCAATTCAAAAAGAACTAAGTTGTGGTTGTATAGTATTTAATTGCATGATTCCATTTGAATCATAGCCATGTCTCTTTGTTCCTTAGAATAAATGTTCCCCTTAGGTCACTCACAAATAAACAAATAAATACAAAAGGAATTCTGAGTTATAGGTCATGCCTAGTTTTGTCTTTGCTAGATATTGCCAAATTGCCAACTTTTATCTACATTACAATCACTGTTTCTCCAGACATCCCACGCTAGGCTGACTGAGAATAATTTTTTTATAAGCATCAAACCTACACAATACCCTTCTGGCATCCACATGGTCATTCTCCACACTGAAAAGAAAGCAGAAAATTGTAAGCAACATGATTCTAACGAAGGTCAGAACTGCCTAGATAGTTATCTCTTAGCTCTCTTTCTCCCTGACTTTAGAGATCTGGCTCAAGAGATATGAGCAGTCAAAATATTGAGGGTTAGGCTGTGGTTCAAAATATGCGACCAGGTCACCTCGGTGAGCAGGAAAGGCAGTGAAAGAGTGGTTTCCAGGTACATTAGACCCCAACCAAGATTTTTCTAAAAGGGCCCAAACTTCCACAAAAGCAACCAAACTAATTTTTTTTTTTTAAGCTATAAAAGGCTCTTGGTTCATTGAAATCAAGTAGCGTTTATTGAACACTTAAGTGAGAATAGAGTGTGTGTCCTTATGCTCCCATGCTTCAGGCTAACATGGACCCCTTTATCAGAGAAGCTGCAATAGGAAAAGTGAAGTTGTTAAGGCACAGAAACAGGAGGAACCCAAACCGTGCGTAGGGAGTTATTTTCACTGCCTGTGGTTAATCCAAGTTTAAAAGGCTTGTCTCCTCCCAGAAGGCAGCACACATTTTGTGGGGGAGGCAGAGAGTGTTCGGAATTATTCCCTTCCCCAGACTGCTAACGATTTACACCTAAGCAAGAAGAAACCAGCTTTGACCTAAGTATGCGTTCCACATCATAAAGGTATCTAGTCATGGTGAGTATACATTCGGTATAAAACAGCCAGAATGAAGTCTTGGCAATATTACCATGATGTTGCTTTCTTCATTTGTACACAGGAGACTCAGGAGTTTTCCCTACATCATTTTTACTATTTCTAGGTGGTTGTTATGTACCACATGAAATGTGGCTTTCCGGATCCCATTTCCAATCAGTAGAGAAGTGGCTGGTTAGATTCTTTTGTTGCCCAAGTCTCATCTTTCCCACACATGCTTCTCGTATGTCTGCAGTTTGGGTCTGCATCACCCACAGGGTCAGTCTTTTGTTTCTTTTCCAGTGAGAAACCACGGACGGGATGGAGAAAGAGTGTGGGGGAGCAGTAGGGATACCCCATCCTTCTTCTTTCCTTCCTTGACTGTCTCACCATGGAAACGATTGTTAAAAACATGCCATATTTTAGGACATCAGATGTGTAAAGACACAGATAACTGGAGGAAGTTAGAGCTTAAATAATTATGCCTTTTAGTGCTTCTGAGGCAAGGTTTTTACATTTGATAGCAAACTGTCAGTATTTTTTGTATTATTATGGAAGTGTAACAGGTCTCAGAATCTACCCAGGCCTCAGCTTCTCCACCTGTAAAGTGGAAACAACAAGTAACAACACTCACTACCTACTGTAAGGACTGACTGTGGAGACAATTTCACAAGAGATCCAATAGGAAGTAGCTAGCAAAGGGCCTGACATAATAGGTGTCACAACTGAGATACTGTTTCTTTTGTTGTTTGGGTATTGAGTGTCCCCAAAAATCATGTGGTGAAGGTTGATTTGTCAGCGGGTGGTTCTGATGGGATTAACAAGAATCTTCAGGAGGAGGGGCAGGGTGGAAGGTCTTGGGGTGCATAGTCCTAAAGGCAGTGTTGGGACCCCATGTGCTTCCCTTTTCTACCCCTTGCTTCTTGTCTGCCAGAGGTTTAGCATTAGACTCAAAAGCAACACAGCAACTAAACAGACACTGAATCCTCTAAAAGTACCCCTCAAAACAAACCTTTCTTTCCTGTGAGTTGGTATTCTCAGTCATTTTGTCTCAGCAATGGACACACGTCTTTCTCGTGTTTATTTCCTTCTACTTACTGTAATTTCTAAGAGATCTTCAAATAGCGATTTGTAGTTTTAAATATAACGGGAAAGTTTTTTTCCTACAATAAAGTCAAGATATTATCTTTGCTACTTTTTCTATGAACACCTGTGGGGAGGATAACAACTTTGACAAATTGTAGTTTACTTTTGTAGTTTCTAGTTGGGCACCCTGAAGCCATGTGATCTTGGCTTGAATTCTGGATTGATGTCTACCTTAACAGAACCTTAGATTGAATCCTGTCTCATCTGCAAGGATTAGAGTGAGAAACGCTTTGAAAACCCGTGTAAGACATTTACCTCAGCACTAAATCAATGTATTATGGCCCTCACTGCTCTCCTTAGTTATGCAACTCCTCAGAAGCAGGTATAGGGCAGAGCCAGTAAAACAAAGTGGCAGCCTGGGCTCTACCAAATGAGTCCATCCTTTCTTAAGAGCATTTCAGGTTACTCCAGGACCCTGCTTGTTATAGCCCCTGTATGTTCACCTCATACTTCTGTGATTTTTACCCTCCTCCCCCAGCCCCATAATAACATTGCTCTGCCTGGCCTGGTGTGTAGATTAGACTTCAGTTTGAGGACCTTTCAAGACAGAATTGTAGCATTGATTCATGAACGGCTTTGAGAAATACACTGAAGTACAGGGAGTTTAGAAGACCCAAATCACATGACATACAGCTTGGAATTCTCATTTTTCCACTAGTCAATCAATTGATAAGTAAAGTAACTTTCAGAGAAGAGAAGAATGTGACAAATGAGATGAGTTCTTGCAGGAGGTACTTCCTGACTTTGTGGTCTGTTCCCCACAAGAACAGAGGAAAAAGAATGCTAAGGTGCAATAGGTTGACCAGACCCACCTGGGCCCTGATCTACCTGTTATGATGTTCTTCTTGTAGGTTTCTAAGATCCTCTGGATCTTTCTATTTCCCCTCTCCTATATCTTTCTTACATAGAGTCCCAGTAGGATGTCCTTACATCTATCCCAATCTCCTGGTAAGTGAGGACTTCCATGGAACATGCCTTTTGGGCTAGTGCCCAATTATAATTGAATATATACTATGTGAGTCTTTTTGCTTCTGGGATAACTCACTCAACATAATCATTTCTAGTTCTATCCATTTGTCCACAAATTTCGGGATTTCCTTGTTTTTTTTTAAAGCTGAGTAGTAATCCATAGTGTAAATGTACCACAGTTTTTTTTATCCATTCTTCAACTGAGGGACATTTAGGTTATTTCCAGGTTCTGGCTCTTATGAATAAGGCTGCTACGAACATGGTTGAGCACATGTCCCTGTTGTGTGGTAGAACATTTTCTGGGTATACTAACCAAGGGCAATATAAGTAGTAAACATTGAACCCCTACTCTGATCTAGCCAATGGACAGGACTTTCTCCACAGTTATGTGGAGAGCAGGGACTAACTCTGACATGAACTCTGGTGCCCCATATTTGATGACCTCCCCTTGGTGGGGAGCACTGGTGGCACTCAAAGAAAGAATAAACAGGGTACCAAGATGAGACTTGATAGCCTATGACCATAAAGTGGGGGAGGGGATTCCCTTCAGTCATAAACCTATGGGAGGGGAATAGGGTGAAAATGGGAGGGAGGGAGGCATGGGAGGATACAAGTGATGGGATAACAATTGAGTTGTAATCTGAATAAATTAATTAAATAATAAAATTAAAAAATAATAAAACTAAATGTAAAAAAAAAAAAAAAAAAAGAATGCTAAAGGGGTGTCATTAGTGGAATGTCCATTGACTCAGGAACACACTTGGGTTCTTCACCCATGAAGGTGTCTAAAGGAGCAACGAGCACAGGACAAAATGCTGCCCCTTTTCTTGTGACAACAAAAATTGCTCTTTCCTTGATTTGGGACTAATTCTTAGTCAGATATGAAAATGTTGCATGGAATCACCTCTGAAAAAGCAAAAGATTGAGGAAAAGACAGCATAAGTACTAAATATGGAATTTTGGACACCACACTTCTTTTATAAACTAAGATAAAAAGATGACCAGTCCTCTTTTTGCTAAGTGTTTTAAGTCCGAACATGTAAACTTTATCTATGTTTTTTAGTAAGTACAGGAAAATGTACACTGTGATATAAAATTGGGAAACTTTTACTTTAACTTCTGAGACCAACAGCTTCAAAACCAAGAAAACTAAATACAAGCATAGGTGTGAAGACAAGTCTCTTATCTTTTATAATGCAATTCAATTTTACTAATTTCTATTCCTTTGTCTTATACCAAGATACTATTAAGTTATAATCAGGAGAAATACTGACTAGGACTGGATTCTTTTTTTTTATTTTTAGGACTGGATTCTTTAAATATTTCAATGAGTAATAGTCATTATTTCAAAGAGCGTTACTTCTAATGACACTTCCTCATTCCTATCTATTATTGTATTTATACAGTGAATGGAATTTAATGTCAATAAAGTCCTAAACTAGTTGCATTTATTGTTGAACGAGCTCCTCTATCAATTTTTAAAATTCATCAAAATTGTATAGTAATCTATCAAGAGGCTGGATTTTTTACAAAATTCTCCTTATTATTAGTTCATGTTTGATAAGACACCCTCTTCACATTGCTAACATTAAGCATAATTTCTCTTCAGAAGACAATTATATTAATGAATGATTTTGTGCTATCAAATTCCATCGAGGCCTTTTCTGCAAAACAAACTACAAAATCTGTTCTGTATTTAGAAGAGGTGGCAGTTCACACACCCGAAAAAGAAGGCCAAATTTTGTATTCAGTTATCAGTGGATAATTCTGCCCTGGAATTCGACTCTCAGAAAATGCTCTAATAAATCCAAGCCTCAAATAAGTTCTTGCCCAGTGGAGCAGTTCATTATTCATTGGGTAGAGTATAAAGAAAAGCTTAATATTTTCTTGATGATTCCCTGCCTAGTAAATTTCATTATTTCTTATTCAGGTAAAAAATAAATTCAACTCTATTATCTGTGATATTTCTAAATTAGAAGACATTTCTTGTTTAATAATCACCATGTTTAGAAATTTTCAAGCTTTAATGATTTTTTTCTCACCAATAAATACATTTTTGAGTAATTGAGACTTTTTCCTCCTGTTTTCACATAACCCATGGGAGAAGGTTAAACTTTTGTCTTCCTTTAAGTCTTATTTATACGAAAAACGCATAACTTGGGTTAGTTTGAAGTGTTTTCTCTGTACTTTGGAATATGTTTCTCAGAAGAGTAAATGGAAAGCAGATTCAGATAGCAGCTACCAATGAAAAGTGATAGCATGAGGGTCACTAAAAATGGTGGGTTCAGAGAGCAGAATCCAAGTTGTTAACAAAAGAACCAGAATTAACAAGCAGATACCTGGTTATCAGTTCACAAGTGTCTCCCACTCTAACCCTGTCTCCATCTCTATTACTTTTCTGAAACCTTGCCTAATATTTTTGCAAGTAAGCAATGACCTAGGAGCACTGCAAGTCACTAAAGCTCTGGGAAGCTGTATTCTGAAGTGACACAGCTGACTTTCCTCTGCTCTAAGATGCCATAGACTTTAGGGGAAAAGAAGGAAGAGTATTGAAGGAAGAGAGGAAGAACTTCTCTTAGTTTGAGTTTCCATTGCTGTGAAGATACACAAGGCCATGGCAACTCTTATAAAGGGAAACATTAAATTGGGGCCGGCTTAGTTTCAGAGGTTTCATCCATTATTGTCATGGCGGGAAGCATGGCAGCATCCAGGTCAGCATGGTGCTAGAGACAGAGCTCAAAGTTCTACATCTTGATCTGAAGACAGAAGATTAAGACTGTTTCCAACATTGGGCAGAGGTTGAGAATAGGAGACCTCAAAGCCTGCCCCCACAGTGACACACTTCTTCCAACAAGGCCACACCTCCTAAGTACCACACCCTGTGGGCCAAGCATTCACACAAATGAGTCCATGGGGCCATGCCTATTTAAACCACTACAGATTTGCAGACAAATCTGCATTCTGAGGGGAGAGAATAGTGACCTGGAAGGCAATGACCTTAGACAAGGTGGCTGGAAAGATCAGGAAGATACATTTACGTTTTTGAAAAGGGGACTTTCCAAACATGACAATAAAAGTAGAAATCATAATAAAAAATGGATAGACTTATAGCACAGATAGAGGATAAGTAGAAAAAAATTTCAAAATCATAAAACATTAAATGAGGTGCCAACTTTCCTCTCAGGGCCGTCATTGTTACTGTTGAAAGACATGCAAATGAAAAACAAAAACAGAGATAAAGGTGTAGGAAGAAGACATGTTTTTCAACAAGCATTAAAAATGCATATTCATGCATAGAAGCAAATAATGAAAAAGAAAACTTTGAAATATCACAGGACCACCATCATTCTCCATTGAACAGCTAAAGATAATGAAGAGCTATGAGAATGTATATGCTGCTGCTTGCACAGCAGAGGGATAACATTATCAAAGACAAGCTAGATAGAATTACTGGAGAGAAGTTTTTGTATCATCTCCAAAGTCTCAAATTTCCCCCAGTTTGTGACCAAGGAATTATTTTTCTTAGAATAAACCCTGAGGAAAAACCAACCCAATATAAAACTTTAAAGCTTAAAAATATATATTAGAGATATTTGTTGAATGAATTTAATATGTATATAATTCAGAAATATGTATATACTTTTCAATATAATTGTGAACATGTATATCATTTGTAAAATTTAATATTTGAACATATTATTAATTTGTTGCACATAATTGAGAGAGAGGTATGCAATGTGCATGTGAGCACTCAACATCTGTTTATTATATAAACATCTGTTTATATATGTATTTACATTCTTTAACTTTTTAGTGTGTTTTAATGTCTTGTATTTTATGGAGAAGAATGTTCTGAGTGAATGGAAATCCTCTCCATCAGTGTGGAAGGCTGAGTTGGAAAAGAGCAGATTAGGAGTCTAGCAAGGACAGGGAGCATTGAGAATCTTGCTGTTGGCAGTGATGGTGGGATGATGATGATGACACTGATGATGGTGGTGATGGTGGTAATAGTAATGGTGGCTTGAGAGAGACCCCTGGCACCAGATCACTCACGTCTATTAGGGCTTTGCAACAACCTGACATTTTACGTTTGTTCACATTTTTCCCTACCAGGACAAGTATTTATTTTGCTCTTGTACCTTTGTCACTAGAAGCTTACTGATCAGTATGAGAGTCACTAGCCACATGAAGACATGAGCATCTCAAAAGTAACTGATATGTAAAATTAGGTATGTCTTTAAGGAATACTTAATTTGGTTACACACTAAGACAATAATATCTGGGCATAGAGAATTGAACTAAATACTATATAAAACTTAGTTGGACCAATTCCTTTGTAGTTTTAAAAATATAACTAACCATATATATTCAATATATACTTAACATTCATTAAATTTAAACTAAATAGACATTTAAGAAATATGTGAAGTTATCTACATGGTTCACATACTATTGCTGTTAAGATCACAGACATAGAAGATGCATTGCTGCCATTCATTGCTTGCTGAATAAGCAAATGAGAAAATGGCACAGGCTTCTTTGTGTGTGATCTCCAGATTTTATTTTTGATGCCAAGACGGAGGGAGTTGTTAGGGAAGAGCTGGTTTCTGACTCATACTTGTTGAAGTAGCTTCTCCCAGACTTTTGCTTTTCCTAGAGTATTTCTGAGAGGCCCTGCTGACCACTCAGCAGACATGTGCCTGGTTAGAAAGATCTATGGGTTCGGGCAGAAAATTCTGCTGTTGCTGGTATAGTAGTGAAAGACTTTGATTTGACAGAATCAACAATTGTACTAGTGGTTTGCAATTTTAAGTTCAATATCTTTATCTTGGTGTACATTATCAAATAGATTTGGGCAGCGAATTTGTTTATACACATATAATTTATTAAAAATGTCATGAACTAACATACAAGTAGAGGCCAGTACCTTTTGCACTGAGACATGTGCGTATAGAGCAAGATTCTAAAGGGGCTGCTTTTCAAATTCTTAGTGGTTTAAGAGAGATACTCCTTTTTTTAAATCCATCTGCAAGTGTAAGAGATGAAATTCCTAATTATGCACTTACCTGTAAGGGTTTCACATACATCTGTGTTGGCCAGACATATATTTATAGAAATGATCTTTTCCTATCTATAGAAATGTAGATGAGTAAGTTTTCAAGAATTTATAGGCAGCCATAGAAGTGTTTTCTAAACGGATGACAGACACTAAGACTGGATCCTGCTTCAGGCAGTAGCAAGCAAGTTAAACCATCTCTGATTGACTTTTATTAACTCTGATTTGTAAGGCTGATAGGCTCAGGCTTGTAGCTGATGGACAGGTTTTTGTCACTCAGCCAAGATATGAATCCTAGAGAAATGCCAAAGAGAAGAGACGGTGTTGTTCTCCCAAATCCATTGTACTTTGAGCGTTTGCTACTTTGGATTTTTCTGTTTTACATACCCAAGCTGAAATGTTTTTACCAATTATTTTGTCATTCTTTATAAAACTTAGTTTAATCAGACGCGGAGTCTGATCCTGGTGCTTTAGGCTATGGCTGTAAATAGCAACGATGTGGAAACGCTATTTGTTTGAGCTGCTGAATACATTGCTTAAGAGAGCAGGCTCAAGAATATGAACACATGTTTTTTGTTTTTTGTTTTTTTCTTCCAACTCCTAGCTCCCTCCAAGGGCTATTTGTTTACTGAAATTTTTCCTTTAGTTACCCTTTAAAAATGATTTTTTTTGGGCTACTTAGGTATAGAATAAAAAGCCCTTTATGTAAATAACACATGCCTTTGTTGTTGAGTAGGCACTAGGAGCAGGTATATAGCCTGTCTTGAGAGTCCCATGGCACTGTCTTGTCTACTGGCTGTCCTTGGGCATCAACTGGGATGGTCAAGCCCTGTGCTTGGTGAACACTTTGTAGACTCTGTATTAAAACTTCACAAAGCTGTGGCATGCATTACTCCTATTTTCAGTGTAGAAATGCATTTCAAGAAAAGTTTTTTTATTTTTATTCTTTTTTTTTTTCCTGAAGTTTCCTGACAGTAGTGCCATTGAGTCCCCTCAACTACTTAGTGCTTTTTGTCTTAGCTGTAGGGGGATCTCCCAAGCCTTCTTTTATGTTCATCTCACTAAAATCTGCTCTCTGAAATGCTCCAGTGATTGCCTTCTCCGTCCGATATAAAGGCTGATGAGTTTTCATGGGATTCCTGTTTCCTTTGAGAGTTGTTTCTCTGGGTGATTAGAAATCTGTTTTGTTTTGAGACATTCAGAGACTTTCGAGATGTATTATTGAATCCTAAGAATGCTGTGACCACAAAACACACTCATTTTGGTTCTTTTCAATGTGTTTAATGGTTTAGCCAATAACCTGTGTTGGTAAAATATCCCATTTGTGCTTGACAAGAATGTGTGTTTTTCTGTTGTTGTATACAACGTTCTATAAAGGTTTATCAAGACTTTTTTTTTTAATATTCTTATTCGAGGATGGGGAAAGTTTCTAGCTATAATTACAGATTTTTGTATTTTTTTCTTTTCAGTTTCCCACTCAATATTTTTTGGCCCTCAGGTGGGGTGAGGGAAAATCTCCTCCTTGTTGCTGGGTGGGGATGAGAGTCATGCTCCCAACCCTTTTTCTACTGCTACCAGGCATAGATGGCCTTGTGGCAACTAACTAGGTAGCGAGGGTACTAGATCTCTGGTTGACTTTCTCTGACTCTGCCCCAACCAGCTAGCTGGAAGAGCGACTAGTAGGCACTTCTATCTGTGTGTGGGGTGTTGGGGGATGGGCTGATGTACTTTTTTTTTTAAAGTAAAGTTGTGATTTTATTAAAATACACAATATTTACACTTTAAAGACAAAAGGGCTGCAATAGTCAATGAGCATTGTAACATTCAAAAAGCTACTTATTAAAATTGAAGGATAAAGCAAGATTACCCATGATATTGGCAGACTAAAATTATTTATGAGTATGAAGGTGGATTTGGATAAAGTTCTAGAAAGAGTAGAGAGAAGGATAAACATACCCAAGTGGATATGGTGCACATTAAATAAGACCACAAGTAATAAAAAATTATAAATAAACACCACAATATTAACCAAATTATAGGAATTAATATGCATCTTTCAATAACAATATGGATATCAATGTTCTCATTTGCCCCATAAAAAGTTACAGACTCAGTTTAGAATTTGATTAGGAATCAGGATCCACCCTCAATTATCCTTACAAGAAACGTAACTCAACTTCAACTATAAAAGCCAGCTGAGCTGATGTATTTTGATGCTAATTACTGCTTGTTGTCTGACCCACCTTATGCTTAATAAAAAGCCATCCCACCTGGGCAGGGCAGGAGATAGGTGGGGCTAAGAGAGAGAGGAATTCTGGGAAGAAGAAGGACCACCTAGAGAAAGGAAAAAGGAGAGAGACCTGAAGTGAAGAGAGGAAGGCCGCCATGGAATAGCTGGAGGAGAAGCACATGGCTGGTGTGGATGGAGAATCCAGCCCAGATGAAGAACATTAGCAAGTATTTGGGATTATGGATGGGAGGTAGCTTGATAGGAGTTATTAGAAGCAGATGGCATGGGATTAAGGCAGGGATCCCATGCCTGAGGCCCTACTGTGAAAAGTAGTTTAGAGGATTGATATCTGCCCCGCCCCAGGTTAACTAAGGCTATTTTAAAATATAACAAGTATCTTTGTCTTGATTGATCACTAGCTGGGCCTACAGATAATACAGGTAATACATGTAATTTTAAAAACAATAGTGGGGAGCTGAAGATCTGGATTTCTATGAGATATCCAATGGGAGTATTGCATCACTATTCAGAAGGGAATAGAAACTGTTTGGCTTTTCTAGATATTATCTGGGCATCATGATCAGGATGCTGGGATGATGTACTTCCATTCAGGTATTTTTTTACAGGTGCTTTTGGAAAAACAGAATATCTCTGTAGTATACACTAGAATGAAACATGTGCTTCAATATTTCTCTCTTGCTGTGTCTTTTCCTTTGTGGTTTTGGGGAGAAAGAACAAGCTGTTGTCAGAAACTATTATTGTTGGTTAGATCAGGTTTGTTCTTTCTCAACGTTCCTTTGGGATGCATATGTTTAAAAAAAGGCATTAGTTAAAATTATAGTAATAATTTTCCAAAAATAAAAGCTCCAAGCCCTGATAGATTTACTGGTGAGCTCATCAACCATTTGAGAAAATATTCATACAAACTTTTTATAACCTTCATTGCAAGATCCACATAGAGAGAATTATTTCCAATCTCATTCCATGAAGCTAGAATTACACTCATGCTCAAATTGCACCAAAATATTAGATTTTTTTAAAAGACAACTCTTTTGAATATTAATGCTAAGACCTAGAACAATAAAACAGCAAATTGTATCTAGTATTTCTTAAATTTTTAATGCTAGGACCAAATGGGTTTTATCACACATATACTAGAACTGTTCAACATTTTAAAATCACTTTTTGTAATTTATCATACTGGGAGGCTAAAACGGAATAAGCGGACTTTCATGTGACAAGGCCATGCTGTGGTTAGATACACATAAGTATGTGTCCCCAAAGGTTTTTATGGTTATTCCCTAGTGTGGCAACGTTAAGAGATGGTATATCCCCTTAGAGGTGAGATCTAGAGGGAAGTCACTAAGGAATTGAGTGGGTATACTTTAGACACATTATCTTAGCAGTGCCAAGATATCAGGCTTCCTATCTTGTCTTGTACACTGTCCCCCTTACACCTGCTTGTCCCCTTAAAGATGCTGTCTGTAATGCGGAGACACAGGCAGAAGGCACTTGTCAGTGAGTATTGCCGTACTTCTGGGGAAGTGTCAAAACTGAGTAAAAAATATTTTCTTAGTAAAGTACATTAGATAAATACACTGAAAAAAAAATAAATACACTGTAAGAAAAGATAAGATTGAAAAACAGCTCAATGCATACATTAAAAATTGTTTGCAAACTAAGAAAAGAACCATCAATGTGATAAGAAACATCACTTCCCCTTGGTGGGAGGCCTGGTGGCACTGAGAGGAAGGGGAAGCAGGTTGCCAGGATGAGACCTCATAGGCTGTGATCATACGGTGGGGGAGGAGGTCCCCTTCTGGCACAACCTAGGGGAGGGGAAATAGGGTGAAAGAGGGAGGGAGGAGGAAAGTGAGGGGATAAGAGTTGAGATGTAATCTGAATAAATGACTTAAAAAAAAAAAAAAAAAAGAAAGAAAGAAATCTCAAGAGCTAAAATAGTGTTTCATGGTAAGATACTAGATTTTTCTACTAGAGGGAGATTTAAGGGGGAGATGCACACCTTTTATCCTTCCTTTACAATATTGCACTTGAAGTTCTAGCTAATGTGTGATCATCAGGAAAGAGCACATGTATAGGTGGCCATGGTACCTAATGCTTACATTTGCAGTACTTGTGAGGCTGAGGCAGGGTGGGTTCCATGGGTCTGACGTCATCCTTGTGTACTGAGTTCCAGTGCCTGTGTGGAAAAAAACAAAGCATGCAGACATAAGGAAAGGAAGAAAGAAAGAAAAGAAAACTACTTTCATATACAAATGATGACTACTTTATGTTTAGAAAAGCTTAAATTTTTGATTAAATAATAACTTGAATCAATAAGCAATTATAGAAAATTCATAGTATCCAAAGGTTAGTTTACAAAAGTTTATCACTTTGCCATGTGCTAGCAAAAAAACCAAAAAGTAATATTTGTGATTAAAAAACACAATACAGAGGCTAGAGAGATGGACCAGCACTTAATTGTCCTTGCTGCTCTTGCACAGGACTTAGGTTCAATCATCCACAGAGAAGGTTCCTAACTACCTGTAGCTCCAGTTCACGGGGATAAATACTCTCTCTTTTCTGGTCACCACAGGCTCCTGCACACATGTGGTGCACATAAACTCAATCAGGCATGCTCACATAAAGATAATAGATAAGTAAATTCTTTGGAAAAAGTATAACACAATGTATATTAGCATATCCTCAAACGAAATACTTAGCTAGACTTATGAATGTGTGTAATGTCTTGTTGTGATTTAAAATATAAGGTGCTCCCTGTAGTCTTCTGTGTTTGAATACTTGAGTCCCCAGCTGGTGCAGCTTCTTTTGAAGACTATTGGATAGGAGGTGGTAGTCAACCTGAAGTACGTCACTGCATTGGAGCTTCATGATTTATCGGCTGACTTTGCTTCCTGGCCACTTTCTGCTTCTTGACTAGTTGTAATGTGACCAGCTATGGGTCAGTCCTGAAGCCATGCCTTTCACACCACCATGGTGTAATCTGAAAGTAGCACACACCCTCTTAAATTGCTTAAACTTGGTCTCAGCAATGAGAAAAGAAACCAATAGAGGTCTATTTGAGAAAAATCACAAGAATGAAAATATTTGCAGAGGACAATTAATGAAAACCGTACATTCTTAAAATTTAACACAACAACTAGCAAATAAAAATCATTTTGAAAAGACCTGATAGGCTGTGATCATACGGTGAGGGAGGAGGTCCCTTCCGTCAGAGGTCTAAGGGAGGGGAATAGGGTGAAAGGGGAGAGAGGGGAAGATACAAATGGTAGGATAACAATCAGGATATAATCTGAATAAATTATTAAAAAAATAAAAATTTAAAAGTGAGCCAAAATAAACATCTGAAATGTGTTAATGGCTAATAGCAATTTGGAAAGGCAGTCCACATTACGCATCAGTAAAGAATTGAAATTCATACAATAACAAGACACTTCTAACCCACAGTGCAGCTAGAATCTCAAACTGTAACACTACTTAGTGCTAGGTAGGATGTGGGGTAATAGAAATTCTTTCTCATTCACAGTAAGAATGGAAGATGGCATGACCACTTTGGAAGACAATTTAGCAGTTTTGTGCAAAACCTTTTTTTCTAAATCATTGAAGCAATGGAAATCAACAAGAAATCAGGAACTAGATAGTTCAAAGTCAGCTCTTTCAGCCAACAATGATGTTACAATGGTCCTTTGAAGGTGTTTCTGCCTTTAAAACCATGGTGTTCTCTGTAGAGTTCCAAGCCATAGCACCATTCACCAGCTTCTCAGCGGGTGTTTTGTTTTGTTTTGTTTGCTGATTTAGTAGATTCCACTTTTTTATTGAAAATAGAATTTTCTTTCATATAAGATATTCTGATTATGTTTTCCTCTCCCTATACCTCTCTTAGTTCCTCCCCATCTCCCATCCCATCCCAGTGAACTCTCTTTCTGTTATTGAAAACAAATAGGCTTCTCGGGATAATAATATACCAAATATCATATCCTATCATATACCATACTAATATAACAATATAAGACTAACACTTTGGAGTAGGACCAAACAAACAGAAGGAAAAGAGCCCAAGACCAGGTGCAAGAATCAGAGATCCTCTTGTTCACACACTCAGGAATCCCATAGACAGACTAAGCTGGGCATCATAATATATACACAAAGGACTCTCTTTCAGCCTTTTCACTCTTTTCCATGCAGGGGCGGAGGAGGGTGTCCTTGAGCCCTGAGGGGAAGGACTTGCTGGAGGTACTTCCTCTAGGGCTGCATGTTGCAAGGTCTCTCACTCTCTGCTTAGCATTTGGCTGTGAGTCTTTCTCTACTGTTCCCCCTCTCCTGCAGGAAGCTTCTCTGATGATGGCTGAGCCGGGCATTTATCTATGAAAACTCATGGTGCTCTTGGTCACATCGTGCAGAAACAACACCCTTTGGTGTTTACCCAAAGAAGATGAATGATTCTGTCCACACAGAACCTGCACAGGAATGTAGTAGCTTTGTCCATAATTGCTCCAATTTGTAAACAACCAAGATGTCCTTCAGTGGGTGAATAGATTAATAATCTATGGTACATCCAGGCAAGGGGATATTTCTCATCTCTAAAAAGAAATGAGCTACAGATCTATGAAAAGGCAAAAGGAACCTTACCGTGTATTAGTAAGTGAAAGAAGCCAGCTGGGAAAGTACAACTGTTGAATAATTCCAACTGTATTAAATTCAATAAAAAGCAAAACCACAGAGACAGCAAAAGTCTGCCATTAGTAAGGGTTGCTAGGGGGAAATGGATAGCCAAGCCTAGACAATTATAGGACAGTGAACTTGTTTTATCTATAGGTATAATGATGGATATATATGTTTCCCCAGTAGAAGTAATTATTTTTTATTCTGGTAGATAGCCAGGTGTCTTTCTTTCTCTTCATTTTTAATCATTCAAGTGGTGCTCAAAAATGGAAAGAACGAAACATTTTCTAGTTCTTTTCTCCTTTTGTTTTCTTTTTTCTTTCTTTCTTTTTTTTTTTTTTGTTTTTTTTTTTTGTTTTTTTTTTTTGTTTTAAGATCTGCTCTTGTCTGCTGCATCTTAGCAACTTCCCTCCCAACTGCTTCTGGAGGAGGGGCTGGGGGTGCTGGATCCACAGTGCTTGCTGAGTCACTTGATACCCAGTCCAGTCTGTCCATGCAGAGCTCATTTAACTCTAAGAAGCCACTTTCTTTCCACCCATGCTTCTCACTCCAGGCTTCTTAGATCACGCCCTTGCAGGTTAGAGTCAGGGGAAACGTTATCCGTGGGTAGTGCCCCAAGCATACCAAAGCCCCCTTTCAAGGGTCGACTTCTAATACCGCTACCGGAAGCACGGTGATAAGCCAGATGCGGACATTTCCTTCGATTTTTGCCAGATGACACGGCTCCTTGGAGCAGATTAGAATGAAGTCTGTACTAAGAAGCATGTTGGAGCCTCCCTCCCCAGAGGAAAAAACAGTTTTCAGTTAGCGACCAACTCTGTAAGTGGAGTCAGAATCTAATTGTTACATCATCCTCAAAATATTCTATCTAACGCAGAGGCAGCTTATAGACAGACCAACAATCACTGCCTTCAAGTGTCATGTAATAATTTTCTTTTCTCTCTAGGCCCATTTAAAAAAAAAAAAAAGGTCTGAGAGGCCTTCAAAGGGTAAAAAATTTAAAAATTTACATGTTTTATCCATGTTATCTGATTTTTCTCTTTAGACAAAGGCTTCATGTTGCCCAGCCTTGAACTCTGAATTTCGAGGTTGTCGTCTTGAATGCAAGGAGTTTTTTCAAAATCGTTTTCAATGCTTACTGGAGCATGCCTATCTCTCTAATATTAATGAAAATGTTGTCATAAATTTAGAAAATACTTAGGTGTTTCTAAAGATTTTCCATTTTATCTTTAGCTTTTCATTATGTATTTATTTATCACCAAGCAAATTGTGCCTGGCCTTTGAGTTGATTCTGAAAGATGGCAAAGAAAGGAAATCTCAACTGAAGACTTGAACTGAAATCTTCCCTGTGCTCGAGACCTTTAGGAGAGTGAGAAACTAAGTACATGACTGAAATCACCTGTCGAGTGGCATTTACTGCTGAGTAATTAGATCAAAATATCATTTGTTACTTATTATCACTTGATGTTTAGCAGCTCCATAAAGCTCTGTGGCTCCCTAGGGTTGGAGGACCTGTAGGACTAGTTAGCAGTGGTCTGCAACTCATATGCTACGCATGTCAAGGGTGCGTCAAATATTATAGATTTCTTCTTGTGTTGTTACTGTGCAGTGAGATGCTGAGAGTGACTTAGATGCAGTGGTGTCATATACACGACTGACCATTACCTGGGGACTTCCTTAGGGGACCAGCCAGCAGGGGAAAGCACCTCAACCCTCAGAGCTGGGTTATGCTGTTGGATGACTTACATATGAGAATGCTGTGGTACTTCTGGTCCTATTTTTTGGTGTGGGAATCTCTGGGCTGGGTTTAGAATGTAGGAATCCAATGACACATGCCAAAGAGAGGGAAGCAATGAACCCACATTGTATCAGCTTTGGAAATCAATCACCTTGAATTGGGCTACTGGCTTATTTCCTAATGGCTGAGAGAGGTAAGGAATTTATGGAATTATTTGGATACATGGGTCTTCGCTTTAAGAAGCTCTGAATTTTAATCGTGGTCCCTGGGCAGTTGGATGCATAGCAGTTAGGAAACATCAAAACTGGACACAGTCTTTACGTTTATATACAGTGTCCCTTTGGATGAGAATAACAACAGAAACACAATTCAGTGCTTAAAAAAAATCGGGCAGAGATGAAGATGAAGGAAGCCAGTATGTGGGTCATAGCTATAACAGTCCTTCAGAAGAGACATGGAGTTCCCAGCCATGCCTGTCTCATCACCTGGACTTAAAACACACAGTTCATGCTCAGAAGACTGGAGTTTCTTTTGGGGATGGAAAGGGAAATTTTCAATCCATGGAACACTTGGTAATTGGCTCCAGGAAGGAAGTAATAATGACCCACCAGCATCTTGGACTTTGTTTTTGCAATGCAACCTGACTGAATGTGAAGGTTTAAATTGAACTGTTCTAAGCAGCATCATTGTTACAGGACTTCTTGTCAAGATGAATCTTATATGAAACCATCTTCCCCAAAACTACCACAAAATGTTAGACCATAAGAAATGTAAGAATTGTTAAAGTACAAAGTGTGCACCCCTCTACTGTTTGTACCTTGACTTTTACTCAGCTTGGGTTATGACACCACATTGATTGGTTTCTTTTAGACTTTATCTGTTTTTAATCAGCTTCACTTCTGATTTTCTGTGAGCTCACCCTAGTAAGGGTTCTTAATTGATTTTTATTTTGGGGTTGGGAGGGTACCATAGTTCTGGCGATATACATATTCTCAATCCTACACCTTTAAAGCAAACATTTAAACACACATGAGAGTTTGTTTGAATACTCTGTTAGAGTCAGTTCAAATTTTGCTCTGTAGAATCTTGAGCAGGAACAGTAAATAGAATTTTGTGGAGATAGGGTTTATTCTGAAGTAGAATATGTTCTGTTTTCTCAGTCCCTGGATATTTTTTTGTGGCCTAATGAATTTCACAGTCATCCCAAATTTTGTCATTAGACTCCAGTACAAATAGAGTTGCACTCTTTGATTTTTGTCCATTGGTGTCTGTAATGGTCTTGGGGGATATATACGTTTAACATACATGCCTTAGATGTTGTGTACTCTTCTAATGAGTGTGAGGCAAGCTTGATGTGAGATTCAATCTTGCCAGCTGGGAGACACCAGTAGATAACTTTAGTAGGAACATACCATTGGTTGTTGGATAATTTTTCTGTGCTATTAACTGGTAACATGAATGAGTATCTGCTAGGCACTTTATTATATGTTCTGACACAAGACTTTACTTGAAGTCTTTTAAGGCAAATAGTCACCACTGAGTATAAACCAGCAGACCCAAGAGCTGTGCCACATACTTCAAATGATTTGGTGTTGGCAGGTAGAAGGCTGGGATCATTGCCTCTGGGGAGGTGACAGAGTGAGGCCTAAGCTGGCATTATTGGTGGCTTATCATTGGGCTGTAGGGTCTGCCTCTCTTGCCTCCTCACTTCTCAGAACTTCTGCTCTGTGGCCATTCAACAGTTCATTAGCACGCGGATGAGAAGTGTACAGGCTGAGGGGGCCTCCCAGGCCCCACATTACTGCTGTCAGCGGTTCTGGGAGAAGGAGGTGTGGGGGACAAGATTGAAGCTAATGGCTGCAGTGAGGCTGTGGGATTACCTGTGGTTTTCATTAGACCCTCTCACTTGTTATGAGTGAAGCTAGAGCCGACCGTGGCTTTCTTTTCTTTATTTACCTGAATATGCAGCATGCTGAGTCCCAGGTAAAAAATCCTAGCTTGCTGTTTATGCCTCACTGATAACTGGAACCTAAGGGAAACTAAGTAAAGTCAATTAGTATAGCTAAGTTCTGTAAAGTAGCTATGTTTCTCTATGCACACAAATATGAGTGTCTCTCTCTCTCTCTCTCTCTCTCTCATCAATTCCTTTCAAAGAATTTCATTTCACGTGGGATTTTTCTTAGTTCTTTTATTTTGAACACAAATGATTATTTGTGGAAGACACATTAGTCTGAAACCGACTCAATCAATTGGATAATCAAAGGGGAACAAAGAAATTTAACACAGGCTTAGTAAGGATTTTATGAAACATGACCTTAAAATTGCAAGTCTTTGATGTTATTAAATAAACATAGGCATTCAGCAAAAATAATCAGCTTCAATATAATGTGAATAAGTGCTTTGGGTAAAATAACAAGTGTCAGAATTATATGTGCATTGAAGTCGGGCTGTGTTCTGAGCAGCTCAGACCCACAGAACTGAAGAGAGCTTGTCAGAGAGAGGTGGGAATGGCTCAGTGGCTCTGTGAATGGAATAATTTATTAAACATGTGAGAGACCTGAGCATGGTGGTACATGCCTGTAACTCCCCACCTGGGAGCCTGAGGCAGGAGGATTCTCAGTTTGAGGCCAGCCTGGGAATACAATGAGACTCTGTCTTAAGGAAAATAAAATAAAACGAGGGGAATTCCACAAGGTTCTCAAGTAACATATTTAATACAGGAAAATTTCACTTGAAAGTGTAACTAGATCAATGAAATAATATGGATTTCTGACAACCTCAATCTATATTTCTAGAAACCTTGTAGACACATTTAACTTAGTAAAAGTAATTTTGGGACATTCTCATTAAAACATCATGGATAATATTATATTTAAAGCTACTCTTACATGATAGCATGTATTAGTTTCATAAAATATGCTCACATTTTATTGTGTTAGCAATGTAACTGCCTTTATCTCTACCCTTGTGGCGATATTATTATCACCCCTGTGGAGAGCAGTATAATATTGGAAAGAATTTTATAAATTCATCTCAAGCATACTACGTTTTAATCATACACTCTTCAAAAATAGTATGTGTTATTTCTGTGAAACGACACACAATTAAAATGGAAATTACATAACATACACCCACAATATCAATACACATATATTTCCCACTGAGACAGACTGAAGTTGGAAAGTTCTTGTAATGAGAGACAGTCCTAGAGGCTGTGTCTATGGGCCTCTTAGCAGCCAGCTCTGACCGGAACAAAACTCTTGCCAATTTCATGTTAGTGTTCGTCAAATGACGCATTTCATTTGTAGGATGTAATGGTGGCACTATTAGTTTGTTTCAAATTGTTAAAATTAGGGTCTAACAACTGGTGAAGAAACGAGGACTGGGGTGACACAGTTAGTAAATGCAGCAGTTTGCGTCGCCTTTTCCTTCCTGGTGCTAAATGGATGTGTCCTTGGTACCCAGACATAATTTATTTTTGTTTCATGTATCCTGAGCCACAGAGGTTGGATGTTAGAGTGATCCATTGGGTCCAGCCAACGAGTAGAACCTACTTTA
The DNA here is from genome assembly GCF_903995435.1 of Acomys russatus. Lineage (NCBI taxonomy): Eukaryota > Metazoa > Chordata > Mammalia > Rodentia > Muridae > Acomys > Acomys russatus. The sequence continues at coordinate 51,672,289 of NC_067140.1, read as the reverse complement.
CCTAGTCTGTTTCTTCTAGACATATATGACCACCGGTGCTCTCCCTTCTTTTTGGAATCATGGCTGTGTAGTCTACGAGAAAATGCTTTTTCAATGAGGTGGCTTTGGTGTTCAAAGCTCCTAGGCATTTCCAGGCTGGTTTGGAGAATCTGCCAGCTGCAGGAGCTATATACCTTGAACCAGATTCCAGGTCTTTGGTTGAGGCCTTTCTCGATGTTCCTTTCTGAATGACATCTTTCCTGGGAATGGTATGAAAAACTTCTTTTCCTATAAATGGCTTTAAAAAAAATATGTGAACAGAGATAAGCTGCTGCTTTTATATTTAAGGGAACAGTTTGAAAATCCAAACTGAAACCATACTTGGAGGTTGATGGTGCCCTAGCAACTGGAGGACTGTTGGTGACTACGGATGGCATTGTGAATTTACATTTTATGTATTGTAGAGACAATAGTGTAAACTCTGGAGCATGTCCAGTCTTAGCAGAGGAATCCAGTCACTGTCCGTCCCACACATTAGGAACATGGATTTGATATGTGCTATCTATCATGAGAATTTTTTTTTTTATTTTAGTTTGGGTCACGAGGCATGTTATAGAAAAAAAATTCTGTTTGAAGAACAGAAAGCTTGAACAAGAAGCACACAAAGTCTGCAGCTTGGAGAGGCCAATGCTTTGGAGGAGTAAGGCTTTTTAGCTGACACAGATGACGTTATAACCAAGATTGACCAAAGCTATTTGCAAGTAATGAACATCAATCTGGGACAGTATGCAAACACCATGTGCACCCATGATTGTGGTACCTAGAGCTAGGACTGAGGACAAACGCTAAGCCTCAGGATGCACCAAATGCCTGTCCTGGGTTAGCATCACTACCTGGAGCTGAGCAGATGGAAGTGGAAGGACCCATTGCCTTTGAGATGACCACTCAGAACTGGACACCTCCTTGTGGAGTGTGGGCCTTTGGCGTTAGAGATGGGGTAGGCAAGAGCGATGCAGGATGATGCGGAGTAAGGGAACTAAATCTCAAACAAAACACTTTGGAGTGATAATGTGGTTTGTTGGTTGTGTCATATTTTACTATATGCTTGGTGGACAGGAACAAAACTTTGCTATGTCTAACAGTTGTCTTGGTCTAAGGTCCTTTGCAGACTTCACTGGTAAAAATCAACACGCTGGCTGAGCTGCTTTTCAGTAGACTCTCAGGGAACACCCGTTTCCTTGTTTTCCCAGCTGGTTCCTTCTTGATTCACAGATCCTTTCTTTATCTTCAAAGCCAGCCACATCTCATCACCTTGTCTTCCTATCACAGTGGGCACAGATTCCATATTTAAGGACTGGTGTGACGAGATTGAGCTCAGGCAAATAATCCAGGGTAATCTCCATACCACAGTGTGTGCTCATAATCACGTCCTCACAGTCTGGCTCATTGTGCAAGAGAACAAATTCATGGGTTCTGAGAATTAGGATACGGACATAACTGAGGGGGTCACTATTCTGTCTCTCTTGCTAATATATTATGCAGTTACTCACATTAAATGATTTTCCTCTAGAATAGCCATGGGATTTGATCTTAAACCATATAGCCAGCCAATCTGTTCCTCACTTTTGTTCATTTATCCACCGGTTCATTATCCACATTACTCTCTATCTGTTCACCGAAGAGATTGCGTCATATCTGATCAAGGCTCACATAAGATCACTTCAGCCACATCTGGGCAAGTTGTAGTCCATGGATGGCACCTAGCTGGCCATGTTGATAACTGTTTCATCAGAAAACAGTGGCACAAATTGATGTATACAATATTAATGGCAGCTTTCCTTCTGTGACAGTGGAGGTTTAATGACAAGATCCACAGAACTATGTAGTATCTGGGCATTTTACAGAAAAAAATAGTTAATTCTTAATCCAAGATAACAGAAACCATGATAACAATCAAGTGCTTGTTATATAAAGTAGCAGGGTGTTTAGCTAAGGGTGTCCTAAATAATGGGGAAGTACTATACTATGAAAAACAAGTGCACAATTTACATGCTTCAAAAGAGTCACCAAGATCCTAAAAAACCCTTCTAAGCTCTCTTTTATGTCACAATGACACATTGGCTCATGATATAACAAGTTCTTCTAAGGACCAGATGATATAATGTCAATGAAATACTTTGAATAGTTGTGATATATGGAGCTGCCCACAGAATATTATTTTTTAATACTATCTTCTTTGATAGGAACATCTTCCAGATAATAGCTTGAAATAAGACACTAGAATTGTAATTAGTATTTTAAGATAGTCACAAAAAGCTCGGTCAACTTTTGGAAAGAGAAGTTACATGCTAGAATCTGAGATGGTCATATTGGTGTTGAGAGCTTTGAAATACCACCTGAGCAAAGACTCAGGACAATTAGGCCACAATTATTCAAATTACTTTTGGAAGCTTTGGTTAGGGTATTGTGGACCACAGAAAATATTTTATGCTGCTGAGAAAGTAGTATTTTGGGATGCATTGAATAAGAAGTCACATCTATAACGTTTAAGATCTCATCATGTTTTGCCTTCTATTCTTTCTGTTTTTTTCATTTCTTTGTATTTTACGTTTCATTTTTTTCTTTTTCTCTCTCTTATTTCTATTCCTGAATCATTTTTTTTTTTATCAATTGACATTAGACATTGAGACTGTTTTTCTAAATGATCTTTCAATTTTTTTCACACTATTTGGAAGGACACTGGGGAAAATGTGATCTGGAGACTTATATAGTGCCAGAAGATCCTACACAGGCTTGTGGAGGAGACAACACATCATTGCTCTTACTTAATGCTACAATACTACCATGCCAGGCAAGATGTGCCCAGGGCTGCCATAGTGGCATGACTGTTATGAGATAACTGACCACTCTATGATGGGATCTAGGCCTTCTTCACAGGAATGGCCTCATGTCCGATACTATATAGCCAGACAAGAAAGCTCATGGCTTGGGAAGTCATAGAACCTAGGTTGGAATCTATTATTGTTAATTTGTTAGATAGTGATGTTTGTCAAATTGCTCTCAAAATAGTTAGGTTTATGCCCATACACCTCACTGCTCCAACATTGTCAGAGAAGCTTCTTTTGTATCCAATACAGAGACTCATAACCAGTGATCACAATTAGTGACTGTGAGTGCTTAGATTCAGGGAACACTGCGAAAGAGGAGACAGAAAGAATATAAGAGCCAAAGGGTGAGAAAGAAATTTGTGGAGGCTGTCCTTTGAACGTGATATGACTAGTGTACCATGGACTCAGGACAGCCATAGCTACCTGTATAAACCTACACAAGAGCCATCCAGCCAAAATGCCAGCATGGAGGAGGAGATGCTCTTAAAAGAACATCCCTAATTGAGGAGTTACTGGGAGTTGATAGCTACTTGGGGAGGGTATGTGGGCGCATGGATAGCATCAGTTGTTCTTTGTGAGTCATTGGAAAAAATAATAAGGATGTGAAGATAGGAAGGCAACGATTTAGGGGAGGGTGTGGGGTATTGAAAGGGAGAAATGGAGGGTGCACATGTTCCCATTTCATCGTACACATGTATGAAATTCTCAAAGAATAAATTAAAAAAGAAAAATATAACCACCCAGAGGAAGGACAAAAGCCTCTTATTCTAGCCTCTGTAAGAAAGCGAGATACCGATTTTAATAACCATCAACTGACAAGTAACTGCTTATCTCCTAACTTCTTACAGAATTTTTCCATTAGTTAATCCCAGCATTTACAAACTTTGAAGATTTTTTTCCCTTGTGAATTAAAGTTTCTTTCCTTTAGTGAAGATATTACAAAGTGGAAACATGCATTTGGACACAAGAAAGTAGCTGACATCAGACTTCACAGTTCCTTGAAAAGAGCAGATGGTGTGAGTGAAAATTATTTAAAAAGTGTTTTCAAGAAGCTGAAAACACAACTATGATTCTTGGAAGAAGGGAGATGCATAAGGGAACCGCACACTCACCTGGCATTCTGCTTGAGGGGGCCTTCGTAATGGTGACAGGGAATGATAGCACAGTAGAGATCAGAACTGGGATACTGAGAGATTAGATTTTAAAGGAAAAGGTACTGGAGAGATGACAGTTGTAGGACGGGAAGGCACATATATTAGCCTGGTAAAGTGTCTTGAGCCATTTCCTGAAAGTCAGATTGAATATTGCCAGGACAGGACTGTGAGGTCTGAGATGGCATCTCTGGAGCTGAGCAAAGCTTTCAGATGCCATGCAGATTGGGGAGTGGGTGAGTTTCTGGTTTTCTAATAGGTAAACACCTGTTTTGCTGAGTAAACTAAGTATTTTTAGGGAAAAAGCTGTATCCCGGGACTAAAGAAAATAAAAAATATAAGTCCTCACTAAATCATAACACATTTGAAAAGATTGAAACAATCTTCCAGAGACTTTGCTGCTTAACTGAATGGAAAAATATGACTGCAGAATTCATATTTCCTACAACACAATTAGCAGAGCAGTAGACCTGCAAAGAATTAAGAAAGTATCACTAATGGCAGTGAAGTCTGAAGTGATCCAGATGTTGTAATTAACATACACCTCCTTTTATGCAACCACTGAAAGTATGTTCAAAGATGCAAAGGAAAAATGAGGCATGTTGAGTAAATATACAGACTCTGAGCAGAGAAAAGTCATTTATGAAATATAATCACATGAAGAACTAAAGTTTATAATGTTGGAAATGAGATGCTCACACAGGTTTGATGTAGAAAAATATGGCCAGAGAACTCTAGGAAGATCTTTTTAATCATTTCAGAATTAAAAGACATTAATAAATAAATTGACAATGGCTCTGTGACTTGTAAGACAATATTTAATGGCTCAAACTGTTGTTGTTGGAGTGCTATGAAGAGAAAGAAAACAGGCAAAATATTTTTTAAAATAATTACAAGATCCACAACTTGGAGAAAACATATTTAAGAAAATCAGTGAACATGGAAATTTATATCTCAACAAAATCTATGTACATCATAGGTAATAAACATCCAAAATCTGAAATAAAAAGGCTGTCATAAAAGACATGAGAGAAAAGGAAACATTGCAATGGAACAATAGCAATACACAGATTATGTCTCAAGTCATCAGAAAATGTATAGGTTATGAGACAATTGAAAGATATTTTAATGTGCCACCTGAAAACAAAACACTCAACCTACCCCCCCCCCCCGGGAAACATTCTTCAAAGATGAAGGTAACATAAAAGTATTTTTGGATCAAAAGAATTGGAAAAAAATCTTTGTCAGAAGACTGGAAGTATAAAATATGCCACACAAATCTTCAAAAATGATACTACAAGAAAATCAAATCTACCAAAAGGGCTGAAAATAATTAGGTGTGGTAAATAGTTGAGCAACTATTAAAATAAATTCTATTTTCCTTTTTTTTTTTGCATTTTTCAGAAGACCAAACTAATTAATAAAAATTATTCCTTTTATTCCTTTTATTGTAAAGTTAAAAGTAAAATAAAAGCAACAATATCTTCAGTGAGTCAATATCTCCAGTAAGCAATAGATTAAGTTAATTCTATAACATTGTTGAACTTTATGTAAAGTGAAGCAATTTCTTCTAAGTAGTGTGTGATAAGTTTGTTTATTTGATCTTGGATGTTAGTTATTAGAAACTGACATACAAAATACATAGAAAAGTCTAAGAAGGCAATGTATTTTAATACTGAAAAAATATTAGATATCAACAATGTAAAGAAAAGAGAAACCTAATTTATGTGAAATGAAAAAGATGGCAGCAATGTGATTCATTTAAAGTTAATTATATGTTGGATCTGGTTGGATCAGTGGTTAAAAGTGCTTACTACTCTCACAGAGGATTTACTTCATTTCCCAGCACCCTCACTAGAAGGCCTGCCACTTCCTGTAATTTCAGGGATCTAGTGCCCTCTTCTGGCCTTCATGGGCACCTGCACACATGTAGTGTACATAAAGTCATGTAGGCATGCTCTATCACACAAATAAAACTATATTTTTTAAACTTACTCTATCTTTATTAATATAAACAGACTGAATAAGTCTATAAAATTAAAAGACTTTCTTGTTGGATAAAAACATGACTTAACTATACTTAAATCAATCCATTTTAATGTAGAGGTATGAAAATTTGACAGAAAAGGTGTAGACAGTATATTTCACAAAAATAAGATCAAGGAAGCTGCTGTGCATATATACGTATGGGGTAGCTAATAATTTTGAGAGATATGGATTGCCAGGGGAGGAGATTATAAAGGAAGAAGGTAAATTTACATGCATCTGAGATTGTGAGATTGTTTGAATAAAAGCATTGCACCGTTTCCACCCAAGGAAAGCCAGGAAACAGGATAGTAATTTACACAAATTGGCAACAACCGTATATTCTTTGTTTCCTTGTTTTATATTAATATGTAGAATAACATCTAAATACTATAAATTGGTTTGAAAAAATTAGGATATTATTCTATTGGTACAAGTTTGAACTGTTAAATAAGTAGCTATATATTACAATGTATTAAACAAATTGATTCATTAAAGAAACAAATCAAGCATATAACATGATTTTATACATAGGAAAACCTAAAGACTACAAAAAGCAATTGTTAGGAATGATAAATAGACTCAGTAAGTTTGCAAGATACAGTGTCAACATACAATATTCAGAAGCATTTTTAAAAACCAATAATGAAATTGCTGAGAAAGCAATGAATGGAACAATCCCATTCGTAATAGTTATAAAAAGAAAAATACATAGGAACAAATTTAACAAATAAGTAAGTGATCTCTGTAATGAAAATATAAACCACCCATGAAAGAAATTGGAGAGGACACAGAACAATAGAAAGAATTCATAAAAGGGAAGAACCAGGAACATCCACAATATGCAAAGTGGTTTGCACAGGTTCAATGCAATTCCTGTCAAAATATCAATGGCACTCTACATAGAAATAGAAACAAAAGCAGTCTTGAAATTACTGAAGTACAAAAAACCTTGAGTAGTCAAAGTTGGAAGCATCGTGAAATGTGACTTCAAAACATACTGCTGAGTTAGAATAAAAGACCTCTGCATGGTGTCAGCTTAAACCAGAAACCTAGACTAGTGGAAAACAAAAAGAGAATATAAAAATAAACCCATGCATCTATAGCCAGTTTGTTTCCTGTAAGGACAGCAAAGCCCATGTTAGAGAAAAGGATTATGGTTCTGGCAAAACTGGCCTTGTCTTACTATTTCTCTATTGCTATCATTTTCAAGGCAACTTGTAAAGCAAACTGTTTAATTTGGCGTCTGGCTTCTGACAGGTAGAGTCCATGATGGCCAAATACTTGAGAGCTCACATCTTGTTCTGCAAGTAGGAAGAAGAAGAAGAAGAAGAAGAAGAAGAAGAAGAAGAAGAAGAAGAAGAAGAAGAAGAAGAAAAAGAAGAAGAAAAAGAAGAAGAAGAAGAAGAAGAAGAAAGAAAAAGAAGAAGAAGAAGAAGAAGAAGAAGAAGAAGAAGAAGAAGAAGAAGAAGAAGAAAGAAGAAGAGAGACTAGGAATGGTCCAAGTCTTTTGAATGCTCAAAGCTCACCCACAGTGACTCGAAGGCCCTCCCAGTGACAAATCTCCTCCAACATGGCCACACCTCCTAATCCTTTCTCAAAACTCCACCAACCTGGGACCAAGTATTCAAACATGAGCTTATGGGGGGGGGCAGGCCACTTCCATTCAAACCACCACAGGCATTCCCATGCAGAAGACTGAATTAAAAGCATGGGGGGAGGTTATTGATTAAAACCTAAAATCTCAACCTAAGAAAATACTAGGATGAAACATAAGAGAAATACTCTAAGGCACTGTGATCTGAATAGACTTCTTTCAACAACTCATATTCAGAGTATATAACTACTTAATCCTACAACAATAACAATAAAATCCTCAAACCCAAGCCACAACAGAAGTTTGATTTAAAAAGAAGCAAATTATCTCAAGACACCTTCCAAAGAAGGACAGCCAAGAACCATAAGACATGAAGAAATGAAAACCTCTAACCATCAGGGAAATGGAAATGAAAATCACAGGGAATTAAATCTCATTCCAGTTATGGGGGCTGTCTTCAAAGAGACAAAATGTAACCAGTGTCAAGGAGGGTTCTGAGAAGGGAATTCTTATGGTCTGTTGGAGGACTGCTATTTATTATAGACATTGTGGGAAACAGAATGACAGCTCCTCAAAGAACTAGAAATAGAACTCCTATTTACCCATCCATGTCACTCCTGATTGTGTATCCAGGGGAAATGACATCAGTGTGGCAAAGAAATAGTTGTACTTGCATGTTTACTCTAGCACTTATTCATAATGCCAAGAGACTGGATAAGAGAAATGATAGGGGAAAAAATGTAGTATTTGTGCGCAGTGGAATGTTAAGCATAAAAGGAATGCAATTTTGTCCTTTGAAGTAACATGGCTAGAACTAGGGGACACCATGTTAAATAAAATAAGCCAGATACAGGAAAACAAATATTGCATTAGTCTCACTCATATATAATGTGCATGGTGAAAAGTTGGCTCTATGCCTGTCAAAAGTATAGAAGACACAGCAGGAACAGTCTGCAGTTGAGTATAGGGTATAGTTGGAGAGGAGGATTAACTTCCAATGTCTTGCAGCATAGTATGTCTATGGTAGAAAACAACTAACTGTGTATTTCAAAATGGCTACTAACAATTTTTAAATGTTTCTGACATAAAGAAATAATAATTATTTGAAATTATGGATATGCTAGTCACACTGCACTGATTGTTACACAATATAGTTTTGTGTCTCATACCTACATACAGTTTTTCTTTGCCCATTAATTTCCTTTTGAAAAATGAGTAGAGCCAAGACTTTGGATTTTGGTGGTTTGATTTTGACTAGATCATAAGGAGTACTATCATTGTATTTGCCCATTCCCCTCCCAAAACAAATTAGTGAAATAATGAATTTTTTTTGTACAACATCTAGCTCTTTGTTGCTAAATTAATTTTAAAAATATGTATGAGAAAATGGGAAGAAGTTAGTTAATATTTTTATGTAAAGAAAAATATTTCTCATGGAATAATGACTGCCCAGAGAAACCATTCCATAATTACTCCAATGGGAACATTTGCCATTGGAAAGGGATTTGGATGGGTAAAATTTGGAACTGGTTGGAATTAAGCAACCACATTAGAGACAATGAAAGTCAAATTCAAAGCCTCATTTACAGGCATTACCTCTCCCTGGCATTTGTTCTTCCAAATACTTTTCTGATCAGATGACTTAGTCCTCCATGAAATTCTTGACATGCTGGTTTTCCTATTAGCATCTCATCATAAGATTTGCATTACTGTATGAAATATGATGTTGGGTATATTTATATGAAAATCTGCAATCTTTGTCTCAGGTTTTATTGACTATTTGTTCAGGCTTACTGTTTTCAATAATAACTATAATTAGGAATGAGAATGACAGAGCCAACTTTATATTCTGGCTTTTTTTCTCTCCCTGATAAACAGAACAGAGGTCTACTTCAAGTTAAAAAAAAAGTTTTGGAATTTTATCTGTAAATAGTTTGTATTTCCTAAATGTCTGTAAACACTGGTAATTTCTAACATGTGAGATGATTGTAAATTTTCAACGGCACTGCATCCAGTCTCTGAGTGCAAAGGGTGGAACAGAACAACAGGGCAGGAAGAATGAAGCGATGGAGTGGGGTGAGAATTACATGTGACCAGAGGCCAGCTCCAAGACCTGCTACTGCAGGCCCTGGCCTGGGGAAATAAAACTGACACTCGCTGTTTATCATGTTTCAAGACCAGAATGTAAAATGAAAACCATTACTACCTCTCAGGATGCAAGGAATGTACAAGAAAGGATTAAATCAATTGAAGATGTTATCTCCATGGGAAAAGGAATTCTAATTAAATTGAAGTCTTTTTAAAAATAGGCTGTCTGTTTCAAAAGACTGATAGAGACATACATTTGATGAGTCAAGCCGGTCTTTTCAAGGCCCTACTCTGGCTTCTCTTCTATTTATTCTTGTGATTAGAGGGATAAACAGCCCAGAAGGGCTTCCTATCTACCAGATCCAACCAACTGGTCTTAACAATCACTTCTGGGCTTACAGATAATTCTTGTATCAAATAAGTTGATAAAAGACACTAAGAATTAGTAGGATTGGACTAGGGTCTTACACACTGCATTTGTCAAAGCACTTCCAGGCCCTAATGCACCCAGCATGTGTGGCCATCTAAGGAAACTTAGAAATGCATGACACTATCTTCGACCTTTGTGAACAGATAACATGGCAAGCTGTCAAGAGACAAATGGGGCAGTGAAAGAAAGACAGAAAACAACGTAGAATTGACGGAAGGACAATGGGGTATTGTGGAGTCATTTAGGAGCATGATTTTTTTTTTTTTTTTTTTTTTTTTTTACTCTTAGCAATATGACTTTGGGTATATTTTAAAAAACAGGACTTGAAGGTTTTCTATCTGGGAAGTGAAAAGATGATCAAAATTATAGTTGAGAGGGCAAATGTGAGTTTCTTATGACAAAGTGTCACATACACTAAGCATTGATATGTGAGGGCTGGGATGTGAGGACTGCAGTGATAATGCTACCAAGGTAGAGCAAGAACTCTACTACCGTGAATACTTCCATGGGTCGGAGCAGTTGACTTGAGAGCTGAGTGGGCCCTTAATGTGAACAAGTATGTGAAATTGTGACATGTTTAGATGTCACTGAGAGAACCACCTTTTAGAGTCATAGGCCATTGATGCGTTTATCGTGGGAACAGGTGTTAGGACTTAAAGCATTTGCCCACATTCTCTGAATGCGCTTCTGATTGCTGCTGGAGCTAGTGTCAGATCTGCCCCATGAGGGACAGAATGTGACATAATTTTAGTGGCTTTCATTGTGTTTGAGGTATCCTTGCCAGGTTATAGCTTCTTATCCCACATTTAAAGTGATTTGAGCACACTAATGAAGGTTCATTGCTCAATGATTAAGAAAACATGAATCACTTTACTCCTCATGTGAATTTTCTGTTCGAAAGTAAAATTGTATTAAACTTCAAAAGTACTGGGCCTGGTAGAACACCCCCCACCCCTCTAGTTGTGTGATGCCCTAGATAGAGCTAGAGCCCCTCTCCAGTTGTGTTATCCCCTAGGTAGAGTGGGAGCCCCCATTTATTTGCTATATATATATATATATATATATATATATATATATACATGTTATGTGTGTGTGTGTGTGTATAAACAAATAACTAGTTGTCCTTTTGCAAAGTTCCCATATAGTATGAATTGAGTGCCTCGTGAGTCAAATGCAAATAGCTTCATTCTTCAGGATGATATCAAGCTATAATAAACAGAAACTTGAGTACAGTGGCTTCACTGAAAAAGAAGTAATATTTGTCTTTTACCTAACAGGGCACTGTGGGACTCTGCCTTAGTCCTCTCATCTCAGTGTGTGATACTAATCTTTAGATTTGTGGATGGCTGGTGTATCAGTGCTGCACATAGTAATGGAGCACTGTGTTTGCATGTTGGATGGGTAGGAAGGGCAGGGCAAAGGGCAACGGAGCATAAGCCATCTGAATAAGTCATTTCCATTATGTATGAAGGAAAGCAATGTTTTATGTGACCAACATATGTATCCATCCTATACATCTACCTCTCATAGAAGCCCATGATTATTTAATTTGGTACATTGTTTTGCCTCCAACAAAATAGAATGTACTTAGCAAAGAAGTAGGGAGAATGGCCTATTTTGATTAACAGAGTTGATGGAATGTATTTCTCAAGAGTCTTATGTTAGGGTGGTTTACATGCTTTCTCTGAAGGTCTCTATGTTAGAAGCTCTGTGTCCAGAGTGGGACTGGTGAGGGATGGTGGGCTCTTTGAAAGGTAGACTCAAGTGGGAAGAGGTTGGATAATTAGAGACAATGTCTTAGCGACAAATTAATGCAGGCCGTGTGGTATGCCAGTTAGTTCCCACCAGAACGAGTTGTAAGGAGATATATGCTTATCCTTTAGTTTCTGGGATCCTGTTTCAGCATTACTCTTACTCGCGCTCCTATGATTGTGATGCTATGTGTCACAGGCATCATGAGAGGTCAAACAAATGGAGACATCCAGTCTTGGAGTTTTACCACTCCAAACTGTGAGCTAAGTAGACTTGTTCATGTAGTACAGAGCCTCTGGTGTTTTGTTATAGCAACATAAAATGAGATGATATAGTAGACATGACCCATGAGAATTTCATGCAGCATATAAACAAACAGTAGTTTGGAAAAGTGACAACCATGCTATCACTAAAATCTAGAATAGTGCCAGGCAGTGGCACATACCTGTAATCCCAGCACTCGGGAAGGCAGAGGCAGGCAGATCTCTGTGAGTTTGAGGCCAGACTGGTCTACAAAGTGAGTCCGGGACAGCCAAGGCTACACAGAGAATCCTGGTCTTGAAAATCTTACAAACAAACAAACAAAAAACCTAGAATGGTCCACTGATGTCAGAGAACTAGCGTCTAGCCTTACTTCTCTCAAACTTTATAGGCCTTTCTGTTTTTCTAGGAAGATTTACATTGTTTTTTCTTTTAGAATATTTGTCTCTACGTTATTATTTATCATGTTGGATTAGCATTAAGTTTTGGTACTCTATCCTCAAATCTCTTTGTACCTGTGGAGCCCAGATTAAACATCAGGCATATGGGGACAATCAGTACAAATTTATAGGCAACTATTATATAAAATTAAATGAATATAAACATTGATGTAGATTGGAGTCATGAATCACAAAAGCTATGATATGGAAGTAATTCTAAAAAAGTTACTCGGCAAAAAATTAAGAAAAGGTTATTGTGGCAGGGGTGAGTTGGTAGCATGTGATGAAATTTTATACTAAAGGTAATCACGGCAGTAATGAGTAAAATGCACTAAGTGCATTGGTGTTTTTGTTGTCTTTCTTTCTTTCTTTCTTTCTTTCTTTCTTTCTTTCTTTCTTTCTTTGTGTCTTTCTTTCTTTTAGATGGTGATGGAAGAGGAAAAGAAGAAGGTTTTAGCACTTGGCTAACAATTTAAATATCTGTTAAATACTTAGGAATATCATATTTAATTTGAGAGTCAGTAAAAACAATTATAGACCCCCTCACAGAAAACATCATAAGAATATTATATCTTAAGAAGATTAAGCAGTGAAGTGTATAATTAATAAAATTTGAAAAGAAAAAGAAAGTCTGGGTAAAAAGACCACAGAGGGCATGATTAAAGTCCAGAGGGGAGGTCTTAGGGAGGGCAGCTTCTCTTCAAAGGCCTTAGATTAGAAGTGCAGTCTCAATTTCTTTTTGAGGGCATACTGACAGCTTCAAAAGGCATCCCAGTCGCCTCCTAAATTCCCTAAGGAATCCTAAGCATTTTTCTAAATACCCCAAATCACTTAAGAAAGAATTACTCTTTCCAAATACAGAACAAAATTTCAAAGTAGGGAAAATGATGTGTAGTGTACAGAAAAAAACATTTTAACTTTATTTTGAAAAGTTATTTATTTGATTTCAGCAGTAGCCCAGTTCCTTGTAAGTTCACTTCCACACAGATACAGTGGTTTTATGATCTGAAAATTCTTGAAAATATTTTGTGTCCTTCACAACACAATGTATTTCATCTTCCATACTCATCTTTTTTTTTTACATTGAAATGATAATAGGCATTTTTTTTCCTTCTGCATTATGGATAGTGATAGATTTAACTAGTGCTGCAGCAACCAATAGAACACACACACATGCAGTCTTCTAAAGTCTCTTATGAGGTAGTTTCACAGCTTGCAACAAACAAACAACAACAACAACAAGAGTGATTTGCTTATTTGTGATAAGTGTTCTGCTATTTGTTCATTATATGGTAATGGGGTAGACAGAATCTAAATCTGCACAAGATTTATTATCTTCACTGTTAGACTGAAAAACAAGTGAACAGATAAATAAATAAATAATAGCTCTGACAAGCTATGAAGGATGGATGAGAGGCTGAGGTACAGTACTATAGTGTGTTGTGAAGAGTGTGGAACGGATGTGTCTAGGGAGGTAGCACTTTAATGCAGGCTCAAGATAAAATACGAATAGCCTCATTTATAAGGCTCTTTTTGAAATTTTTATTTTTAATTTATTCACTTTACATCTTGATTGTAGCCCTCCCTCCTGCTTCCCTTAGTCCTCAGGAAAGGAAAGCCTTCCTCCCCTATCGTCTGACCCCAACCTATCAAGTTTCATCTGGACTGCCTGCATCCTCTTCCTCTTGTGGCCAGGAAAGGCCTCCTCGCCATGGGGACGTGACCAATGAGTGGCCGTTAGAGTCCATGTCAGAGGTAGCGTCTACTCCCCAGATTATGGGACCCACAAGGTGACTGTGCTGCCTATTGGCTATATCTAAGAAGGGGTCTAAGTTCTCACCATGTGTGGTCCTTCATTGGTGCAGCAGTCTCTACAGGCCCCGCTGGGCCCAGATTTGTTGGCTCCATTGGTTTCCTTGTGGAGCTCTTGTCCCCTCCAGGTCCTTCAATGGCCCAACTCTTCCATAAGACTTCATGTGCGCAGGTTCTTAAGAGACAACAACTAGCAGAGAACACAGCATGAGTAGAAGTCTGAAGTTTCTGTATTTCTATAATCTTACCTAAGCATTGGGGTTGAAAAGAATTACATCAAAAATTTAAAGAGAACAATTTATAAGGGCCAAGAGACAATCAAGGACAAATAAGAAGAGACAAGGGAAGCTGTTGTCACTTCTGGTGATGAGGGGAAGGCACCGAGGACTGGCATTATACACAATGAGTAACAAGAGCTATACAAACATGCATACCAAGAAGGAAGTGTGGCCCTGAGTGATGGAGGAATTCTGGGAAAGCACGGCCAAGCAGAAAACTGGTTGACCTACCTCTATCTCTTCCCAGTATTTGTCTTCTTAACTGTTTGCTTCCTATTGGCCAAATCCATCTGACAGGCAGATGGCCAGGGAGGCCTGCTTCTGCAGTCCACTATGTGTACCTCATAGAGTGACGAAGAGTGCACAGTCAAAAGGAGGCCAAGCACCGATCATCTAATAGAGAAAAATGGTTAGAATTTCTGAGAGAATTAGGTAATCAATTAAATAGCTTACAAAACCCAGACTTATGGAAGCTCTCAGTTCCATTGTTGATGGTGTTATTCTGCAGGGGGTAGAGTGTTCAGAAAGAGGTGCCTTCATGGTGGAGTAGGCCATAGATGTGACACTTGAAGGGTAGACCCCCCCTCTGGTCCTGCCATGCTTTTTCTGCTCCCTGGGATGTGCCATGTGAAGCTGCTGTGGGCTGAGACTGAGGCCCTCATACCTCTATGCCTTTCCCTCCAGGATGGACTGAAATCTCACTGGTACTAGTAGCCAAAACAAGCCTGTTCTCTAAGTTGTCTCTGCCATGTTTTTTGTCACAGCTATGAGAAAAGCCAACACAAGATTTGCACAGTTTAAAACCCCCCTCATGAAATCACTACTTATGAGTAGCAGAGCAGATCCAATTACTCATGTAATTATAACAATAACTATAGAAATAGAAGATGCCCAATTTGCTAAAGATAACTTGAACAATTTGGAGTTTATTAAAGTTTAAAGATTTTTTTTTACACTTGCTGGCTTTATTTCTGGTAACAAGAGGCTTTTTTTCCTTTATCAGATACATTGCCATACAGAGATAACTTTGAACACTGAAGACGATATGAAAAAAATATTTAAGAGTAACAAGAAATGATTGGACGCAGGCAAAAAATAAAAAAGGGAGACGGGATTCATGGAAGGAAGGAACAGTATTTATTTCTCACTTGCCACTTTTTGCTGGATGAAGAGCTATAATGAGAAAAAGAACATGCTGTCTCAAGCTCAGAAGACCAACCTTCCAGGCCAGATGGACCAGAGAGCAGCTTCCAAAGTTACCATAGCAGCTGGAAGCAGAAGAAAAGGATCTTGGAACCAAAGATGCAGAGCACTACATTCTGAATCAATTGCATGAGCCAAATTTCTGTTTAGCCCTTCTAGATTTCCCGGGGCCCCTAACAGTACAACTAAAGCTATAGTAACTGACTAGAACTGGGAACTCTGCCCATCATAAGGAAAACTAAAAACTAGATGTTGAGTCCATATCAGTTAACTGCCTGCCAAAACAAACAAAATAATCAACAGCCTTTGCTGGGAGAGAGTGGAATCCAGAGTCCCTACAATAATGCAAAGTTTTAAACTTTAATAACTATTTTTGAAAAGGCAGGAACTATGTATTGTATTCAGGAGAAGAGAAAAATCATGGAGGTTGTGCAGGTTTCTTAGGTGATAAAATCAAGAAACCTATTTTTAGTGTGTATGAATGTAAGTATTGTGTGTGTGCGTGTGTGTGTGCGTGTGTGCATGTGTGTGTGTGTGTGTGTGTGTGTGTGTGTGTGTGTGTGTGTGTGTGTGTTGCATAGGTCTGCATGTGTGTGGAGACCTCCGGTGTCATCCCCAGGGAGGCTGTCCAAATCCTCTGAGACAAGATCTTTTACTGCCCTGAAGCCATGACCTTTCCCTTCACACTTCTCACCAGCTAGATTAGACTTGATGGCAGTGAACCCAAGGACTCTTCTCTCTGCCTCTTCAGAGCTGGGGGAACAAGTATTCAACTTACGTGAATTCTGAAGATTAAAACGCTCCTCGCACCGAGCCACAGGAAGCACTATGTTGAAGTAGTTGTTTAAATTCAACCACAGAGAAAAATGTGCTCGTGGTAGGTACACAGTTCAAAAGGACAAAAGGAGAAAGGGGAAAAATAACAACTATAGAACAACAATAAAATAAACAGTAAAATGGCATGCAAACATCTATTTATAATACATGCATTAAACATAAAGTGAAGACTTCAAATAGGAAGCAGAAACTGCACATCACCAATTTGGGGCGAATTTTAATATGCTAACACAGATTAAAAAGGCTAAAACAATTTTTTAAAAGTCTTGCTAGTAAACATATATGTGCCTATTTATATGTTATCACCATTGCAGTGAATTGAATTTTTATTACTTATTTCTTGTGATTATAATTCCGTCAAATTTTCTCCTACAAAACTCTCCCCATGTATTTTTCCTTGGCTTTCTTCAAATTTATGGCCTCTGCTGTCATTAATTGTTGCTACATGTATACATGTATACACGTGCATTCCCAAACACAGCATGCACAGTCTGTATAATGCCACTTGTATGTGTGTTTTCAGGACTGAACATTTATTATTGCATTACCAATTAGTGTGTTCTTCCCAAAGGTAGACGACTTCTCTCACTTTCACCACTCTCCAGTTGCCTGTAGTCCTTTCTGTAGTGTTGATGCCCCTTGGGCTTTTCTGTGTCCATTTTGGCATGGTTGTCCTTGTCCAGTTAACATTAAGGCAGTTATATTGGTTAAACTTTATGGCTGTAGCTTCTGACATTCCAGGAAACACAGTTTTAATGGCAAACTTCCAGAATCTCTGCCTCGTTGCAACTGTTCTGTCCCCTCTTTCCCAGTGTTTCCTGAACCTTAGGGGCAGCAGTATTCTGTAGGTGTATCCACTGGCACAAGGCTCCCCAACTTTGCACATTGGTTGTGGATTTCTGTAACGGCTTCCATCTGTTGTAAGAGAAGTTCCCTTGATGATGAGTGGGAAATACACTTGCCTGCATGAACAAAGTGTTGTTAGGGATTGTGTTGGTTTAGTACAGTGGTGGTTGTAGCTTCTCCACCAAGATCCATGAATTCTTCAGTAAACTTACTCCTGTTAGTGTTGGCTTAAGCAAAGGCAAAGTCTAGAACAAAGACAGTGAATAATGAAATGTCCAGGACAGGTTCAAGCCCTGTTACCATGGCTGGAGCTTGTTTTCTACAGCAATGTAGAAAAGAAGGTCCATGAAGTTAGGAAAGCTCATCAGCCACCATTGTGGCCACTGGTAATCTTTCATTCCAGGAAGACACAAACCCTCTTTAAAAGGCACTCCAATTGATAAAGACACATCTTATGTGATATTGCAGACAGGAGTCAGACAGAGTTGTCCTCTGAGAGACTCCATTTAGCAGCACATCAAAACACATGCTGAAACTCACAGCCAAACATTGGGCAATGTGAAGGGAACCTTGCAGAAAAGTTGGGGGAAGGAGAAAAGGACCTGGAGTTGACAGGAGCCTCACAAGAAGACCAACAGAGCCAACTAACCAGGGCCCAGAGGGGCCTGCCGAAACTGAAGGGGACAGGAAGAGGGGCTCCCCTCTTCTGAGGTATAGAGGAATGGTATTTAGAAGAGAGAGGGGGTGGGGCTAGGAGGTGAGGAGGGATGGGGCTTTGACCAGGATGTAAAGTGAATAAATAAGTAAAATTTTAAAACTCAATGGAGTAGGAAACTTTAGTATCATTTGAAAAAAAAAAAAAATCCCTTCACAGGAACACTAGAATGAGAAGGCAGCAGAATACTGTTTTCTTTCCATTTCCCATTCTAGTCAAAATATATTCCTGTAACCCTCTTTAGATAGAAATATATTGGGAGGGAGTTCTTAAGACAATAGAACAATGCAGTTAAGTTGGAACATCAGAAGCCATACCAGCACTTATGTTGCCAACTTAAAAGGCCCCTTCATAAGACATAATATTTGTTTCCAAGAAGAGATCTTTACAATATAATGAACTAAAAGTTAGAACATTATAGGTAAATGTAGACAATTCCAAGACAGTTTTTAGTGACTTTAGTACTCTTTTCTCAATAATGGATATACAATTAAAAAAAGAAAAAGAAAAAGAAACCTCAGCAAATGCACAAAGACATGAATACATATACGTACATTCAGGTCTTGTCCTAGCTGGGAGTTGTAGACACCAAAGACAGTGCACCTATATTTAGGGAAAGATAAAAACTTCTATTTTCTGCTTTTCTAGTCAATGTTGTACTTAAGTTCTAGCTAATATAAACTTGGAAAGAATATGAATAAATTTTTTGAAACACATACTATTTACACACAAACACACACATGTATTTATATTTACTTTAGAGGAATTTTAATCCAGCAACATAGCTAACCTGGCAAAGGATCATATTCAAAGACCTAGGTCTGTGTGATCCTGTCGGAATAAAGACATGCACTAGGATAGACCTTTATGCCCAAACAAAGATGACTAACTGAGGGGCAGACAAAGTGAGGAATCAGAGAAAGATTTGACAGAATGAGTCAGAGATAGGATATGCTCAACTCTCATGAGAACAGACAGGAAAGAGGAGCTACTTAATAGCAGAGCAGAGAGAGAGAGAGAGGACGAGGAGAGGAGAGGAGAGAGAGAGAGAGAGAGAGAGCGAGAGGGCGAGAGAGATGCGAGGGAGGAGTGAGGGAGAGAGAGCAGAGAGAGAGAGAGAGAGAGAGAGAGAGAGAGAGAGAGAGAGAGAGAGAGAGAGAGAGAGAGAGAGAGAGAGAATAGGAGAATCTGTGGAGACAGTAAAGGAAAGTTTGGGAATACAGTAGTTTTATAGTTGGCTGAAGTTTGTTATAATTCAGTTGAGTGCAGTTGAGTTCATATATTTGAGTTCATGGAGTTCAGAGGCAGGTTTCAAGCACAGAAAATCAGTGAGAAATGGAGAGAAGCCAGTTTGAATCAAACAGCTTGAAGTGGAGTTTTGAGCCAGAACAGCTAAGTTGAACCAGCCAGCCAGAGTTCTGAAAGGACTAGAAATTGTGAGCTAGTTCAGCAGTAAGTTTCAGGAGCTGAAGACATTCTAGGCCTAGGTTAGTAGATAGAGGCTGAAAGCTGATGCCTTTAAGGTCCAGGCTTGTAGAAGATTAGATTGTGTCGAGGCTAGTAGCATCCAGGCCTAGGCCTAGAAATAGATAGAAATGCTCTAGGCTCAGCCTAGCCATGTATTCATAAAGCTTGAGTATGGCTCTAATCTCATGCCCTCTTCTGAGGAAATAAAAACAATATTTATAATTTATGATCTCCTAATTATTTACTTAATATATACATAAGGAGTTTATAGACTAACTACCAGAAATATAAATGAATTTAGGGAGAGTACAGATTTAAGTTCATATGCAGATATCACTGGTATTTTATATAATTTCACCAATTAGAAGATCAAATTAGAAAAGGTCTATTTCAATCAAGATAGTATAAATAAGAAATAAATATTCAGAAATCATTTATTGAAACACATTTTTCTGAAAGCAATTTATTATTGTTGGGAGAAAGAATAGAAAATCCAAGTAAGTGTAAAAACATGCCCTATTTATGAATCTAGAAACCTAGTATTGTTCACCTCATTCTTCCAAGACAACTCTGACTAAAATACCCATAGAAAATTGCAAGCTATATCTAGACTTTGTGGACATGCAAGGTATAAGATCTGTTATAAAAAATAACGTTTAAGAGAAAAAATGAGAGATTTACTCTTAGTCTAAGAAAAAACATGGAAACAGTGAGAATATCAAACAGTACGTGTATGAATGGACATTGTACTATATAAAGGATGTTTTAAGCAAAGATCCTATCCCAGGCTTCTCACTGACATAAAATTTCAAGATAGGTAAAGCCTGCATGTACTGAAAATGATCAGCATATTGCTTCCCTCTGCAGAAATTGGTAGTGAAGACTGACTGGAAAGGAACATGAGGAAACTTTCTGCATCTGTGTAGGGGCTTGGAATATCCAAATATATGAGTTTTACAGCTTCATAGACTCACACATTTAATATTTGTGGAATTTACAGTACACAAATTTTATTAGACTAGAGACATTTTGGTATATATAAGCTAGCCAGCGCTGTGCAAGCTTTGTTCAGGAATGGTATACCCTGATGTTGTCAATTGGCTTGGAAGTCTATCAAAACATTGCAGGTTGTTAAGTGTTGACCCGTAATACACACACAAAGTGGCCAAATGACCACTGTGATGTGTGTTAGGGTCCATCCTTTGATGGACACCCACAAGGACTTCTTGGAACAGAAGCACAGTGGCCATAGCATGCAGCATCCTTTCTTTTTAACACATGCACTTGGTGATGGTGTTGTGACTGAGTGGCATTTGAGCTCCACAACATGTGTGCAGACTCTGAAAATGAGCCTGCAGCATTTAGAGCGTCCAAACAGAAGATTAACATACTGCTTAGATTCAGTATCTTCTCAGCAGATCCACTCCTCGCATAGCTGAGAGGCCACAAACGTGCCGTTTCACTCACTTATCCTGACTTACGTAGTTCTGCTTTTAGGAGGTGTTTGTGTCTGAGGACTTGACTGTTTGTATTAAAGCTTACATAATTAATTCGCCTCCAGTCTATTAGCAACTGTTCTAATTGCATCAAACACACTTGATGTTTCCTTACAATTTTCAACTCTGATTCTGAAAGATGAGACACGGTCTGTGGGTTTTAGTTGATATTGTTTGTTGGTTGGTTTTGTTAGACAGGGTCTCACTCCATAGCTCTCTCTGGCTTGGAACTCGCAGTGTGGACTAGGCTGGCCTTGAATTCATAGAGATCCACTTACCTCTGCAGTGTACGCTGCTACACCTGGCCTATAGCATATGGGCTTGAAGAGTCAAGTTCAGGGCTGCTGAATTCCGGCTTACCAGCCAGCTCACTGTTGCCAAGAGCTTCAGCTGAGAAGATCTGCTGGGCTGCAATCATCCCCTTCTAGTCAGTTCCTCTGCAGGCACTTGTTTTCTCTTCAAAGAAATGGTCTTTGAAACGGAGCACATAATTGCATTGAAAATATCATGTTTCCATGGTTATTGTGTTAAATGCTCTCATTCACTAACACCACCTTTATTAAAGCTACAACTCTTTTGGAGAAAAGGAGGGCAGGAACACAAAAGGATGAAAACACTCCAGGAATCCTGTTAGCACATCCACAGGTCAGAGTGCCCTGGAAACGTGCCAGGTGTCTTTTCCCTTGGTGCCGCAGGTGGCTGGAGTTGTAACCAGATCTCCCAGAAAGTACAGTTAAAAATGTTGCATCTGGAGACCAAAAGTTAAAAACACTGTTAATTATCAATACGCTTGGGTGAAGAGCATCCTTTTGGTGAGGTGAATAAATGTAAAAGCACTTAACAACCAAACAATCCACCCATTTTCGTTCTGTGTAGCTCTTGCTTAATCTGAAGGAAAAAAAAAAAAAACCAGACAAATAGAAAGACCTTATTATTTAAATATGATGCTTTCTGTAAAAAAGAAAAGAAAGAAGTTCTATCTTTGTAAAGCTCTGCATCAAAAACAAGTTAAATATAGTTAGTATATAGTCAAAAGATAAAGATTAGTGCAAAAGAATACAATTATATGAGCCAACTAAGGGATTCTCATGTTCCTGAAAACAAACAAATGAACACAAAGCCTCGGTTTCATTCGAAGCATATTCCCTTTAGCCACTGTGTCAGGAGGAGGCTGGTTGTTGTTGCTGTTGCCCCACTGAGCTCATCTTCCCTTAGCTCAGTGTAGTCCAACCTGAGTTTTTCCTAAGTAGGTCACAAATAAGTTATGATGCTGTTCACTTTAACAGCAGCCAGAGAACAGTTAAAGTAGATCTTCTAGGGAGAGGCTTCTAGGTACCAGATGGAACCACTGCAACAGCCCAAGCCTGATGAGTTCTGCTTTATTCTTTACCCCCCACATAAAAAGTACTTAGCCCCCAGCTTTGCCTCAGGCCAAAGCCAAGAGGCCATAGCCTGAAGCTCCTGATGAATCCTTGTAGACATCCATGGTCAGAGTTGCTTAGGTAAAAGCAGCCCTGAGCAAATGCGGATCACTTGCTGTCTGCCTTTGAGAGCTTGAGGCAAAGATGTTTCTTTGCAAAAAAAAATTCTTTTTAATTGAACTTATGCTTATATGGCAGTGTTTTATCTCTTGCCATTTGGGTGTGTAATAGCAAAACACTAAATATTGTATTGCCTAGCAGGAAGTCAAAAGCAAGTGCCCAGTGTCTCTTAAATAAAATAAGAGGCATGTTCATTTAGAGATTGTGAGTGATAATTCAACATGAAAATCTGGGAGTAAAGAAATGATCTTGGGAGCCCCTGGGCTAACCTGGAGATCTGGCACTTGGGCAGTCAGCAACCTAGCTTTCCTGCCATGCCAATGGAGTGTACTTTGCCTTTCTTTTCACTCTACTGTCTTTATTCATTTTTCAACAGCCTGCCACATGCAATATGCCAAGTCTCATACAAAAAAGCCTCTCTCTCTCTCTCTCTTTTTCTCTCTCTCTCTCTCCCTCCCTCCCTCCCTCCCTCCCACCCTTCCTCCCTCCTTCCCTCAATCCCTCCCAACCTCCCTTCCTCCCTTCCTCAGTCTAAATGCAACTGCAGCATATTCCAGCAGACACAGACAGTAAAAACAGCCATCTGCACTGAAGCCTGGGCTTTATTTAATTATACTTGCCCAAGTTATTTGTTTGGCTTTGCCATGTAAAGAGTTCTGTTTTATTGTTGGAACCTTTCAGGCTGTCGAATTGTTTTCAAAACTCTTCCCCCAGATGTGTTTGGCATTTGCCAACAGTGAGCAAGCAGCAGCCGTGCAACACAAGAATATGTGTGCATCCAGTGGGCATTAAAATCCTTTGCCTGGGTCAGCGCCAGAACCAGATTTAAGTTCCTGAAATATAATGAAAAGGTTAACTGAAGTTTACAGGTTTAATGCCTGGGGCACACATTAGTTTTCAAGGTTTTGAGGATTAAAGTGTATGACATTCTTCCAGCAAGTTCGAACAAGTGTGTTGGGAAGGGAATGGCAGGTGGCTCATCTACAAAATGTCATCCAAGTTCAAGCTTAGAGACTGATGTTATCAGCAGCCAACTCAGATTTCAGGCTTTTAAAACTTTTTTTAATGACTTTTCTGTGACAGTTTCATACATATATAAAATGAGTTCTGATCATCACGGCCCCCTCTGCCATCTCTAATACCCCTTCCACCTGTTAACTCTGCTCCTCTTTACAAACTTGATGACTGTGACACTGCTGCCTTCAAATTGCTGTAACAGGTTCATTTCTGGTCAAAGCACAGATCTTAGATTTTATACGTGCTTTTAGTTAACCTACAAAATTGGCCCTGTAGAGTAATATTTTTGTATATAAATGATTGCAAACATTCATATAAGAACTATCAACTATAGTAATCATCAAGGGTCTTCGCTGTGAAGCCTCTTTCCTATTAATGACCATATTGCTGGTGCCCTTCATATCAAAGCAGAAAGACTCTGTGCTATGCTTCCGAGTAGAAGGCACCGCAGTGCTATAAGTCTACCACATACAATTTTAAATTTAATGTACAAAACATCTGAAACTTCTACAAGTTTAGGATTTTTATGATCAGAGATGAAGCCTATATTTTGTTTGCAAGCCCTGTCTGATATGAACCTGCTGTAATGTTTCACACATAAACACAGATGGTCACACATTCATGTCTGTGCTTATGCCTTTCTATCTAACATAGACAAATGACCACCCTGTAAGGTTTTCTCCATAGTCTCACATCATTGGAATTATAGACTCATTTCTTTTAATTTATCTGCAGTCAAATGTTTCAAACATCTGTTAGTTTGTTTCAGTTAGAAACATTTTACTAAATGAAAGAATCAGAAGACAACTTTCAGTTGATTTAATTGTGAAAAGTAAAAACAAAAACAAACAACAACCAAAAATGCAAAAACATTTAGCATTCAGATTCCTCTCTTTCTTTCCCTCCTTTTTTCTTCCTTTCTTCCTCTTTCCTTCACTTTCACTCCCTCACTTCCCCTTCCTCCTTCTTGTCCTTTCCTCTTTCCTTCATTTGCTCCTTCTCCTCTCTTTCTTTCTCTCCTCCCTTTTGTGTCTCCCTCCTTTGCTCTTCTGGCCCTCCCTTAATCCTTCCCTCCCCTATTTCTCCATCTCCCAGGCTTCCTCCTCTTTCCTTTCCCACTTCTCTCCAAGCACTGGTACCTGCCTAGGATTTGAAAACAAAATATCCCTCCTTTCACTGTTTCTAAATGAGAATGCAAATTAAAAAATTTAAAGATATCATATAAAGGTAGAGACCTATATGAGAGATATGAATATAAAACAAATGCTCCTGGGTGTAAAATCAGGAAAAATGCCATGTTGATCTATGAAGTCATCCAGTAAATTGAGGATTGTCTTCTGGGTGCTTTTTCTTTCTTTCTTTCTTTCTTTCTTTCTTTCTTTCTAGAATTATTCAATGTCTGAGATTTAAATAGGAAAGGAATGTGACATCTTTTTTTCCCCAGTTGCACCCACTGGTGACATATTGCAGGACACCTTATTATCTTCTTGTTTCTTCCCTTGCTCCATCTTTAGGGAGAGTGGTGGCAGGCACCCTCTCTCTCTCTCTCTCTCTCTCTCTCTCTCTCTCTCTCTCTCTCTCTCTCTCCTTCTTTTTTGGAAAGCCTGAAAGTTGGTGCTGGGTTGTTGGAAAGTTCTTTGTGCTCTCAGAACGAAGTTTTCCATTCCAAGAAAATACAAATCTAGAAAGTTCTTTGATTGGGAAAGAAAACAGTAAAATTATGGTCAGGCTCAACCTAAGTTCAGGACTTCATGGTTTTCAGAGTTTTCTTTCCTTGGTCCTTGGTGTCGGAATGTGTCTGGGCTTGAACAGTCAAAACTACCCCAGAGGTGACTTCAGAATCCTTTCAAAGCGCAGGCAATACTCAGAGTCCTAAGCTCAGGATTTATATGTGCGAAGAACACACGCCTCAACCTTTCTAGCCTTAGTTCATCTTTGTTTTTCTAAGAATGCAAGGACCTTTGCTTATTTCCAGGCTTCCTGAAAATATGACTGGCTATAATGGATACACATGTGTTTCCTTTGTGTTGTAATCCTGCTGCCAGACAAGTGCCTGGTTTGCATGTATCAGCCTAACATTTAATCAAGAAAGACAGCAGATAAATTCTGTCTTAGATAAGATTTGAGTCAAGGAAACTGTAGCTAGAGCTGGGGAAGAGACTGGGATGTAAAAAGTTTTTTAAAAAAATAATTGTTTAATTAATTCATTGTTTCATGTATATCACAGCGACCACAGAGTGGTCCCTGACATTTACATTTTCCTCCAGAAATCCAAGCTAGATGCTGATGGTAGGCCAAGAGTGGGGTCAAGTGTCTGCGTTACAATGATGGATTGGGATGGTTACAAGTGAGGAAATGTATAGAAAAGATGCCAGAGGGAAATCAGACCAAATTAAAGGTGAGGAGACTGACTCATCTCTGTACTACTAAACACTAAGGAACCTGAGATTATTTGACAAGTAGAGCTAAGGACGCCTTTAAAAATTTCTCCCAGTCATGGATGGGACCCATGCTTTAGAGGGTATTGAGAGGGTACTGCATGTATACTGTGGGATGCTAAGGGGTCAGGACCATGGCAAAAAGAATGAGTCCTACATGACAAACCTTAATTTTAAAGTGAGCATGACCTTTTGAAGGGATGTTTTGAACCCTGGTTCAGAGTTAACATTGGGGTGCAGCCTGCTTCCCCTCTCATGGGTTTTCTAGGCTTTTTCTGCTAGAGCCAGATGTGATGGTCACATGGCCTATTTTGGTCCTTCCTTCTGGCTCAGACTATTTTAGGTACATATTATAAATTATTTCTTCTGAAAAGCAATTTGTTATAAATCAGGTCTTTATGACCACCATGGTTTGAACTTGGTTTCTCTTTTCCCAGGGTCCATGTGCTGGAGGCTCAGTCCTCAGTATGGGCATGCCAAGTGAAAGACTCATATGTAAATCATGAGTATATTATAGGAAGGGATAGTGGCCCTGTCTCTTTTTAGCCTCTTGTTTCAAGGTATAACCCCTCTTTAGGCCATATGCTCCCCTGCTTTCGCCTTTGACGTAATGTGATGCAGCTAAGATAGTCCTGACTAGAGCTGAGCCATAGCCTATATGTTACACTTGTCCTCCACGGTGATGAAGGTCCATCTCTTTATAAAGTTTTATTTTTTTTAATAAAGCCTTATTTGTTAAAGTGACAAAAGGCAAATTAATAGGATATCTTTTTAAGTTGATCTAAAGAAAAGAATAGTACAGCAAGTCAAGAAAATGTCAAGGGTGACAGTGAGACCCATGAGTTCCATGCAGGGTAACCAGCAATGGGTGATAGGTGAGGACCCAAAATCTCAGACCACAGTCCTTGGGCTTATTAGGCCTCACACTCAGGCACGATGCAGGTTCTCCTCTCATGGGTAGTTATCACTTTATCTGCATTGCTCTTATTATGCTTTGGATGATGTTGGCATCTTTTGTAAACTCTCCTACCACCACTGAAACCTCCCTGTAGGTGAGATCCTAAATCTACAATCTGATCTTTTCCGTGCTAGGCCATCTTCATTTGCTTGTTTTCCTGTGTGAGAGAGAAGTCTAGCTAAACTCAATGAGGGCCATTTATGCAAAAAATCAGACTGAGATCTCCCCATTTAGTTACTTTTATTTTTGCTTCTGAGCCTAGCCTTCAATAACTGAGCCATCTCTCCACCCCTACTTTTATTTTTTTTAATTGAAAATTCGTGCACAATATTCTGGTGACCATTCACCTCCCCAACCTCTTCCCAGATCCTCTTCACCTCCCCATCCATCCAACTCCACACCTACTTTCTCTCCCTTTAAAAAATAAACATGCAAATAAAAATAGAATAATTTTAAAAAAAGTACAAGAAAGTAAGATTAAAAATACTCCATAAAAGAAATAGAAGACCAAAAAAAAAAAAAAAAAAAAATCTGCAAAAACAACATTGAGTTAGCTATCTATTCCTGGGTAAATAGTTTCAGTTCTTCTATGCTTAATGCACTTCTAGATTGCATACTTTGAACCTTAAAATCTATATAAAATAAATAACTATCTAGAACTATTTAGAAGTGAATGTGGAGGCTGTGGTATCTTTGTTGACAAGAGGTGATGGATTAAGTAGTAAGCTATTTCTGAAATTAGTGGTGTTTTATTACCAATTTCTCCATTCTTTCTGAGGGTTCACACCCAGGTTGCTTAAGTCAGACCTAAGGAGCACCTGTTGTTGATAAACAAACATATGTCAAAAAGTCAAGCCAAAGCAAGAGACAGTGAATATTGTGCCCACCCCTTCCAGTTTTATTAGAAGGAAACTGGGAAAACTGAGCTGATAGCATACTGTACCTAAAAAAAAGCATGAAGGGCTGTTTGCAGAAAGCTAATAAGCAGAACATAGGAAGAATCTGACTCAGATCTGCACAGCCTGCAGTGGGCTGAAAACCTGGTGGGAACCGAAGTGCACACCAGCACTTCCACTCAGGCTTCACGGAGTGTGAAGGATGTAAGAGTGAATTGCATGTGGGCTGGGCCAGAGGTAGCAATTGGAGAGCAGGGTGACTTCCCAGAGGCCTGAGCAAGTCTGAGGCTCCTGTGAAACACCGCCTATGATGACAATAGGATCTAATCAGCAAAGGAAGACCCCGGCGACCATCCGCCACAGAAGACCTCCCAACGCTGGCTTGATTCAGCACAGTAGAGAAGCTCTCAGCCTTGGTCAGAGAGTACTTTCCTTCACTAGACACAGGTCAAAGCTGGGACTCATAACCAGTCAAAGTGCAAATAGCAAGTGGTGAGTGCTTAGTCCTAGATGGGGCAATTTTATCAACCCCTTTAAAGCTCAGAGAATATTGTGGAAGAGGGAGCAGAAAGAATGTAAGAGAAGAAAGATGATGAGAAGTGCTGTGACTCCTCGCTGTCTTATGGATGTGACATTGCTGTCACTCTCACAAATAAATCCACGGCAGGTGCAATCACCTGTCCGAGACCTGTACAAGATGAAGCCTGTCAATATTTGACCATGGATATAGGAAGGAGACCATTTTTTTTTAGTGGTGTAGTCACTGGTAACTTGCCCATGGTCCAGTAAGTTACCTCTTATCTATGCTCATACAAATGGCATTAATTAAATTCAGTGGATCACAAAAAAAAAAAAAAAAAAAAAAAAAAAAAAAAATCAAGCCAAAGACACTGAAAATAAGAAGGGGGTGGCTTTGGGTAAAGAAGAAGGGATGCAGCAAGAGTGGGAGGGGATAAAATGATCTAAAGACATTCTATACATGTATGAAATTAAAATGTCAAATTTAAAAATAAGATTTACAAACATAATTTTGTTCTTCACGGCACACAAACATAGGCATATCTGAGTTAAATTCACCAGGGTGTAGGAGCCTAACAAGAGCCTAATAGTTCTTGCATCAATGAGCCCATATGACTTCACAATGAAAACTGAAGCAAAAAACAAAACAAAACAAAACAAAACAAAAAACCCAAAGACAAACAAATATCAAATTCCACATGCCAGTCCCTCGGGTAGATATTATCTGCATTAAATGCGAACCTGTTTACTCCTAAGGCTTTTGGTCCCCTGTTTCTCCACATATAAAACATATTTTTAAAGGTGGGTTTCTTTCTACTTTAAAAAAAAACTGCATTTTTTAATGCCAGAAGGAAGGTGTTTTATGTGTCTTTTATGTGCTCTTCTTTTCATTCCACATGAATAGGCTTCCCAATTTTATTTTTTATTTTCAACCCAACACATTCTCATGTTAAGCTGGGCAAATTTATTCAACCTCAGCTCAAGCACTGATTTAAAAAAAATAAATAAAGCAAGGTCAGGCAAGCTTTGGTTTTTTTTTATATTTTCTTTTATAATAAATTCTCTCTCAAATGATGCCTATGTGTATATTTTGACATAATCATGGGTACAAATGTGCAATGTCTGAAATCTAAAATGACACTGGAATATCTTTTCTCGCATTAGCATTATTTTAGCATTCCTACAACAGGGGGTGGTTTGGAGAAATGTAGAGACTTTCAGTTTATATATATACCTCTGATTATTATTCTGGGACCTGGAGCTATGGATCCAATCTCATATCGTGATGGATGCATCTCTCCAAGTTCAAAAGTATTGGCAAAGGGAAGAGCTTTAAATAAGGCGACCATGAGAGTCAAGATATGCGATTCAAAATTGAGTGCCGCAGTGTTAAAAGATGACCTAGTTTTCTCTAAGATTGCTGCAGCAGCAACAGAGGTGGATATGGGGTCCCCAGATGCTCTGTCATGTTTGAAAACAGGAATAGATATCCAGGCCACAAAGGCTGTGATGTGTATGTTCTTACAGTAGTTCTCGTTTTCAGGAAAATAGAAAACGCATCACATGCCAGAGAGGTATGAGAATCAGGCAAAATGTGGAAAGAAATGAGGAAAATACTCTTGCTGCTCACGCTATTTGAGATACTTTGATGTTGGAGGTATAGTTAGAAAGTAGCAGCTGGAGGTTTGAAGGGCAGGTATTGATGATCCATGATGCACTCACATGGGGCAATTTCATCAAAGTGAGCACTGGCACTGCCAACAGCTAAGGATGACTTTCTACTGTGTTGAAGAGGAGAGCCATTCCTTGAGTCTCTTGCACCTTGATGAAATGTTTGGTATGTGATGGAAGTTGGCTGGTAATTTTGACAGATATGATTATGTGTGTGGTTATGACTGAAAGCAAAGCCAGGAGAGGAACAGAATAAAGGCTTCCCTTATCTGGGATATGAAGCTGTGCCTTTGAGATTTCTAGTTCAAACCAGAATGGTCTACATGAATGTAAAATGCAAAAGATGATGAATGAGTTAATTTTAAGTTAATGGAATGAGAGTATGAATATAGGTGGGATGGAGAGTCAACTTAGAGATACTCACTGGGATAAAACAGTCCAAAAGGACAGAAAAAAGAGGCCAAAGCTCTGGTTTTTTTTCCTTCTGTTTTGTTTTGTTTCTTCTTGTTGTTCTTGAATCTGCCTAAGACTGGCCTTGAACACGGTTCTTGTAGGTGCTATCAAACATTCTGTAGGATGTAGATCTATCCTCTCATAAATGCTGATTATTTCATTTGATGGATGAACGCTCTACTAAATGAAGTACTGCTGAGTGGAGCCTGGAGCCTGGCTTCCTCTCGGAACTTCCTTGTGTCTTTCTACTTATGTTACTAAGATGGGAGGCATTTAGAAGTATCTCACATCTCTTGACCTCACCATGTCAGTAGTAGTAGAGGAAACCTTGACATCTGGTTCTAAGAATTGCAAGCAGACACTCTTACATACCTCCTTACTACTGTCCAGGTGTAGATATGGGTAGATCATTTTGTAATGTTAACTTGGGAATTTGACTTGGTCAGAATCAAGTTTAAAGGCATTTTTAAAAGCTCTTGCTGTTCTACCAGCTCCTTGAAATGGACCTTTAAGTGTTTTTGAAATATGGCAGTTGTACTATTTAGGGAGAAATCTTGGCAAAGATATCTGAAGGTAATAGTTTTCATTGAAACTTGGTGATTCCATTTACAGTGAGCCCAAGTAGTCTTCAAAGGGGCAAACGGAGGCAAAAATCAGAAGGT
Source organism: Acomys russatus (assembly GCF_903995435.1). Taxonomy (NCBI): domain Eukaryota; kingdom Metazoa; phylum Chordata; class Mammalia; order Rodentia; family Muridae; genus Acomys; species Acomys russatus. The sequence continues at coordinate 51,640,869 of NC_067140.1, read as the reverse complement.
TACAGTCCTTTTTGTAATTAATAAGAAACCCATATTCCTTTTATAACCTTTTTGTCATATACCAGAAAGTAAATTATAATTAACGCTTGTCTTAATTCTACATCTTCCTTGTCTCAAATTCACAGAGTTCTCAACTTGAGAATTTATTTTTCCCTTTCAAATTGTTCATTAAAGCACAAATGACTTTGTCTCTTTTGATGTTGCCAGAGAAACTCGAGCACTGTGTAATTAGCTCCTGGTTTAAAGTCTTTCTCTCAGCAAACACAGGCTTCTAGGACAGAGACTGCATAATAGATGTTATTAACTGTATGTGTAAGTAGGAAATGTGCCTTGCACAGCTTCACACTTGCAGAACGAGTTTGCCTTAATTCCAAAGTCATCTCTCCCTCAATGACTCATGAGTTTCCTCCCCATTATTCAACAATAATGTAATTACAGGCTATTCTGTAATAATTTGACATATCTTATATTCATATCTGAACCCATTAATTAGAAACAACATATGCATTTATAATGCGCCTTTATTATTCAAGATAATCCCTTTAATCCTATCTGAATGGCCAGATGAAATTAATCCCTTCAAACATCTTTGTAAACAAATATCTAAATTCACCTATTTTTGTCTTTGTTCTAAGCATCTACAACTGAAAACACTCATGATTGACACCAGTAGAAGCAATAAACAAGCAATGGGGAAAGAATAATAGGGAAACTATTTTCCTTTGTCAAGAAGGGATATGTATTTACAAAAGACTTCTTCCCATCTATGGGGGTTTGAAATCACAGGGAATTACTTTTGAGACTGTGGTAATATCCTTAGACATTAATGAGCCTATCGTTCATACGGCTTAGGGTAGTCATATGGGTCCTTGACTCCTACTATGAGCCCTCTTGTAAGATAAACAGGTGTCTATTGAAGACTTTTAGCCCAAGAGAACCACGGTCATATAAGCCTTGAGGTTTCTCAGAGGGCCCCTTTCCTGTGAATTTGCTAAAGTAAAAACCGCACGGGGGACACCACGTGGGAGGCAATTCTGGATCCCTTTTTAGACACTAGGCTCCTCACCCCTGGGTCACTGGAAGTGGAAGAGGCAGCAATTGTTTTTCCCTGCTGTGAGCAGTGGATTTGAACATGCCTCACACTGTTCTCCTGCTGGGTTCCTTCCCCCTCCTTCTCCCCTTAACACAAGTGTGAACTGAGCAAACAGAAGTCCTCTGGGCACTAGGAATAACACAGCCCAGCCGCTCCAAAGAGCAACTGATCATTTCATTCCTCTTAGGCAGATGCATGTAGCACATGCCTGATAAGTAATGCAGACTTGATTTTAATGAGAGGGACTTGAGAACTAGCTTATTTTTTAAATATACTTTTTATAAAATGTGTAAAGCTTTAAAAATATAGCAAATTAAAAAATCTTTTTAAATGCTCAAAACAAAACATAAACAAAACAAAAAACCCTGAAATCAAAATTAACCACAATGAAGACTTAGCTTTTTTTCCCTTCTTAGGTTTGATATGAATTTAATAATTGAGATCATATATTCAAGATAGCAATATATTTTTGGCTGTTATGAACTCCATTTAATCTATCTGAAGAAAAATGATTTATTCTTTGATTATTGGATTACTGTGCAATAAAGCTATTTTTGATTTTTCTTGCTAATAAGAATTTGGCAATGAGTCTACTTTGCATAATAGTTTACTTTTATCTGCAGTTATTTCCTTAGAATCTATTACTGGAAGTGGAAATCACCATCATTTTGAACATCTGTCTTAAATTTTTTGTTATAAAATTAAGTACATCTTTAAGGAATGCGTATGACTTTCCGCTCCCAGCAGTGGTACATGCCCAACGAAGGCCTTTCCCACATTCATCTCTGCTTTCAGTTCTGAAAAACCTCGTGAAGTTTTATACATAAACCTGTTATTTGGTCATTTTCTTCTGTGGATTGTTCTCAATTTCTGTTCCTTGCTAAATTTTCTCCCAATTGGGCTGGTCTTCCATATTGATTTCTAAGATATTTTTACATAACAAGGATGTCTACTGACCCTGCATATCAGTTACAGAAAATAATATTTTTCAAATTCCATTTTTCTTTTAATTTGACTTCATCTAGTGTAGAGGAGCTGTTAGTCTTTAGAAGACAGACGATTCTTTATTGAGCTTTTAGTTTCTGAACATCTTGTAATTTGGAACGTTGATTATTTTTACATCAGGACTAATTTTGTTGTACAAACTATTTCTAAAAATAGACGTGGTGGCTCCATTAGGACACTGGGAATGGATCTAACTGCTCACTTTAAAAGATGGGAGCTTCTTTTTTTTCCATTTTATTATTTATTCATATTACATCTCGATTGTTAGCCCTTCCCCTGTTTCCTCCCATTCTTCCCTCCCTCCCACTTCCCCCCTTCTCCCCTCCCCTATGTCTGTGATTGAGGGAGACCTCCTCCCCCTATATATGCTCTTAGAATATTGAGTCTCTTCTTGGTAACTAGCTATCCTTCCTCTGAGTGCTGCCAGGCCTCCCCATCTAGGGGACGTGGTCAGAAAAGTGGCACCAGAGTTTGTGTGAGAGTCAGATCTCACTCTCCACTCAACGGTGGAGAATATCATGTTCGTTGGCTAGGTCTTGGTAGGGGTTTGAAGTTTACTGCCTATATTCTCCTTGGCTGGTGCCTTAGTTTGAGGAGGACCCCAGGACCCAGATCTGCCTGTCATAAAGTTCTTCTTGTAGGTTTCCAGGACCCTGTGGATCCTACTATTTCCCCATTCTTCCATGCTACTCTCACCTAAAGTCTCAATAGCGTGTCCTCTCCTCTGACCCACTTTCTTGGTAAGTAAAGTTTTTCATGGTATGTATCCCTTGGACTAGTGTTTTGATATAAGTGAGTATATACTGTTTATCTCTTTTTGCTTCTGGGTGAACTTACTCATTATGATAATTTCTAGATCAATCAATTTGTCCACAAATTTCGGGAATTCCTTGTCTTTAATAGCTGAGTAGTATTCCATCGTGTAAATGTACCACAGGTCTTAGTCCATTCTTCTACTGAGGGACACTTAGGCTGTTTCCATGTTCTGGCTATTATGTATAAAGCAGCTATAAACATAGTTGAGCATATGTCCCTGTTGTGTGATAGGGCAGTTTCTGGGTATATTCCAAGGAGTGGAATAGCTGGGTCTTGAGGAAGCCCTATTCCCATTTTTCTGAGAAAGCACCAGATAGCTTTCCAAAGTGGTTGTACTAGTTTGCATTCCCACCAGCAATGAAGGAGTGTTCCTCTCTCTCCACATCCTCGCCAACATGTGGTGTCATTTGAGTTTTTGATCTTAGCCATTCTGGTGGTGTAAGATGGAATCTCAGTGTCGTTTTGATTTGCATTTCTCTGATGACTAACGAGGACGAGCATTTCTTTAAGTGTTTCTCGGCCATTTGATATTCCTCTGTGGAGAATTCTCTGTTAAGTTCCAAGCCCCATTTCGCAATTGGGTTGTTTGGTTTTGTGGTGTTTAATTTCTTGAGTTGTTTATATATTTTGGATATTAAACCTTTGTCAGATGAAGCGTTGGTGAAGATCTTTTCCCAGTCTGTAGGCTGTCACTTAGTTCTACTGACAGTGTCTCCTGCCTTACAGAAGCTTCTCAGCCTCATGAGGTAGATGGGAGCTTCTTAAATCAGGTTTTTTTCTGTCACTTAATCCATTGATCACGCAGGTCATTCACCCTTCGTTGTTCTCTGTGGATATGTGACAGTTGTCAGACTCTTTACGTATCCCGAAAATTTTCTAATTTATGATAAAGTACTTAATGTGTTTCTTCATAATTAATGTGTGTTAAATTCTGTTTTATGCTTTGTTGGTGAACTTTTTATAATTTTCTTAATTTATTGACTAGGCTTGAAAGAAATTACTTCTACAACATTGTGGTTAATTATGTTGTTTTATCTTTGTTTTTTTACAACTCATGCATTTCTGACTTTATTTTATATTATTTCATTCATCTTCCATGAGATTTGACTAAAGCTTTTATTTTTGCCTTCTTTTAAAGTTATCATTATTACTATTATTGCTATTGTTTCAATTATGTTGCTTTTGTCAGTAAGGATGGAACCAAAGGTCACCATGATGAGTAAAATAATACCAGGCTTCATAAGACAAGTACCAAATGCTTTGTATGAGATGCAGAATCTGAAAACGATCAACTTTATAGACAATGAAAGTAGACCTGCAGGTACCAGACGCTGGGGAGCGTGCAGAGTGCAGGAAGTTTGGGTAATAGACACTAAGTTGTACTTAAATAAGAACAGGAAGTAATATGTGCTGCTTTGGGTGGCCATGCACAATCATAAAATACTATTAAAAAACTAGGTAAGTTTTTAATTTTTTGCCATTAAATGATAAACATTTGACAAGAGAGAGATATGTAAATTGATTTAAACATTGCACAAAATGTACATGCATTGAAATACCAGGTGTTATTCTATAAACACGAATACTTTTTATGGCTTGTTTTTTTTTTTTTTTTCATCAGCTCAAAGCAAGTTTAAGGCTAAAGTAGTAGAAATTAGATAAAAGCATAAACAAAAATAACTTAAACAATTCTTACAATGTTATTTATTTGACAAATACTTGTAGCTTACCAGGTGCCAGGTACTTTTAAAGTTTCTTGGCAATTCAAAATTTATCCACACTGTCTGAATCCTCACAACACTCCTATGAGCTAATTCCTGTTACTTCATCATGCAGGTCTCAGGGAAAGAAATAAGGGTCAGATCTGAACTTACACAGGAGGCCTTTGAACTACCTCAGACTATCTAGCAATCAATAAAAGGTAACAGGATGAAAAAAACGTAAGAACTGAATGGCACCCAGTCCTCATTTGCTTGTCAGTTTCCGAACAAAAGAGTTGAAGCGATGTACAAAAGAGTGAGGGAAAATAGTGGTGTGTAAGGAGGGAAAAGGACTTTGCTTATTACTGCGGTGTTGCTAGTTAAAAATTTCCAACCATGGGAGCTATGGATGAAGTCAAGACTGTGGTGTGGCTCACGGCCTACTTCCCACATGAGCACTAGGAAAACCACGTATGAGTGTAACTTTCGTAGAAACCTCACTGACTAAGGCATGGGTTAGAGAGGATGCTCAGAGAGGCGAGGATAGATAGACAACTGTGTACATAGAAACCATGAACTCTTAGCAAAGATTCTAGCAGAATAAGGGCATAGCTCTTTCTTTGTATCAGCTTCTCTGAGCCCTAAAGTAAAAAAAAAAGTTCCTTAGTGCTCTTACAGTGAGTATCAGTCTCTTTCCACAGGGAACAAGGCAGCTGTGCTGATAATACCTAAAGCTCATGTGACCTCTAAGAGAAATGAGAGGTGTGGAGAAAGTCCTCCTAAGAGCCTCCAGGACCTTTATAATGTGCTCCAGATGTACGGGCCAAAGTACATTTGTATTTAATATTGCTCATTAAAAAAAGAAATCCTACAACTCCTTGGCTTCAATCTCTTACGTTAACTAGAAAGATGGCTCTAAACCCAGAGATAACTGCTCTGCATGGATATGAGAGATTGTATCCCAACGGGGCATTGAACAACTTAATTGGGAAATTAAAGTGTAGACAAGATCCCATCTGCTCTGTACACATGCAGCTTCAGCCAGACTTTCAGTGTCCAGGTATCTCCTTTTACCTTTGAATATTGGTTTGGGCATGGTGTTGCGCAGTCTTGAGGAAAGACTTTGGTCTGTTGGAAAGATCTGAGCAACACCCAGCCCAGGAAGCCCAGTCCTTGCTTAAATGCCATGCTGCACTGGATATGGGTATTTTTCCGGTAGGCCAGGGAAACCAGTGAGAGGATACAGGGTATTACAGGTGATGATAAATCTGAGTGGAAAACTAGACAGTCTGTCCACTGCTTCCCCACACCATCTCTCCCAGCCTCACTGACACATTATGCTCTCTGTCTTCCTGGTACTTTTGTAGTCATGGCACAGCGTTCTATCCAATGGGATGTGAGTGAAAGGATTGCAGATCATTTCCAGGCTAATACTCTCCACAAACTCTTCTTCAAATCATGCTCCCATATCCAAAAAGCTGGGCAAGAGACATGCTTGAGCCGCAGGACCTCTGGCAAGCAGAGACCTGACTTGCCATTTGGATCAGATTTTTTTCCATCATTTCTTTCCTCATTTGATGCATCTAAAACTTTTGTATCAGCAGCCCATAGCTTCTGTTTGAGCTATTGTTTTTTTAGTGGATCTACATGCAATGGGTACTCTGCAAAATTATATAGAAAAGGATGTATGTGTGTTTGTGTGTGTGTGTGTGCTCACATGTGTATGTCCACACAGAGTTCTTTTTAGAAAGGAGACACAGGAAACTGAATGAAAAACTGAGGAGAAAGATAAAATTAATTTCATTTAGCATTTTATATCTGTCTATATTTATCTGAAAATGTAAACCAGATACATATTTTATTCGTTTAGTTTAAATATCATCACACTGGGCTTTGTAAATAATTTTTTTTCTTTCTCCATGATCTTAAATATAAAATTAAAATAATAGAAAACAACTAATGTTGGATGATTTTCCTTATATAATAGGCTCATGGATATGGCTGGTTACTTTTCTATTTCACCAACAGTTTCCTGCCGTGCTGATAGTCTCTGAAGTATGAAGTTATTAATTATTAAGTGGTTACTTCTAATGTTAGATGCAAACACTTGCAATATAATTTACTTTATATTTAATTTATGTTTAATGCATTCATAGATACACTCTGATTTAGTGACGTTAATTATCACTTTAACCTATACTCTGGCTTTTTTTCTTTGATTCAATGACTGGTTATGAGAAACCAGGTTTTTGAGTAAGTTTTTCTGGGCCATCATATATTTCCTGAGCTTCCTGTGGGAGGTTTTTGTGTGTGTGTGTGTATGTGTGTGTGTGTGTGTGTGTGTGTGTGTGTGTGTGTGTGAGAGAGAGAGAGAGAGAGAGAGAGAGAGAGAGAGAGAGAGAGAGAGAGAGAGAGAGAGAGAGAGAGAGCGCTCATAGAACTCTTTCCTTTTCAAAACTTCAGGATAATTGCAGAGTCTTCTAGCCCTCAACAGTGTGAGGAAAGCTAAAGCTGGCCTCGTTTCTATTCCTTCTAATGTTCTTGCTTTCTTCCTCATTGCTAAGAGAATTCTTTATTTACCTTGACATTAAAAACTTCTGCCACAGTATTTCTGGGTATGGTTATTTTTCATATACAATATTCAGTGTACTGTCAGATGCACATTTCTGCCTCATTTTAGTCTCTTGTGCAGAGATACAGTTGTAACTATTGATTAAAGAGATCACATCATGCTATAACTCTCAACACTTTTTCTTAGATACCATAGTGGAAAATAGCAGTATATTTTAGGAGCGGTGGGATCTAAGATTTGATGAAATAATATTTCCTACGAATATTTTCAGATCATGGCTTTCTCTTCCCTATCACATCATGGAGGGACTGCATGCACCCACCAAATGTTTCCATTATTATCCTTTATAAAACTGGCTCTTCTCCTGCTTCATCTCTTCTTACTGTCTAATGTGTAATTTTTATTCCACCGTTGTATTCCTTCCCGGTGTACATTTTCTTTCTATTTAATCCAATGACTTTAATTATTTCTTCTTAAGTATTTAAAAACTAGTACTCACATGTAATACTTTCACAAAATATAAAAGGCATATTAGAACAAAATAATTGTGAAGTTTTTCTTTTTGAAAATATATTCTTTTAGTCTTGTTTAAGTCTATAACAAAAACCAGTGTTAACATCTGAGAATGTGGCAATGGTTTTTGAATTTCTTTGAATAAAAACATATGCAGGAGATCTCTGCAAACTGTACTATATAATACAGCAAAGTGTGCACTAAGATACACACGGACCTATTTGACTTCAACATTAGTATCTGTAGAATTGTGATGGTTTGAATAGACATATGTGCATGAATTCATGGGCCATAATTATTAGGAGGTGTGGCCTTGTTGCAGTAGGTGTGGCCTTGTTGGAGTAAGTGTGTCACTGTAGAGGTGGGCTTTGAGGTCTTCTGTGCTCAAGCTTGCCCAGTGTGGCACATAGTCTCCTTCTGCTGCCTGTGGATCAAGATGTAGAGTTCTCAGCCTCGTCTCCAGCTTCATGTCTGCCTGCACACTGCCATGCTTCCCACCATGATGACAATGCACTAAATCATTGAAACTGTAAGCCAGCTCCAATTAAATGTTTTCCATTCTAAGAGTTGCCTTGGTCTTGGTGTCTCTTCACAGCAGTAAAAACCTAACTAAGTCAAGAAATGTCAACAAGCACAATTATTTCGGAGCCAATGAATAATAAATAATTCCACAATTTATAATTATTTTCAAACAAGCAGAACATGTTTTTTTTTCTGGCAAAATAAAGATCATAGTGTTGCTAAAAGCAATTTGCCTAGTATATACATTTTTAATAGACTATGGAGGCCAAGAAATTTCTTGTTCATGACCACAAGACCCACTTTCTTCACCCGGTAGTGTCTCTTGGATGCTAGCAGATGATAAGAAACTCCTGTCCTTTGTCATTGGCTCTCCTTTCCAACTCTATACTATCTCCCAGGTCCATGGCTTCTCTTTTCATATTTATGAGATACTTGATTTTGGACTTCTGTGCTTAGGGTGCGCTGCATCCATACACTGAGCAGAATGAAAAGGTTGACTTCAGAAAGTCTTAGTCCTTAACTGGCCACACTACCAGTTCTGAATGCTGACTGACTGCGTGGATGCTGTTCCTTGAAGACCTTGTATCTTCTTGTTGATGCAGTAATGAACATGCTAATCCACAGGATTTCCATTCTCACAGTCATAACTTTCAAATATCTTCTAGAGGGGAACTGATGGACCAAAAGTTATCCTGCAATCTAAGTGCATATGAGTGTTGCCAGCTGTTTTCAAATGAATGGGTGGATGTTGTCTTTTCTGATAGTGGTCTTTCAGGAACACTTTTTGTCTCTGTTATTTGCCAGCATTAAGTATTATTAAATTTAATATTTTTCTGAATTTAACCAATAAACCACCATCTAGTTTTAATATGCATTCACAATTGCATCATAATTTTCAAAATCAATGTGTTTTTCTCATTGTTCACTCTGACTGGAGTCTGCTTTTATTAATTTGTACAGAGTATGCTCTGAGACTTTTATATTCATGAAATAATATAGCAAATTTTAAATGTTTTCTTAGATTTATGACTGCTTAAGGAATCTCTGTCATGGTCTGTTTTATGCTGTAAAATTAAATGCCTCAGAGTGTGTAATTTAGAATCAATAGACATTCATTTGGCTGCCAATACTGGAGGACCTGGCATGTGGCGAGAGCCTTTGTGCTCAGCCATTCCTTGGAGGGATATAGAAGGGTGAAGGCACCATACAGTAGACAAGCAAAGTGTCCCGGACTCTTCCTTTGGTCTAGGATCTTCTCCTGCCATAACTAATTCTCCTCAATTAACAGCATGGTCAGTTGTCACTCAATGTAGACCAGGCTGGCCCTGGACTTGTGGTCCTACTCCAGCACCAGCCTCTCAGGTGCTGAGGCTACATCTGTGAATCATGAAATGTACATGCAGCATTCAGCTATTCCTTAGTGATCCGTCCCATCTACACTGCTGCACTAGGGATTAGACTCCAACACAAGTTAAGTTCAAGGACATATTCCAACTACAGAATTGCAAAGATTAAAAAAACACCACCACTACAATGTGTTCTAGTAATTATTACAGTTTTCCCCCGTTCTTTTACTGGCATAATGGATTCATCTGAAGTTAGAAATACATGTAGCCTTGTTTATGCTCTTTATAATGATAAACTGAACATTCCAATATCATTTATTAAATATTCCCTCTTCTCACAGTGCCCTGATTTTCAAAATAACATTAATTATAAACTAATATTGAATAATCTATTTATTCCTGCTTTTAAACTGTTATTTAATTGGTCTTCCATCTATTTCTTTAAAAGTACAAGTTTCAATTTCTGTAGCCCTAAAATAGATTTTTGTATCGTGGGTGAATACTTTAGTTTGTCTCCCCTTTTCTAAATTTTCACGACTATTTTAATGGCTATTCCCCTTCATTAATCATGCTGTAGTTATATTAAAATTATATTTGATTTATAGGTTAATTTACAGAGAATTTAATGCATACATTATTAATTTTTTACTTAAAAATAGATCTCCATCTCAAGAGTTCTGGAAATTTTTTAGGTGTTTTAACCAAATAAGCTACTCATTAAAAAATTCAATCTCTAGATAGCTTAGGTTTTGTTTTTGTTGTTGTTGTCGTTGTTATTTCTTAAGATATGGTTTTTTGAAACTTAAAAGAGTGTTCACAGATCTCTCTCTCTCTCTCTCTCTCTCTCTCTCTCTCTCTCTCTCTCTCTCTCTCTCTGAGTGTGTGTTTGTGCGCGCGCGTGTGCGTGTGTGTGCGTGTGTGCGCGTGCGCATCTCTGTGCAGGTACCTCTGAGGCCTCTGGCAGAGGGTGTTAGGCGTTTTGGCATAAGAATTACAGGAATGAGCTGTACATGATGGGTACTTGGGAACCAAACTTGGGAGTTATTTTCATTCTTTGTTTTTCCTAACTCCTTTATTGTATGGGAAAATTATTTATTTTTGTATATGACAACTTTCTGAATAATCGCAATGTTCTACCTGTGTGTTTAGTTGAGTCTTCTGATGTTCCTGTGCATCTGATAGCATCATGGGTGTTTAGGATATACTTTAACTCCCCACTTTACAAACCTGGAGACTTTAATTCTTTCCTTTGATTTTGATTGGCAGGTGAGATGACTGGTCGATACATGAGCGGTGGTGGGTTGTAAGTACTTTGCCTAACTTCTGAACCTTCTAGGGCCTGTTTCCACTTCTCTTCAGAGTGACTGAGTGGAAGACATATATGAAACCTGAGCACTGCAATGTATTTCATGACACAATTTAGCATCTATGTTTTTAAAATGTCCATACAGATTCCAATTTGACTGCTTTTTTTTTTTTTTTTATCATGATATCCTATCCACTTAGCTTCTTTCTTTGAAGCTAGCATATTGAGAGGTTTCCCTTGGCCTTGCTCCCAATGGTGCTGACCATGGCAGAAAGTGTGGTCAAAACTCAATTGTGCTCAGTGTTGGAACTAAAGCACAGCTAGCTGTCCTTCCTCTAGAACTTCAGGGCAATACTGCATTCTAGACTGGCACTTGAATCCTTTAAGAAATACTTTATCCAGTGAAAGATGAGAGGATTTTGTTCACTCAGTCAGGGTTCTTGTGTCTCACCCCGAATTCAGTGTAGTTCGCTTCTGTCTCACCCCAAATTCTGCATAGTTGACAGCTGTTTCTTTAACTTGAGGCCTGGTGTTGTGACTGGGTCTGAATTTCATAGCAATAAAGATGGTTGCTTTCATCTTTTTATGTATTTACTTTATTAATATGAGTAAGGGAAATGCAGAAAATGACACTATGAACTTCCTTTCAAATGCAGCTGGCTTGCTTTATATATTAGCCTTTTGATAAGCTCCTTTTCATCTTATCTTCTTTGATAAAGTTTATCTTGCCTTATACTTTATGAAGAACATGAAGTAAATTCTTTCTATAATAAACACATTCCTATTTTCTTACATTTTGGTTTTTTTAATCCCCTTTTCTAGATTTGATTCTTTCTATTTTAGTAGAACATTTTTTTTTGTCAGAGTTAAAATATTTTAATTTTTATCTAGTGTGCTTGCTTGCTTATAATTACAAGTGGAGAAAAAAATTACACAACTTGAAAAATAACAAGCTATGTATAGTGTTTTGAAAGTGTCTATGGTTGTTATGGTGGTAAGGGGACTGTAGACTATGTTTCTCAGTGTTTATGCTGCATGTAACTTAGTGCCCAGGGCTTCTACATAAATAAATGCAGTGTAACTGACAGCTATCTGATGCAGCCTTTTTTATATGACATGAATGTAATTTTTTGTTGAGAGTTGTCTACTATTCTCATTATTAGCTGGTACTGTAGCTGATGCCAAACAATGGTCTGATAATTTCAAAATTATTAGAAAATAATTTTTGTTTTCTAAATATTTGAATATTGCTTCAGTTCCCATTTTAAAGAGTTACTTAGTGTCATGGAAGCCAACTAATTATTTTAATAACTGCATTGTAAATAATCTTTATAATACTCTACATTGGATGTGTTGAAGGACAAAACAACCTGCATATTTGAGGGTTAGGATGGAATGAATGATTAACACTAAAAAGAAATTCTATTGTTTATGAACGATTTTACTCCTATTTTTATAAAATTATTAAAGATTTGAAGAGCTTTCTGACTTTAAACCAATTTCAGGGGGGAAAGTTGAATGGATGTTAAGTATGACTGTTTAAGGTTCAGATATTTTTTCATTTTACATATTATGTTTTTTCTTAATTACTCAGAAATCAGTTAAGTACATCATGTTTGGGCCCAGGATTTTTTGCATATAAATTCTGTAAGTAGTCCTTGAACTATTTTACCATTCCAAAGTTTGTATGTACATCTTAGTTGAACAAAGAAAGAAAGAAGGGAGGAAGGGGTTGTAATGCTGACTTTTACATGCTAAGTTATCGACCTGCACTGGTCTTGCCTACATTTTGAAGTACATGTACCTATTTCTCTGCTACTAAGAATATTAAAAGAGTGCAGAAAAGATGTCTCACTGTTCAATATCGTTTCCTACAATGGTTCACAACATCCTGCTGCCCCTGTTCTAGGATGTCTACTGCCTTTTTTCAATCTTCACTGGCATTCACATACAAGAGGAGCATGTGCACATGTGTACAAAATGAAAATAAATATTCAAAAGGATGAAAACATTTCCTCTTATGTTTACTATTGATCCTTCCATTTCTCAACAAGCATTGTACTTTTATCTGGACTTTGTAATGGTGAAATCATTTATGAAAGTATGAGAACTAGGCTCAGCACATTTGGCACAACACTTTATTTTTCTTTCTTTCTTTCCTTTTTTTTTTTTTTTTTTTTTGCACTTTATTTTTCAAATGGATATTTACAAAACAGTTAAGTTGGTGTCAAATCCGATTCCCTTTCAGATATCTGTGCTTTAAGGAATTCCACAGTAGGGCACTATCCTCATTTTCCTAAACAATCAAAGTCTATTGGAGCATGTAAGTTAGTCTTGGTGTATATTCATTTACTGAATTATGATGTCATTCTGAGAAATGTAATACAGATTACATATGAGATCACAGCCCCAGATGGAGCTTCTGGACTGAAGATGGAAGTTGCACTGAGCTTGGCAACAGTTAATGGTTCTAAACTCGCAACTGCTAAAACTTAATTAAAAATAAAATGTGCAGTAAATCTGAGGTGCTCCTACCAGCACTCTCCATGACTTATTGTGCAATTTCACTGCAGCTTTGTTCCGAGCACACAGCACACACTTTGCACTAAGCATGACCCCATACCATGCAAAGCCAAGAAACACCATCTGAAACACAAGTTTAGGTTTAAGTGTTGTGAACTGCAATGGTTTTATTGTTATAGAAAAGTTCTTGGCACTATGTTATGATTATGGAAAAGATACTTGTATATATTTCCCTACCACCATTCCTCACCATGTCAAGTATGGCTTGAGTATGTCTCTGGATTGCATTGTCTTAGAATGTCGACTTTTGCAACTTTTTGTTTGAGTTGCTTTTTGACTTGATTTTGGTTAAAAAAAAAAAAGTGAAATGGACTTTGTTCTGGAATCAATAAGTGGTTCTCAGTAATTTTAAAAATGGCACTAAACATGCGTATAAATTGTACTGCATATCTATGTGAAGTGGTTCCTCAGTACTGATGATTATAAAATAAAATATTTCTTATGTTTGAGAAATGGCGAAGATGCTGCATAGCCTGAAGTCTCATATCAGCCAGTATCTATTCCTTTATGATATATATATCATATATCATATATGTATAGTATGATACATATATTTGCAGAGGGCTCAAGTTCAGGTCTAAGCACCCACACTAGAATTAGTTCACAACTTGTTTTAATTCTAGTTTCAGGGAGATCTTCTGAATTCCTCAGACATCTGCAGTCACATGTAAACACATGTGTGTGCTTGTATACACACACACACAACACACACACACACACACACACAGAGAGAGAGAGAGAGAGAGAGAGAGAGAGAGAGAGAGAGAGAGAGAATATTAAAATTAAATCTTATATAAAGAAGTCATGAATGGAGAAAAAATTTTAAAGCTCTGATTTAGCCATTAATCTCTAACACTCCAACGTCTTCCTAGCTCTGGGAATTGGATCATAATATGACATTCAACTCATGTCTACACTAGCAGCATGAAGTACTGAGCTGAATTTATAGCTAGATATTTCGGACAAGTAGACTCACTGTTGAGGATGAAGCACATCTTGGAAATGAGAATGCTTTTGACTGAATTTAGCAGATAGCTGACTGCCCAGTTCACCACAAATTGACAGCTCCTGTGTGTGTTGATGTCTATGCTTAGTCTTAAGCATCCAGACTTTGGGGATTAAAACCCCTGCCTGAGCTACAATTACTCTTAAAGAAAAATCATATGTATTCTTGTTGAATGTAGACATTTTCCATGATGTAGGGTTGATCCTCCTTCTTCGTAGTACTACCTAATTTAGCAAGAAGAGCCAATTGACCTTGAAAAATCAGAAGACAGGCTGGCGCAAGTCCGCGTGGTGGGTGCAGGTCTGTGGGGTTCGAAAGATGAGGTCCTCAATGCATTCTGAAGAGGATGATTGTGTTCCAGAGCTACACAGAAATGTTCACCGCTGAGAACAGCCTGATTGAGAGGAAACACTTGGCGCAATGTATTAGAAATACCCAAGCCAAGATCATCCAAGACGGCAGTCGATTGCACACTGTGTCTGATCCACAGAAAAATAGTGACTGCACCACCATGAAAGGACCATACTGAGAGTTCCAAAATATAGTGCTGGTGTTTCCCCGAAAGAAGGAAATCTTGTCATGTGGATCGTCCATGTTCCCTTGAGCTCCAGGGACCCTTGGCCACTGCTGCTGCAGCAGTCTCTGCTTTTCGGATTGCGGCCCAATGCAGTGTGGGACAAGGAGATGGCGTTCAAGGAGGGGTTGTTGTTCAAGCCAAGCAAGAGTGAGGACTGCACCGCCCACACCACAGGCCTCACAGACCTCTTCTCACAGGCTCGGGGTCATGCTTAGTGCTGAGAAGTGGATCGATTGTGCAGAGGTGGCTACTAGAGGCAGCACCGAGGCAGGGGCCCATGGAGTATGGAGCACACGGTGGAACCAGAGATGCAAATCAATAGAGCCACAAGTTCCCTGGGACAAGAAGCTGAGTTGTGTCAACTTGAATGGTTCCTGTGAGCTACTCAATGAAGACTTTGAGGGGCCTCCACTTGCCATCTGCTTGATGACCCACAAGATCTAGTACCCACAGGAGTGGGAGGCCATCCGAACCTTGACGGCCAGCCAGAAATAATCTGGTGAATTGAATGGGAGCAGGAAAGCTGGCTCTGAGGACACAAGAGCAGGAGAGCTGGCCGTGAGGACTCAGGAGCAGGTGAGCCAGCCCGGGGGACATGGGAGACTAAGAGCTGGCCCTGCCTTGAGGACATAGGAGCTGGAGATCTGGGCCTGCCCTGAGGACATTCAAGCTTGAGAGCTGGCCCTTACCTGAGAACACAGGAGTGGGAGTGTGGGCCCTGCCCTGAGGACACAGGAGCGGGTAAGCCAACCCTGCCCTGATGACAGGCAGCAGGAGAGCCCTGTCCTGAGGACATGGGAGCTGGAGAGTAGGCCCTGCTCTGAGGACATGGGAACCAGAGAGCAGGCCCTGTCATGATGATATGGGAGCTGGAGAGCAGGCCCTACCCTGAGGACATGAGAGCAGGAGAGCTGTCCCTACCCCAAAGACACAGGAGCAGGAAAGCGGGCCCTACCCTCAGGACAAGAGAGTGGGCCCTGATCCAAGGCTCTGAGTGGGCCTCACCCCAACATCTACCTCATATATGACCTGCTGGAATACATGAAGGGGCTGGACTTGCAGATTCAAAGATTAAGATTCTCCTTGACACACAGCAACAAGGCATATCTGACAGCAGCCCCAGTGAGGATAGTGTTGACCCATGACTCATAACAATGAACATTTAAAAGTAAACATGTGAATTAGAGGCTGTACTGCATGATACACTACAGCTTCTGTGATAAGATTTTTTTTTTTGTCTGTTTTATTTTATAAGGGGAGGAGAGAGATTTTGGTGCATGATGTGTAAATCATAGATACTCAATAAAAGTAAAAAAAAAAAAAAAAAAAAAGGAAAAAGAAAAAAGAAAAAAAAAAAGAAAATCAGAAGACAATAAAGGAAACTCCTCTTTTTGTTTTTAAAAGCACCTATCCTCTCCTATATTTTTTGGTAGCTACAGTCAGTATCTATGAACTTTTTCTTCATTAAAGTTTTCAGAGGAAGACAACTCCTTCCACTAAATAAGACACATTCCTGAGTTTAAGAACAGTTCTGTCAGTTAAGGATGCCACAGTTGCTTACTGAGAAGAAATGAAAATAGAAGGTTGTTGATAAGAACTGGAAGGTTTAGGTTTCAGTGTTTACCCTCTAACTGAAGTTGAAGTCCAAAAGGTGTGAACCCCTAACTGTTCTCACAAGAAATATATTTAACAGACTAAAACAGAGGGATTGATCAATGTAGATCAGAGAAACAAAGCCTTGAAGTCTGACGTTTATAAGGTTAGCAATCTAGCTTATCTGGTTGTGTGTGTGTGTGTGTGTGTGTGTGTGTGGTGTATGTGTAAATTTGAATGAGTGTGTATGTGTCTATCTGTATATGCATGGAGCAGAGCGTGTGTATGGTGTGTGTGTATCTGTGTGTGATGTATGTGTGAATGTGAGTGTATGTATTTATGTGTGGTGTACATATATTAGTATGTATCCCTGTGTGTGGTTTATGTATGTATGTGTATGTTGTGTGTATGTAAGCATGTCTGTGGTGTGTGTGTGTGTGTGTGTGTGTATGTGTGTGGTATGTGAGTATATCCAGTTATTGGAAAAATGTGAGACAAGAAGATGGCAGCAAGATTATAAAAAGAAATCATGGGAAAGTTAGTCCGATTTACTTCAGGACAATGCAAGCCTAAGACAAGGTCAGAACAGGATGCTCTTTTGGCTTTCCCATGGTCTCAGGAGCTTTTCCAGTGGATTTAAAGTACAATTTCCAAAGTGTTCCCTGAGCAGCACAATGATGCCACTCCAAGTTGTTGACAGGGAGAGCTGCAGGTGCTGCAGTAAATTCACAGGATCTGGCCATAAATGCCTACATGACAATTCTGTGGAGCTTGCTTTCTTCCTCACGAGGGTCAATATGAAATGAAGATGCCCTATTTTAATTTCTTTGGGGTGTAAATCTATCAGAAATGGATATTTTGGAAACTGATTTAAGCCAACAGCCAACAAAACAGCAAGCCACTTCAAAATACACTCATGTGTGATGCATGCTTACAGGGTGAAATGCCCTGGAAAGATAGAAATAAATGTGGCTTTGTAGGGGCAACAATTGGCTAATATGTTTCTATATCAGAGATCAAGAAGAGAAAATTTATCTTCTATAAGAGAATTGGGAAGACAAGTAATGAGAAAATAGTGTCCACTTCCCCCATTGTCTTAATCAGCATTTCTATTGCTGTGAAGAGACACAATCATCATGGCAACTCTTATAAAGAAAAAGGTTTTATTCAGGCCTCCTGGCTTACAGTTCATAGATTTAGTCCATTGTCATCATGGCAGCAGACATGGCACTGAAGAAGAAGCTGAGAGTTCTACATCTGAACCAGAAGGCTGCAGGAAAAGAGAATGATGCTGGGCCTGGCTTGAGCATCTGAAACCCCACAACCTGCCCCTAGTGACACACTTCCACAAGGGCATGCCTACTCCAACAAGGCCACATTTCTAATAGTGGCACCCCCTATGAGCTTCTGGAGGCTACTTTCATTCACACCACCATACCCACCACTCTCAAAATTAGTGTACTCCTTTAATTTTGTTATATGCCTCTGAGTCCATTTTGTCCTACCTATATACTGTAGCATGCGGGGCAGTGCACTGCACCATGGTCAACCTATCAGAAGACATAGTGTTCAGGAATCTGACAACTGCCCCCCCCCCCCAGAAGCTGTCAACTTCAGTCAGGGAGCTCATGAGCCTCTCTAATGTCTTTGCTAAAATGTTGGCCTGTTTCATCTAGTGCAGATAATCATGGCTGTTGTCGGTGGTTCATAAGGGCAGCAGCCTTGTCATGTTTAGAGGAGACAATTTCATTCTGTTCCTCTCTGACCTTTGCCTCTTACAATCTTTCCCTTACTTCTTCTACAATGGTCGCTGAGACATTAGTGGAGGGAATGTGTTATAGACATCTCATTTGTGGCTGAGCACTTTACTGACACTTATTATCTACACATTGGCCAGTTTTGAATTTCTGCATTAATCACCATCTAATGCAGAGAGAAACTTCTCTAATGAGGCCTGGCAGTTGCACTGATCTATGGGTACAGGCCTATAAAATTAGAGAACAGGTTGATAGTATGTAGATTTAGCAAAATAATAGTAGATATTCACCCTTGGAGCAAATAGTCTCTCTATAATCATTGGTTCCTGGACAGACTATAGTATCAGCTTTGTGTTTCCTTCTTAAATCCAACCAGAAAGTGATTGGTAGCTCCATAGCATTGGTGCCACTATTGCACACATTGGCATATATTGCCAGTAATTACAGTGGCTAATAAAGTTTACAGTTTGGTCAGACTGTTGATGTCTTTTCTCCTCTATCAGCCTGTGCAGCACTGTCAGGCACTATGAAAGATAGGAAGTGAATGGGAGCTTCCACTTTGATTTTTCCATATTCTGTCACTAATGTGTGTGGTATTTTAACTAACAGTTACATTTTTATGGGAAACACAACAATAGGAATAGCAATAGCAATGGTTTGTATTGTTTTGGGAATCTCTGGTATACCTCTGATCAATGACTTGAGGGAGGTATCTTACACCTGCCACTGATCACTTTATTTGGCAACCTATGGCTATGGGAGGAGTAAGTAGCATCACCTTTGTAAGACACAGGTGACATGAAATGGAAAGGAAGAATCGATTGGGATGTGTAAGTACAGAAAGGGATGAGGGTATGGCAGAGGAAGGGCTGTGGGCAGAGCTAACTGTCACTAAGGATCCTTGAGAAAAGTTTCATTAGAGTGGCCCTAAGTAGCTTTTAGACAAACAAGTGGAGTACTGGTTCTTTCCCAGACTGAGAGCACAAGTGTGGCTAATGGGCTCCTGTATAAATATTTAGCACATATTGTGTTTAATATGTATTTGTATGAATAAACTAAATAGTATACTTGGTAAGAGCACAAAGTAAAATCAAAAGGGATAGAGACAAAAAATTAGAAATGCATGTCATCAGAAAGTTGAGTTTTAGAACCTGTATTCAAGGCAACACTGAGTCAATATGGTTTTATGTTTTGAAGTGGTGTTACTTAGGCAAAAGACAGCAAGCAATTGTGACCTTATAACTGTTTTACATGGTGTGTGTGTGTGTGTGTGTGTGTGTGTGTGTGTGTGTGTAAATTACTTGGAACCTGGTAGCACCTGTGTGTGGATAAATTATAAAAACACCTTCTGAAAGGTCAAACACCATTTATCACATTCCAGAGAAGAGCAGGCATGGGTAGCAGTTCTAAATATCTCTCTTTTTCACAAATGCACATTCCTATCATAGAACTTGGTTTAATTTAGTCTTGGAGCATTCTTGGAACAGACTTTCAAAAGCAGTCTGAGCATTATTGGTAAGCATTCATATGCTGTGCCTGTCTAATAGACTGCACATGCCTTGAAGACAAGAAATTGGTCTGGTTCACTTGGTATCTCTCACATCCTTGCATACTTGACACTTGAAGCACATAGCATAACTAAGTCAATAGTAGACTCTTTATATTTCAAATTTTGGAGGCTCTGTATGTCCAGGAAGAGAAAGTGCTAAGTTCCCTAGAGGACTAGTCACACTGCTGGGAATAGAAGCTGCTTCTTTATGAGGCTCAGTTACTCAGTTTACATGGCCTTCCACAGTTGCTCTACCCATCCTCCCCTCGCTGATAAAGCCAGATTTCTGAGCATGGCTGACAACAATTGCTACAAGGCAAATGGCATTGGATGTGGAGGGAGTAGCTATTTTTCTAGTCACACAGTTGACCTCATCTCATCTCACGTCTCACGGCACTCAAGTTAGAGATGGTGACAATTTCTCTTACGTTGGAAGAAGATTAATAAACAAAGGCACCTGCCTTCCAAAGCCATACTTTGAGGCTACACCAAAAGCAGAAGTTTCCAATAATTGTCACATCCAAGTACTACTTTTATGACATTAAAAACTTGTCCTTTGGCCTATAAAGAATTTGAGTAACTAAAATGATACTGGGAAGGCCTGGTTCACATCTACATTTAATCACAGGATGAAGTCTCCCCCCCCCCCCCAACCCCCACATCTCTCTGTGAATTGCTTTTCATGTTTTACCAAAGAAGGAAGGTAGGGTTTGTAAATTCAGGAGCAACAAAGCAGGTGCCATGGCCAGTAAAGGCTCCATTCACCATGTCAGTGAAGCTCACACACTGAGGAAAGAGACTATTTTATTAAATATCACCTGAAGACAGCAGAATTGAAAGCAGCAAAAAAAGACAAATGGCCACTGGAAAATTTAGTGCTGTGGGACACACGCTGTATTTTTCACCATTTGCCATATTTACTGAAAAATCAATGGCAGATCTCCTGTCGTGTGACTGTGGTGTGACAAACCCTTATTACAGGTTAACACCCTATTACACCAGTTCATTTGTGTAAAACTTTCTGCCAGCTGGGCAAGTATTAATCGCTGAGAAGAAACAAAGGGCAGATTCTTCCCAGAATAAGAGGAACAGGAGCTTGTCTGAAAATGAAGATAATGCCTTTTTTGTTTTTATATCCATTTTATACCTAACAAACTTAATCTCCACCCCCACCCCCCCCCAAAGATAAAAACAGCAGTGAAAACAGATGCAGGAGAGGGATAAAGAGCAAGAAAATCAGAATGATAACAAGTTAGAAGTGAAAGGGAACCATGTATCCAGTATGGTCAGCTTCCATTTTTGAGTGAATTGGGCCATAGATGTGCTTTCTGGGTTTTAACACCCAACTCAAGAAAGACCTGGTCAGAACCACACCAGATCAGTGCTCACGAATATTCTAATGTTTTTAATTCTATACCTAGAGATATTTTCTTCTGGTGTGTGTGTGTGTGTGTGTGTGTGTGTGAGAGAGAGAGAGAGAGAGAGAGAGAGAGAGAGAGAGAGAGAGAGAGAGAGAGAGAGAGAGAGAGACAGAGAGGCAGAGAGAGAGAGAGAGACAGAGAGAGAGAGGGAGAGAGAGAGAGAGAGAGAGAGAGAGAGAGAGAGAGAGAGAGAGAGAGAGAGAGAGAGTCAGACAGAGTTAGAGAGCTGGAGAGAAACAGAGAGTGAGGGGGACAGAGAAATCAAGAGACACAGAGAGGGCACATATCTTGGAGTGTGGGAGATACTACTCTTTATATACTTTCCTAATGAGCTTACCTATCCTTTCCTTCCACTTGACCTAAGTACATCCCCAGAGCAATAGTGTAATGATGTCTGGGGCAACCACTAGGCTGTGTTGGCGGGGTGGTACCTCTACTAGAGCAGGAAAAGGAAAGGCAGACTTTAATGTATGTTAATGTCTGGATGGACTCTGCACAGTCTAAGGGATTGTCTCTCTCTGTCTCTGTCTCTGTCTCTGTCTGTTTCTGTCTCTGTGTCTCTGCCTGTCTGTCTCTCCCTCTCTTTATGCATGCCTGTGTGTCTCTGTCCTCATTTAACCGCTCCCCCTCTCTCATTTTTCCTTTTTATTCAAGCTTAAGATATAAAAATATTTTTCTCTGTACTGGACTGGTCTGATTCGGCCACATTGTTCAACTGTTAGTCTTGCTTGCAGTAAGATTGGCATAGTTTCATGAAAACAGAAACCTGAGAAGAAAATGCACCCAAATAAAAGCCGATCTGCCACCCCATGGAAGTCACTTGGGATTCTCAAAGTTCTCCCAAAGAAGGACTCTTTCTTTCCTCAAGACTTCTGAAGGGCATGCGATATTTGGAAGGGATGCAATGGTTTGGCAGTTCCTTGCTGAATGTGTGTTTGCTACATGTTGATTCATGTTCTTGTTCATTTCTCAGTGTGAGCTGACAAAGTGGATCAAGTAACATCCATCTCTGAAATCTGAGTTTGTAAATTGATAGTACAAATTTCTGTAAGATATGGAGAATATAAGAAAGTCGCCGAAAAGACCTGGGGCAGAACAGATGCTCCATTGCCATCAAGTTGTTCCTCTGTGTGGCTATCTGACACTCCTTCCCCCCTCACCTCACCTTACCTCATCTCACCTAGTAAGCTGGATCCTCAGTTTCAGACCATCTGAAAAAAAGTTCTGCCTTTTTCAGTATTATGGTTGACAAGTCAATGTTGACTGAGTTGATGTTGCTAGTTTTAGACCACCTGCATAAGTAAAAATCACTTTTATTTATATACTGGTCAACTAATGAAATACTATATTATTACAAATGTAGGAGCTGGTGTAAAGAAGGGATAAAAGCTATGGGGAATGCTTGACTTGACAAAAAGAACCTAGAATCTGATATAAAAAAGTAGTATCTAACAATAATAGATTTTTAAATTTTGTTCCTCTTTATATATGTGTGCATGTATATATACATATGTGTATATATAAATGTATACCCATATATACACGTATAAACATATATACATTATACATATATACATATGTATATAAAATAAGGGACAAATTGAAAAATATCTATTATTGTTAGATACCAATACATATACATATATACGTATCACACGCGCACACACACATCTATATATTATATAGATGAAACAAAACAGCAAATGCCCAGTCACTTTAGTCATGGGCCTTTATGGCATTGCCTTGTGTATTACACATTATTTAATTCAGAGGCCATGATGACGGAAGTGGACTTTCCACTAAGTGTTGAAGGACTTTGAATTCCATGCCATCCAGTGTTTGCAGGGCACATGCAGTTGCAAAGGCAAGAAAAGCCTAGAGTGGAGACTGCAGTTCATCAGTTAGCCCTGAGTGGGGGCAGGGCCACGTTGGGAATTAGGCCCATTTGCCCTGATCCTCAGCCTGTAAATGGGTACCCTCCTGACAGTTTCAAAGTGGTTCTGGCCGTGTTTAACTTCTCTCCCTGTGGGGGGCTAATCTTATAAAGATTTCAGCCACACAAGCAACAGTGTAATGATCACTTTGAAGTTTGTTTGCTCGCCAGTGCATTTAAACAGTTTAAATGTTCCAGGAATAGGATTAGATGCCCCAGTGAATTCATTTCATTTACCCCCAGCAGTGGTTCCCCAACACTCAGAGAGGTTTACATGGTATCAATTTAGAGGCATGCTGCTCCTGAAGATTTTCCCCTTGACCCGCTCAATTTTCTACTTCTCTCAAGGTCTCAACTTAGGCAATATTAGAGGTCAAGTCTCAGTAAGAGGGGTATTATTATTATTATTATCATATTATTATTACTATTATTAGTATTGTTATTAATTATGCCCTTCAAGCATGTAAAGGTAATTTTCCTGAATCATCTTCCAAAGTGTTGTTAGCTAAATAAGGAGAAAGCAGAAAATGAGAGCAAGGTGAAGGGCATTTTGCCCTACCTTGAAGATTAAGCAGGAGCATTGAGTTTCTGGCCAGCCCCAGCCCTGGTTAACCATGCTTTTGGCAGTGGGCATGGTGACTGCTGATTTTGCTATGAGTTGTTCAGTTAGTGACTACCAGATCACATCTTGGGCTTTGACATGTACATACTACATAGAATATAAATCTTCAGTCAAGCCCAGAAGCTGTATTTGAAAGTACTGGCTGTCGACTCTGCCTGGAGAATAAATCCTCCATTTTAGTTACTGTTTTTGTTTTTAACTAATGAATAAATTGTTAAGTTGAAATGTAATGCAATTGAATTCCCACATGAGAAAAATCATGTTCTTGGAAACTATAAATCCTTTAGCATTTCTATAAAATTTGAAAATATTGGATGCATCTATCCAAATGACATAAAACCTACTATCTTTTATAATTAATATACACTAATAAAAGTATAAACTGTTATGAGTTATCATTTATTCATAACAATAAACATATTTGGCAGAAAAATAAAGAAAAGAAAGTAGTGGTTTGTAATGTCTTCTCAACACCTGACCATCATTTATGCCCACTGCTGGGATAGTAATTCACTATAATCCAAAAGTGGATTAAATGTCCCATTTGTTATGGAAAGAAAAAAAAAATGCGACCTAAACTACCATGTACCTTGAAAATGAAATCTGAAACAAGGAGAGAGTGTTAATGTAGGAGTGTTAATGTAAAGGATATTTAATATTCTACCTTTGACATTTTCCATGAAAGGAACCAAAATACTCCGGACACAAGAATATATTCATTATCTGTGTAGCTGGTATTAGTACAGTACCTGTTTAGTGTGTCTAAGAGCCTGGGTTTTTACATGTTTTACCTCAATTTAAAGTTCAAATTCAAGAAAAAAAATTTGAGATTTAAAAATAGCTTATCACACAGGTTTATCCTGGCATGTGTTCTTGGAATGTCCTTGTTCCCAAGAAGAGTTAAGAATACAACTCAATAGCTGCCATGGCCAGGAATGGATGGTCAACCCAAAACGGACTCACTGGTGTTTGTTGAGGGTTTTTGTCTCATAAGGCCCCCTTCCCCGCCGGCCTCGCTCTCTTAAACCTACAAACCTTTTACTCACATTACGGTTTCCAATTTTGTGGTTTTGTGGGATTTCTGTGCATGCGAGTATATATTCTGAACAGGTACGTGTTTCTTATGTCCTTTCTTGGGCTCTCCCCGGCCCCCATTTGTTTTGTCCTATTCTATTGTTATTTTTATTCTATTTTTTTTTGTTACTGCTGCCCATTTATTTTCTAATGAGAGAGAGAGAAAAAATGGTGTGCATTTGGGTTTGTGAGGAAGTGGTAAGGATCTGGGTGGAGTTGAGAGAGGATAAACCGTAGTCAGACTATATTGTATGAAAGAAATAGTTTCAATAAAGAAAAAATGTGATTAGCTATCAGTCATTAAGCAAGATATATTTTAGGTTTAATTAAATAAAAAAAAAATAAGGCCCAAGACAATATTGTAAACTTATTTAAAACATGAGAGTTTTTTTTTTTTTTTTTTTTTTAATGTGTGTGGCTTTGGTTTTTTGGCGGGTTGTTGTTGTTTGTTTGTTTGTTTGTTGTAACTTGATTGTGGGTGTGGTTCTTGAATTTGAACTTTGTAGATAATGTTATGTCGCGATTTCAAAAGATTAGAGATATATCAGAGTATTTGAGCATGCCTTAGATATCAATTTTAATCTCTATTCTTAAAGTTAGAAGTAAGACCTCTCATGGTGAAGAACTCAGTGATAGCAGGCCATCGTAAAGGATCAGCTAAAAAAGCTAAAAAGAGTCCTGCAGTGTTGCTCTAACTAACGTTAAGACATCAAAATGTTTCCTTTGTGTGTGGTTGTGTTCTCTGTGTGGTTTTCACTCTCTTATTTACAACATAATAAATGCTTTCCTTATTTGTTCAGTTGCGTCACATACCAAGCACTTTCCTACGTCATCAGTTTCATATGACCTAGCGTAGCATAAATTATGATGTGTGTCATAATTTATTTCAGTATTCCTTTTTTGTAGGGTACTTAGAGTCTTACTCATCTTGGATATATAGTTTCTACATACTGGAAATAGTTGTAGTGTTTTTACTAAAACACATTCTACCGGTGAAATTACTTGAATCTTTTAAGAATTCTGAGAGGATATTTATATATATGCAGCTATTCTTATTGATCACTACAAATTATTGAAAGAGTTAATGTTTTAAAATATGCTTATCAGCACTCAATTTTTTTCATGTGCTTTGATCATATCCTAACAATTTTTTGTATTTTTGTTGAGGTTATTTGTGTAATTCTCAGTTTTTTCAAAGCTCATCAAATGCTCACCTTGCTGCTGTTGTATCTGAATAAGCCCATTTAAATGACCAATTTTAGAACTCTAGATATTATTACAAGGAAACCATTTTTTTGTGTGTGTGCTCAGAAATAATGAAGAATCACTTAGTATTTGGGAGGACAGATCACAAAAGTGCTAATGGCTTAGTAGATTTGTAAACAAACAAAGCAGGTTTTTACCGAATTCACTCTATACTGGGTACTCACACTTTTCCTCACATATATGTCCTCTGCATCCCTCACCAAGTCCCTCCCACCAGGCTCTCTTTCTTTCCCTGGAGCAGAAACCTTTCTGTTCTTTAAAGGGGAGTTAGAAGTCAATTGATCTTCTCTTCCCACTTGGGCTAGATTACCTAGGGACTGGCAGCCCATCTCTTATAGTATGGTTTGTTTACCACACACAAAAGGCTCCATATGCACAAAATGCTAATCTCCGTCTCTCGGCTTGATCCTATTTTAAGGGACATGTTGCATCCCACCACTTGGTGCCTGAAGCATAATCAGCCAGGCAACATTGCTTGCTGCTTTTCCCTCTTTCCCTTTGTTAAGTTCCTGACAATGAACTCTCAGAATCTCTCACTACAGTTATTTGAAACATTTTTATATGACTGAAAGACTATCCTAAGCAATGAACAATTTTCATTATGATTTTTTTTTTGGCTGATACATAGAACTACAGTTTGGATCTATTCCTGCTTTTCCTTTTCCTCACAGCTTTTGTTTTCCTCACAGTCAACACCATCTTGGGATCAAGATGCATCTTACTTTCACTTGGGAATGGAACTTCGTGTTTTGCTAGCCACACGTGGAGAATTAATAGCAAACACCTTATAGGATGTATGCCCTGATACCAGAAAAATTAGAAAATCTTTTTGGCTTTTCTGTATTTACTAGTTTTGAATGCATTTAAACTAACAGTCATACGCTCAATTATGCAATTATAGAGATGCATACATATTCTACTTTCGGCTCATTCCCTGGCGTGACCTATGACAGTGCTTACTGAGGCCTTCACCTGGACACACAGTAGAACAAGCGCCATTTAAGCTGGGCTCTGCTTCCTAAACAAGTATCTAATCTTCTCATTAATGATATATGAAACTAAAAATCAATGAACTCCAGCGGTTAGAGCCTTTTAGTGGAACTAATGGATATACCTTGTCCAACATTAGAATCTTCACTTGTGGCTTACAGCTGTACACAAGGAGCAAACATGAGTGGAGAAATAAGGTTTCTAGCTAGAGTAATAATTGGGCTGTGAGTTCTAGATAAGCAGGCCTCATAAATATATAACATGGCATAAAGTATCAGCAGTTCACATTCCCTCACATTAAATAGATATGGTGAACTCTGACTAGAAAGCTCAAGATTAAAGACAGTAACATTTTATTTGGATACATGCCCTACTGAGCCTCGTTAAAAAGACTCATAACTGTGATTTTAAGCCTCTGACATGCTGATATCATGAACTATTTAAAATAAGCAACATTCCACAAGAGTTGCTTGGAGGCATTAAAAAAAACTTCATCAGACAAATGGGGGCAAAAATACTGGTATATTCCTGGTAAATCATAAACAATAATGTGTTGGCCATTTGAACAAACACCTAAAACCTAAAAAAAGTTTCATATATGAACATCTCTCTCTCTCTCTCTCTCTCTCTCTCTCTCTCTCTCTCTCTCTCTCAATATATATATTCTCAGGAAATCATGGAACATCTTAAACCTACTCCCAGATACTCATTTTGCTGCCTAATTTTGAAGTTCTGATTTTTTGTTTGTTTACTTTTTTTGTTTAGAGCATTGGAAGAAAATGTGAGTACACAGGGAAGATTGTAAACCATTTGAACAAGAAATTATATTTAGCTTCTCCAAGATACACGATAAAGCATGTACTCTGCTCTAGTTAAATCCGTGAAGAGCCACGAAGGCTACATGTACAGCTGGGCTTGATTTTCAATTACTGGAACAGTCTATCTCGTTCTAAATGGGCCATGGGACACCACTGCACCAAGTTTAAGCCGACACCTTTTCCAAATCTGCGCTTAGTTAATTTCTGCATACATAGATGAATTACTACACGTTTCACTCATGTCTTTGTAGCTCTCACCAAGTAGAAAAGAAATGGCTAATTGAAAAGTCAATAAAAGTTTCAATATGACCAAACAATAAAAATAATTGAAAGAGAAAGAAAAGAATTTCAGAAAAATGTCATGTGTGAAACAGAGTATGCACTCTACATGGCACTGAAGTCTGGAAGTTCCTCCTCTGGACTTCTACAACTTTAAGTACACAAAATATTGCTAGAAATTTTTCCTAGGAAATTTCTGAGACATTTAAGAGAAAGAATCAATTTTTTTTTCCATTCTAATGATAATACTTCATGAAGTACTGAAAGGAAAAAGATAAAGTGGCCTTTCATGGTACTTTGAGGCTCTGAAAACTGGTAAAAGTGCATCTACTCCCTTCTCTGTTCCTATTTGGTCTCAGCCGAGATGTTCCTTGAATGTGCGGCATGCTCCTGTGCTTGCATCTGGTATGTTCTCTGTCCTGGGTGGTGTCTGGACTGAGGTCTCAGCTCCACTAGACTCCAATGAACAAGGCTTTCCCTGACCACCTCATAAAGTACAGCAGGAAACGTTTATGCTGCGTGCCTCCTGCCTGCTGATTGCTTTCTTTTCATGCACTGCAGTTTCCTGACAAATACATATCATTTTTTCCTGTAGTGTCTGTTACCTCCACTATAACAAAATGGTACAAAAGACTGTGATCTTTTTGGGTTTTTAGATTTTTGCTTGATACATAGCTGGTGTTCAATACATTTTGTTGAACAAGTAAAGTTATGGATAGATGTAAGGAAAGTTATGGATAGATGTAAGTTAAAGATTCTTACATAAACTCTTCTTATTAGGAAATGAGTGTGCATTTTGAGCCACTTACACACTAAAGACTCTGCCTACACACGTGCTTTGTTGATGGGTCTGACACTCCATCTTCAACAATAATAATTGTCATAACAAATTAAAGTATTGGTTCTAAAAATGATAAGGTCAGTTTTTGGCATTCAATAAACATTTTAGTTACTAAGAATAGCTATTTTGTAGGAAGTAGAGTTACTAGTTAAAGATAAATACAGAGTGGAAATACACTTAAGAACTGAGTGCTCTGCCCGAACATTTCTTTAAAAGAAGACTCTACACATCATAGAAGTGTTGCGCCACACTGGAAAACACTAAAGTGTAAGTTACAACTTATTTCGTCGTCAGTGGTGAAATTTTAATTCAGCATATGTTTTTATGAGTGTTTTAGATGAGGTTGTAAAATATTGGCCTTATATTCCATCACTTGAACGCTTTGAGACTTTTTTTTGCCTACTTAGCAATGAATAAAATCTGCTCCTATATCATTAATAACTTCTTAATAAACACTTAGTAACTTCATAGTCTTTCACTTTACGGACGAAAATTATTTACGTAGATGCCCCTGTGGTTTAAACTTCATTTGAGGATTTCTTATACACAATGGTGTGAAGGGCACCCACAGACCACACCAATATCTACTTACGGTTATTTCTAGAGAATGAATTTCTCCAAGTGGGACGTTGCTATCATAGCAAGTGTGCTTTTCACTATCGACTTCCTTCCTGTTTTCCATAGGTTAGAGTAAGCTGGTCTTCTACCATTAGTGGGCCAGAATACACATCTATCCATTTCGTGCAACGACGGGTGAGGATGTTTTATCTTGACAGAATTGAAACTTATTTTACAATGAAATTGTCTTTGAAATTGACTTTAATTTGTGCTTTCAGTAAAAGGTGATTTCCCACAGTGCTTAGGAAGCGTCATTTGTGCCCATGCCTGGGGGATGCGGGAATAGCTGACTCACAGGAGGTGAGGGAGGAAGAAACACAGGTTCACTTTTAGCTGGGTATCACTTTGTGTTATTTGACATTCTTGTGCTATTAACCGATACCTGACGGAACAAGCTAAGTGAGGAATAATTGTGTTGGTTCACAGCTTCTGAGAGCTCCAATCATGGCCGTTCAAGTCTGTGCTCTGGGCCTGCGGTCAGGCTTTGGTAGTGACAGTATGTGGCAAGGCTGTTCATTTTTATAGCAGATAGGATTAGGTGTTTAAGGAAGAAGTGATGATCAGGGAAAGCCTTCAAAGGCACTGTCCTCTTCCCCCATAACTTCCTTTCTTCAACAAGAGTGAAACTCCCCAATATAGCCCCACTAGCTGGGGATCAAGTGGGCAACACATGAGCCAGTGGAGAGCATTTCGTATTTAAACCACAGCAGATGATAAGAGTCCTGAGCCATTTGAAAGGCTAATAAATGCAGAGCAAGTGTCAATGGTACAGCCATATCTTTATTTCAACAAAACTAAAATACAACTGACTACATCACTCTTACAGGAACTCATATATTACGTTTACTTATTAAAGTTCTGTGCATAGCTTCTTAGTAAATATTGAAAGGCCAACTTAGTATTTTAGGGACTCAGTGGTACAGTAATCCTATTCATTAACATAGAGATAAATTCCCAGTCATTTTTTTTTTAAATTCCCAGTCTTGAAAGAGGGAGTCATGAAGATAAGTCTTTAGGAATGTGTGATATTCTTGCAGAGAGCTTGTTTTTCCTATTTAATCCAGAAACAGGAGAGAGGAGTATCATTATTATTTTTTTCTCGTTTTGCCTATGGCGTTTCCAGCTATGGCCTTTGACTAGGTTTTCAGGGCCAGGTATGAGTTTCGGTGGAGTGAGCCTCAAATCCAAACAGGGAGGAGCTTGTTATCCTCATAACAGTAATGTTTCTATTGCACTAGAGGGCACATCTTGCCTGGCAAGTTGGTTTTGTAGTTCATTAAAGCTCACAGCTGGGTAAAACTGATGACTTTTCTCTCCCAGCAGCCTTCATAGCACCTTCTAGAAATAAAGTTTATGTCTTAAAAATTATGTGTACTGGTGCATCACTGCTTTTATGTGTACCATGTGCATTCGGTTCCCACAGGAGGTAGGGCAGAGCACAGGATCCCTGGAACCGGAGGTATATGGGATTGTAACTGGTCTGAGATAGTGGCTTGGAACCACACCCATGTCCATAACAGGAAAAGTATATTCTAGTAACTGATGAACTCTCCTTCCAATTCCTAATTTATCTGTATTTTAAAGAAACTGAAGCCTCTGCCTAACAACTGGATTGTACTAGCATAAACTTCACGTATCATTTTAAAAGATTATATGGACATCAATACTAGAATACCAATATTGCTAGAGAAGATAATATTTGTGACTTACTTTATTATTTTTCATTAACTCAAAAGTAGTAAGAGATTATAACTTCTTAAGTCACATTTCCTGTTTTCCATAGTGAAACAGACAGAGCACAGGGTGAAAGTAAAACACAATGGCATAAATTCAAGCTTGGGTGGGGCTGCCAGAACTACCAGTGAAAATAGTTTCAATTCACACCACGTACTTGCTCATTCTTCTTCTGCAATTTTGTGAGCGGCCTTCTGGTTTTTCTTCTTGCCCTTAGGCATAAGTGCCTTACAAGGATGAGATAACCACCATATTTAATGACAAGAGTGTGTGAATTCTGCTGAAAGAATGGAAGACCCCCAAAGTCAAGCTGGCGGGGTTGCAAAGCCAGCGGATGGCATCCTAGGAGATGAGGCAGGTCCGGTGTGATTGTGATCCCTATTGAGTGCTCATCGCCTTAGCCAAGCACAACTCCTTACATTATGGCTAAAAACCGTAATGCACTTTTTGGTGCTTTGTTCAGTGAAAGTCGAATCTTGAGACCAAAGAAATTCTGCAAACTGAACTGGAAGACTCTTAAATATAAGACGCTGGTCATGCAGCAGCTTGCTGTATTCACTTGTCTTAAGAATAAGAGAGATAACAAAACAAACAAAAACCAACCTCAGCAACTTCTCTAACTTGATTGCCACCAAGTCCTCCTTAAATCTCCACCTTCCTTTTGTTCAATGTTTGGATATTTTGTATTCAATAATATTCAAAAAAGCTATTGATGTTATTTATCATTATTTAGTATTTAAAATGTGGTGTCTTGGCACATCAAGTAAAAAGCACAAGGCACCAAAATGCTACATATTTACCTCTGTTGTCTTAATGCGGTAGACACTGGAGATGGTTTTCTGTATTAAAGGCACGGATTACAGATTTCACTTTGCAACTTTATCTACTAAAGTTCCAATCACATCCTTAGTATCTGTCCAACAGAATTGCATTTCTGTGTGTTTCAGAAAACACTCATAGCAATTTAATCAGCAGAACACACACACACACACACACACACACACACACACACACCCCAAAACAAACAATGTGTATGTGTGTGTGTGTATGTGTCAAAAATATGCAGCTAAAGCTGTGTACCATAATTTGATGAATGACATAGGCACAATGTTAAGAGAAAAATAACCAGGCACATGAAGATATCCTATATAATGTCATTAATATGAAGCAAAAATAGAAAACACAAAAATAACCTCTTGTGGCTAAGGAACATATGCTTAGGTATAAAAATACAGGAAAAGCAATTATCATAAAGTCCAGGACAATGAATGTCATAGGGGAAGAGGAAACGGACAACCTTTGGGAAAGGAAATGGGAGGCAAAGGCACTGTACTAGTTCTTAGTGCAGCACACAGATGTTTGGTTTATGAGAAATGTGTAAACCATGTATTGGTGTTTTGTTCAGCTCTTTTATTATAGCAAAATATTCAAAATTAGAACAAATGCAAATTTCAGAAAATTCATTGAAATGGCATGACCTTTGAAATATTAAAACCCAAACCAGTATTCTTCCAAGTTCTCTTGACTTTAGGTGTTGTTTTCCATGGCTCCTTGGCATCTGAGATGCCACGAGTCCAGGTGCAAACACAGCATGCCTATGATGGGAAGGCAGAAAGGGGTTGCTGAGAAGCATAAGAAAAGTACCAGTGAGACTATGACTTGTCTGTTTTTTATTCTAGAGCATCTCCTGGGAGCGCCACTTCAGAGTGCTAGTGGGGACCTTGTTCTTTCCAGTATGTGCCTGAGATGTTTCCTCGGATCCAACTATTAATTGTAGCAGATATACATTTATATTTAAAATGATCCTTCCAGCCTCTTCTTTCTGATAAGAGTTGCATAACACTTGGTGTACCTAAGTGAATAGACCGGAATTAAACTGTAGTTCTGTAAATGTTTGTTTGAGCAAATGCGCTTTTGCTTATTCTTACTTGTCTTTGCTATGGAAAATGCCACGCAGAATAGCTGATGTCTTTGGCACAAATTCCATTGTTGTGACAGTGGTAGTTTCTCATCTCTGCCCTGGACTAGAAATGGAAGAACAGGGAACACAACTCTAAACTAGTTTACTGCTAGAAAAAGAGGCAATGGATGCCTGAGAACCAAGGGAAAAAATATGTGCTCATCACATATCCGTGTGTCAATCCCCCCCCCCCCCGTTTGATATGCATCTGCTAAAGTGACAAAGGGCAGATTCCTGTAAGCTGGAACACCAGGCTTTCAAACGATTTGCATGTAAGTATATTCATGACCTAACAGCAGCACCTCTTTACCAGCTCTTTGTTTAAACAGCTCCGAGGCTGAGGTGCCAGCATTGATAGCACTGGTGCTGAAGCCCAAGCTGGGATGCTTTGTCAAAGTAACATCCAACAGATCAATAATTGCTCTGAGAGCACAGCTCCTGACGGGGAGCCAGCTAGGCCATGCGCAAACGCAGAAGTAGAGCAACCCTGAGTCCTTATCTCTACAGAGGTTAACACAAACGGACAGGAAACTTCACATTTGGTCTCACACTGTCCAAATGAGACAACATAGTTCCTTCTGATTTATTCTTTTCTTCCTTCAGCTCCTAGCCCGGCAGTATTGTGTTGGGGAGATATGAATGACAATGCCAAGGTCAAAAAGGCACTCCAGTTCCAGTACATCAGACAATGAGGACACAAACAAAGCTCCTTTTACAGACTTCCACTGACGCATGAAGAAACCCATTATTGGGCCATTTGTATGTTTTCTCTGAAGTGGCAACCACTGGCAGTGATGTCATAGTAATGATATGTTACAGTGCCCTGCAAGGAACTCCTGCAGGAAAAGCCAATGGAAGCCCAGTCTCTCTCCTGTTATGGAAAAAGGTCAAACTCCTGTCGCTCTTGCTGACATGGCACAAGTACTAATCCACGCACTTTATAGTCAAACAGAAATGGAGTGGGCACATTAGGCAGCTTGTTCTGTGATCCCGACTGACTCACTGAAAAGCAGCTCCATCCTACACACAGCACAACTGAAAAGCCCAGTTTAGACAGTCTTGCCTAAACTACAGTAATGATAGTTCTCAGAACTGTCATTGCTTCTGAAATTAGAGTCAAATGGCTGTGATTTGGCCCACTGGAGGAAAAAGACTCTTTGTTTGGGCATTTTGGGCTAGGTCATTCCGTACCGTTGGGTTGTTGATGCAGGTCCCTTTTTTAGACAGAAACAAGGTGAGAGAAAACAAATCTGATGGAAGATGGAAACATCTTCAAAGATTTTATATAATGATTTATAAAGACAGATTGATTAAAGTAAGAATAATTATAAGCATATCTTATGTTATTTCTTTTTGAGTTTGATTCTTTTTCTTTGATTTATAGGTATGTGTGAAAACTGGGCGTACCACACAGAAAGTCTTGGGTACCCTGCAACGGTTATATTATTGAGCTTAAACCACTGCTTTAGACACATGAACAACAGCATCTATTCAAAACGCTTTCTTAAGTATTTTGAACTCTAAGTGGAACCCATACTAAATTATTTAGAAATAGTTATTGGGATTTGCATGTTTTCTAAAATCTTTCTCTTTTTTTGTATTCAATCAGCCAGCATTTTCCCTTCCTTACAGTTTGTTCGGGCTTGAGTTTTTATTACACACAAGCAAGTCTTTTTTTTTTTTTCCAAAGAAACAATAAGGAAGGCTGAGAGTGGTGTTGCAGTTCTTTAATCCCACTTGAGAAGCAGATACAAATGGGTCTCTGGGAGTTCGAGGGCAACCTGGTCTACAAAGCAAGTCCAGGATAGCCACGGCTCTGTTACTCAAAGAAACCCTGTCTTGGGAAAAAGAAAGAAAGAAGAAGAACTAATAAGTGGCTAGAGAGTGGTTTAGTGATTAATAGCATTTTCAGTTCTCGTAGAGGACCCAGATTGGGTTCCCAGTACTCATATGATCGCTCAAAACCACCTGTAAGCCCAGTTCAAGGAGATCTGAATCCCCTTTCCAGCCACTGAGTGTACCAGATGCACATATGGTAAACATACATACATGTAGGCAAACATCTATACACATAAAAATAATTTTAAAAAAGCCAAAATAATCGTTTTGGGGAGTAGTATATTTCCCTATGCCTACCAGTTAATTTGTTATCCATGATATTTTATTCTTTGTAATACTTCATGTTCTTCGTATTTCTTGCTAATTTGATTAAAATTTGTTAGCACAGTAATGCAGAATGATTTTTATTTTTGATCTGCTTTGCCTTAGTGTCTGAGGCTGAAGCATTATTAGTGTACCCGTGGACGTTATGGTATCAGGACTCTCCCAGGTTACAGACTCCAACATTTCCTCTCTGTCTGGGGGTGGAATGTGACTTCTTTAGCATTGCCACAAGTAGATCCTACAGTATTGAGTTTTTATTTTGGAATGCCATTTAACATGCACATGTAGAATAGCCTCAGCATTTCTAGAGAAAGTAGTGTGTGACAAAGGCAGAGTATGTAGAGAAATATAGAGGACCGATTGTGTGGTAACCGACAGTGAGTAGATATATGTTTAAAATCCTTTTGGCATGGCCAGGAGAGATGGTTGAGAGGTTAAGAGCATCTGTTGCCATTCCAGAAGACTCAGGTTTTTTCCCAGCATCTACATGGAGTCGTCTAACTTTAGTTCTAGTGGATCAAAAGCCCTCTTCTGGCCTTTACAGGTGCCAGGCATGCACACTGTATACAGACATACCTACAGGCAAAACATCCATATAAATAAAATAAATCAATATAAAAGCAAATAAAAATTCTATAAGCTGTTAGTGGCTGCTGGGGGTGGGAGACTTGCATTTATTTTAGATTGCGATTACTGGGAAATTGTCCATGCCCCAGTGGATGAACACACACCCACATGCATATGGGTAATATTAATTGGTCTTAGTGGCCTAACAATATTACTTAAAAGTTCTAGATAGAGCGCATGAAATAGAAATGGAGATATGTGTGGGAGTCCCAGAGCAGTTGGAGGAAGGCATTGTGGGGAGATGATGTGATCCAGATAAATTGTATACACACATGACATTTTCAAAGAATATATTAAAAGTATTAAAAAAAACTTTAAATTCAAAATTATCTTTCAATTCCTGCATGAAACATGGAAAAGGACCCATTTAGCTCCTACCCTCTAATATTGAGCCTTGTCATTTGAGTAATATAGACATTTTTTGGTGCTGAATATACACCTTAAAATGTATCAACAAACTCAGAAAATTGGTGACTATAATAAATGATTAAAACATTGAAGATGGATTGATTAGATTGATGGGTAGAGAGAGAGGAGGATAGGCAGCTTTAATCCTCCATTTATCTTTCTCTTGCCTTTTTTTTTTTTTTGATGTATACTTGGTTTTATGTTATCTTGACACTCACTAGCATTTGCCTATATTCATGATATACACACAGACACACACACACACACACACACACACACACACACATGTCTTCATAAAGCTGCAAGGCATTTGGGGGAACTTTTACTCCACAATATTCAGTCTGGGAGGGGCTTTGAGGAAACTATGAGCATGTGGCTTTTTGCCCTCTGTCTTTGGGGACAGTGTAATAAAATAGCAAGAGGAAATGGAGAAGAGATCATGTGACCAAATGA
Source organism: Acomys russatus (assembly GCF_903995435.1). Classification (NCBI taxonomy): domain Eukaryota; kingdom Metazoa; phylum Chordata; class Mammalia; order Rodentia; family Muridae; genus Acomys; species Acomys russatus. Next base: position 51,603,724 of record NC_067140.1, on the reverse strand, counting down.
CTTATGGACAAGCATGTTTCCCCGGTGTTCCCATTCATTTATCTCTACTGTATAATGCATTTTTCTTGTTTTACTGGGTAATTAAACCTTCAACACTCCCAAGTTTTCGAAGAATCTGAATCCCATTACAGAGAGATGCCTGCGTCTGATTCCCTGGTATTATTATCAGGAGTTGGCCTCTTTCAAAGAGAATGCTTTTGATAATGCTGGGAGAGGTCTCTAAGGAGAGTCCCCACTCTGAGCAAGTTAAGCGCTGTCATATGTCTTGGCAGGGTTTGCTGAACTTTTAGGTTAACTTCTACAGCTGTTTTTCCCCATCCCACCTAAATTTCGTTTAAAACTTATTGCCTTGTCTGCTTCTTAACGGAAAAGGATCATTTTTCAGAGGTAGGGCTATTCTTGTCTTTCAAGTCACATTTTATGTACAGAAAAGAAAAAAAAAAAAAAAAAAAAAACTACATCAAAGCCCTCAGACAAGAGACTGCAGATTTTCTGCATGTGTCTGCCCTGGTCTAGCAGTAGTCTCATACAACCCTGGACATGAATTACTTAAGGCTTACACTAGCTGTGGTGACCCTGTGGAGATACATCAGGTCTGTGCCATGTGTCTTTCAACTGAAACGCACAACAAATATCATTGTTTAAATGTATGTGTGTATATATCATCTATCAACCTATGTATCTATCCATCTTTCATCTATCTATTTATGGTTTTTTATCTAGGAAAAGAAAGCTCCAAAGTTATGTTTCTATTATTGCTTCTTTTATATATGCATCCATCATCATGCACCTTTGTTCAGTTTTTGCTTTTTGATTATGAATAAGCAAAGTAAAGTTTTAGTTGTTTTTTTTTTTTTAAAGAACAACTCAAATAGTCAATGGCATGTCTGATTGGCCCAAGACTGTACTTAATGTGAAAATTAGGAGATGCAACATATGTGGCAGTGTGAGCCAAAAACTTCCTAGTACGTCACACAGATACTCTACTCTGACACCAAGAACAATTTATCCTATCACCACCTCGCTCGCTAAAGAGAGAAATTCTCTTTAAAAACACTGAACTCCCAGAAACCAGACAGGGTTTGTTTCAGCAATAGTTTTGAGTTGGAAACAGATTCTAGAGGCAGCTAAGGCTGAAGTCCCATCTCTGAACAGAGTCAATAAGGGCAGAAATTAAAGCGATTCTAATGGAAAAGGTCTCCTCAGAAGGGACCTGAATTCTTGGCTTTTAAAAAGCTGACAGAATGGTAAAACAAATGAAGACAAAATTTCATAAACTTCACCCTAGCCAGGACATCTGCTCTGATGAGGGACCTCTGGACAGTGTACAGGGATTGCTTTGTGCCTAGCAGCACGACCCATTAGCAGGGCGATGGCATACTCTGATTTTATGTGATTTAGGATGGAAGATTGGCTAAGCCACTTGATTAAAAACTTAACCACAAATGTTCAAACTAAACGAGTTGGTTTTCCTCATTTGGAGCTGAGACCAGAATACAACCAGGTGTTGTTGTTGTTGTTAGAATTGTACATTATCTCCAAGTAACACAAGTGTGAGATATGAGATGAAACTAGATGGACTCATTGACTCCATCTGTCCTTTGATAGGGAAAGTGACAATCTTTGGAGTTGGCTGAAGAGGCCATCACCACAGGGAGGATGGGAGCGTGAGACATGACCTGTAGGCACCACAGTCATCTACAGCAACAAGCTTATATGGTGATAGGTGAAGAGATGTGCTTTAAGTGCAATTAGCTAATTAATTGTAATGACTCTGCTTTTAATGGAAAGTGGTCCCCAGTAGACTTCCTGTCATGACTAGTTTGGGGATTTTTTTCTAGATCTTTCAAGTGCAGGTATTATTCTGATTAAAAAATTTAGTGTAGTAACTTGGTTATTTTTCGGATTTGTATTTGTTGACAGGTTTTTGTTTATTTGAGGAATAATTTTTTTCCCTGATTCTTCTGGTAGTTGATCATAAGGCACCTCTTTAAAAAAACAAGCCAGGGGCTAAAGAGATGGCTTATAAGTTAAGAGCACTGGTTCCTTTTCCAGAAGATCCAAGCTCTATTCCTAGCACCCACATGACATCTCACAACAGTCTATAACTCCAGTTCCAGAGGATTCTATATTCTCATCTGGTCTTGATGAGCACCATGCACAGACATACATGCAAACAAAACACACATAAATAGAAATAAATAAATCTTTAAAAACAAGCAAACAAACAAGAAGATGGAGTGCCCTTTTCCAGTACCAATCAAGTGATTTTTATGAGGTCAATGCTACACTCAGCTCTTAGGAATTCACTGAAGGTTTTTTTTTTTTTTTTTTTTTTTACCAATCAACACCTTAAATTAATTACACTTTCTCTTAGAATGGTTTTTGGAATGAGCAGTTGAAAAAAAAAATGTGAGTCTTGTTATAGTCTCAAGACTGTTGCTTAGAATGCTGGGCATGGATTTCCTTTTCACCTCTGTACTTGAGGAAAGAGTGTGGAGCCTTATGGAATATCTGGTACCATCTTGTGTTGGTCAGGATAGAAATCATTTGAATGGACTGGTCTGTAGTGCAACAGCAGAACAGAGAAGGAAGGAACAGTGAGACAAATATGCCTTAGCTGACTTACCAAGCCCATGCAGAGCTACACTCTGGTCCACAGCATTGCCTTTCTCCTTAGGCACAACACTTCTCTGTGTATGAGGCATAATGGAAAGCCACCAGTACAGAGCCTTATGTGGAATGTCAGTCACCTGAACCTCCTCTATATTTTCTTTCTACAAGTTAGCTTTGGTTATATTTTATGAAACTTTGAAGACACTGGTGGTATATTTGTTAAAAATAGAAAATTAAGAAAGAAGTCAAGAGAATAAGATACATCAATTATCCTTATATCTATAAACCATGACATGTTTATATATATATATATATATATATATATATATATATATATATATATATATATATGTGTGTGTGTGTGTGTGTGTGTGTGTGTGTGTGTGTGTGTGTGTGTGTGTGTGTGTGTGTGTATTATAATGAGCACACTGAAATATTTTTAAAAGGAAAAAACTCATTACATTGTTTGAAATCTTCCCCTCGCTAAAATCACAGGCATATTTTTACATAGCATAAAGTTTTATATTTTATCCTTATGTTTAAGGATTCACAGTAATAGAGTACATAGGTTTGGTATAACTTATTTAAGAAATTTAGATACCTACATTTTAGTTGGATTTCTTCCTCTTTCTGGATTTAGCTGTTATACATGATGTAAATACACTCATAGTAAAGAGTTGGTACATAATTTTTAGATATTTGTAATATGTATGAGTGTATTATATATGTATGTATGTATGTATATATATCAAGTATATGTCTGGTGCTCATGACGGTCAGAACCCCTGAAACTGGAGTTACAGATGGTTTGAGCCACCACTTAGGTGATAGGAATGAAATCTGGGTTTTCTGAAAGAGCAACAAGTGTTCTTAACCACTGAGCCAGATGTCTAGCCCCAATCTTAGGTATTTTTGAATGAAAATTTCTGAAAAGCAGATCAATAAACCATATGTTTTAAAGTACATATATATATATATATATATGTAACTTCATTTCTTCATTCAAATAGATACAAAATCTTATTTCTAATAGTGGCTATGAATTCATATACTCCAAGACATCATTATGTATAACAGCTTTCACTCATGTGATTGATATAAAATGCTTACAGTCAGGTATATCAGCAATGAGCAGATGTGGACACACAGGGTAGAGTTTTGTAATTAGTAAGTAACTGTTTGCTTGTTTTTTTTTTTTTTTCTTAAGCTGCATTGGAGAAGCAAGATTAACCAAAGTGACCATATTTTTTTGTTGAACAGCTTTTTATATTTTGCTGATTTATTGTTTACATATATGATGGTTTTCAAATTCACGAAGAAGTTTGGCAGAGGCCAGCACAAACAGCTACTAACCTGCCAGTTTACCCTGCTGAAATGTAAGGTGAAGTGAAACCTTAGTGGGTCGGAGGATCTCTGTAGCAGGCGACACTGTGTTTCTGCTGGAGCTATTTTTGTGCTGTTGATATAATTAAGTAAAGATATGGTTAACAATTATTTTAAAAAACCTGATCTAGCTACCAGAAACACTTTTCTTTCTAGGGTTGACTAGATTATCAGGGAGAGGGTGAAGAAGCAGGGAGGAAGACGGAGAATATAAGGAAGGGTAAAATCAAAGCATCACTGTGATATCTGATCTAGCTGGACCCGATGTCCCTCTGGTCAGAGAAAGTGTGTGAGGTCCTGGTTTTCTGGACACCAAGCCTACTGTCTGGAAGCTGAGTAATGGGGTCACTATGACTGTGATGTGACACTTCAAAGCACTCACTAGGACTATCTGAAACACCTCCCTACCAACTCAGTGCTTCTCTCGGGTCAAGGCTAAGGCACCTGCAGCATCCGTGTTACTAACCAAACAATCACCAGATCCCAAGAGACATGGTCACTAACACTTAGAGAGGCTGGAGTGATTTTCTTTGTAAATTTCTGATTTCAGAAATGTGGCCATACCTTTCTCACCTTGACGGGGAACTAGATCGTCTGGAAATGCTTCCACTGGCTTCTTTGTCTGGGTGTGGATGAGCACTAGAAGGCAGAAACCTTCTTGATCCCTCCAGCTATTTCCGTTAACCCCTTGAAGGCCACATCATGTGTGCACTCAGCTGCTGAACTCTTCTAATGAGGTGCCACTGATTTTAATGGGGCAAAAAAGATGGATGATTCACACCAGATGTCCATAAGGGCCATTCGGGGATTGCTCTGCCGGACGCATAGTACATCATGTTGCTCGCTGAATTCTTAAGGGGTTAACTTGACCTTTCTCTTTTAACACAGCACTAAAAGTAATGCAATTTCCATTTTCGGTGTCTTTTTTATTTATATAGAAAGGCTTCATGACAAACCCACCAGACCTCCGAGAGCAAGTTTCCCATTTATGTCTTTACCTTCCGTAAACCCTTGTGGGTGTTTTTAAGAGTGGGGAAGACGGAGGTGGTGAACACCATCCAAATTTTTATGACCAACACTTCCACATCAAACTTCTCCAGGATCAGAGATTGTTTTCTGAGGACCGATGCTTAATGCTGTATACCTTGTTTCTCAGTGTTTGTTGTAGCCTAGTTAATATTCTTGCCCCTTGAAGTGTGAAAATAAAATAAAACATGAAGAGTAGGAACGATAGCTCTTCTCCTAAGTCTAATAGCCTTGGCATCATATAATACGACAACTGATATGTTCTTTTATTCACTTTTTAATTGATTAAGTTATTTACTTTACATTCTGATTGGAACTTCCTCTCCCTCCACTTCCCCAGTCCCTCCCTCTCACCTCACCTCCCTTCTCCATCCACTTCTCTGCTCTTTCTCCTCAGAAAAGGAGAGGCCTCCTATGTATATTAACCAGCCTTGTCGCAACTTGATATGTTCTTGATTCTGGTAAAAAAAAAGGATTCTCCCTTTGTTAATAGTTATTGAATCTAAGGTCATTGTAAGATGGACACTTCACTGATATCTGGTTCTCTGTCTCCTTGCATCTCTCCCTGACCCTCCCTCTCTTCACCCTACCCCCTCACTCTTGGCTAGGAATTGAGTTTGTGCTCTTACACAAGTGTGCAAAACCAGAACCACCATGTTTTGTCTGTTAATACTTTCCTTCTTGCTTGTTGGCCCAAAGTAGGTAGTGCCATTCTACCCTGAGGTCATTGTGCATTTATCTAACTCTTTATGAAAGAGAAGGATCTGAGTGGTTGATTAGTTATTATAATCTTCGCAGTCAGTAAAACTTCAACTTTGCTACATTTCCATGGATGGTCAGATACTATAACTGATTACAAAAGATGTCCATAAATACAAAGGCTTATAAAAACAAACCAATAATGGAAGCACATATTTGCATAGCTTCTAAAAAGCAACCAACGTCAACTCAGCAACTCATCATTTTGTTCTGCAGTCCTCTGTTGCGTTTTACAACTTACCTATAATTATACTAAGTGAGGTATTTTATTTTACCTTGAAGGTATCATAACAATAGCTGTATAATTGTTTAGTAAATATTCTGCTGTTCATTGAACATCTAAATTTTATGTGTTGGGAATTCTTTTAAAGATTTATTCATTCATTTTGTTTTCTTTTAAAGGTTTTTTTTAAAATTTTATATATCAAGGGTTTCTTACCTAAATGTGTATCTGTGCACATGTGTGCAGTGCCAGTGTGCAGTTCTTCTGGAACTGGAGTTACAGAAAGTTGTTAGCTGTCATGTGGGTGCTGGGAATTGAACCCATACCTCTGCCAGAGGAGCCAGGATTCTTTTTTTTTTTTTTTTTTTTTTTTTTTTTTTTTTTTTTTTTTTGTCCCCATAGGTCGTAGGCCTAGAGGAGGGGAATAGGGCCAAAGTGGGAGGGAGGAAGGAATGGGAGGATACAAGTGATGGGATAACAATTGAATTGCAATCTGAATAAATTAATAAAATAAAAATTTAAAAGAAGGAGGCAGGATTCTTTTTTTTTCCTTTTTTTTTTATTAATTTATTCTTGTTACATCTCAAAGTTTATCCCATCCCTTGTATCCTCCCATTCCTCCCCCCCCCCCATTTTCCCATTATTCCCCTCCCCTATGACTGTTCCTGAGGGGGATTACCTCCCCCTATATATTCTCATAGGGTATCAAGTCTCTTCTTGGCTACCTGCTGTCCTTCCTCTGAGTGCCACCAGGTCTCCCCCTCCAGGGGACATGTTCAAATGTGAGGCACCAGAGTATGTGAGAAAGTCATATCACACTCTCCACTCAACTGTGGAGAATATTCTGACTATTGGCTAGATATGGGAAGGGGTTTAAAGTTTACCTCCTGTATTGAGGCAGGATTCTTAACTGCCTATGAGCTTCGAAATTATTTGAGTTTATTGCCCTTCATCAGATGTTACTCTTGTTGACCCTTTGTATTCCATGGTGTTTCTCTTAAGATCAATACTGTGGAGGTCTTTCATTGGTATCTATAATGCAGCAAGTTAAGTGCAATGGCCAGGTCATATCGAGAGAATGCTCTTTCTCGGCATTCCTTCCTAACCTCTTGCTCTTACACTTAGCCTGCTCCCCTTTCTACAGCATTACCCGAACCTCTTAGGGGATGGTATTATTGTCCCCTTTAGGACAGAACACTCCAAAATCTCTCATTCTCTACCCTTTGACCACTTGTGAGTCTGACGTAACAGCCACCCATTAAAAAAAGCTTTTATGAACATGGTTGAAAGCAGCACTAGTCTATGGGTGTAAGTATTTAGAAGGCAGTTTGAGATCATGGCCATTCAGCAAAATGGCAGGAGCAGGCCCTCCTCAAGAGCTATGACTTCATTTTCCATCAGCCATTGACCAAGTTTGCAATGCAGGACATGAGTTTCCTCTCATGGAGCAGACCTAAAATCTGATCTTAGCCTCAAAATAGTCATGCCACTGTTACACTATTACATACACATATAGTCCCAGATAGGCCATTATTTTAACCTGTAAAGTACACCTGGGTAAGCCTACTGATGACTTTTCTCTCCCACTATTGCATAGCACCTGGCAGCAGTAAGAATGCTGGCCAACGCTGAGAAAACTTTTCACCTATATCTGTTTAATTTCTCAGTGTCCTAAACCTAAACATGTCTTGTCTTCATCAATAGGGTTTTATGATTGATCTAGTTTTGTGGACAACCAAGTACTTTGACAATAGCTTATAATGTTTTGGGGGGATCTAAGGGTTCAATGACCAACAGCTCAGAAGAAGTTATACCACACCTAGTTCTGGGATGTTCACATAACATATGGCTTCTTGGAGGATCATTATACACCAATACAGGGAGAGCCATACTTCATTTAAAAATTATCTATTCAAATATATTACACAATAGGTTTCTGTAGGACTTTCTTCTACATCTTGTGTTTTGGTTAGCCCTTCCCCCTACCTTCTCATCACTCAGTACCCCTCATCCCCAGTGAAACGTTCCACTCCATTCCATTCCATTCTCTTTTTTAAAAGAGAGAAATATTACATGAATATATTTTTTTTTAATTTTAACTCCAGGTGTGGGATATGGGGTTGCTTCAGATTGTCTACAGCAGCTTACTATGATTTGCCTTATACTTTAGCAGGGGTATAATTTTTCTACCTGCAGATAGTTTATTTTTAAAATTCTGGGCACTCTTGAGAAAGTATAAAAAATGCTAGAGACCTGAGAGCTTTGTGGTGGCTGTTGTTTCACCTCCTGCTGCTCCTGATTTCCCTGTTGCTGTTTGCTGTTGCTAGTCTGTGGATTTCTCATTGGTGGTTGGAGATATCTTGATGATGAAGATGAAACTCACCCCCAATGAAATGGTTGCCACTAACCAGGAGGAAATAATCTAATGATATTGATGTCCCCTTTCCCTTCTAACCTTCTCTGTTATGCAGTATTGAGAGGCTGCAGGGGATAAGGGTGTTGGAGGGAGGTAGGTAAAATTTTATAAAGTAGCCAAAAGTACGTCTACAGGTGGCACCTAATGTGGGACTAGGCAGAATGGGAAATCTGATTACAAATGTTGTAGAAGAAACAGCAGGAAATGGAGGGATGAATATTTTATTTCAAGATGTCAGCAAAAAGTTTACTGTGGCTGCTTTGGCTGGATTATCGCCCATTTTGCTCTCAGAGAGCATTTTCTTCTCTTTCTTTCTTTCTTTTTAAAAAAAGTTTTTACTTTCCTATATTTCATTTAAAAAAGGTTGGGAAAATGGCTGAACAGTTTGAAAAACTGTGGGCAGAGGTGAAAGTGTTTGGGAAGCAAGTAACACTGGAAAATGGAGGACAAAGGGCTACCCAAAATGGAATTATTCCCCAAGATTAAAATAGTCTGCAAACACCTGTGCTAGAGGCCTCTCAGCAGTTACAGTGGTTTACATGGTGGAGGGGGGAAGCCACAAATATTGAACAGTAAAATAGAGCAAGGGGATGAATTGCGTCAAAGGTCAGTTGTTTGGTGAAAGGCAGTGCTCTGATTTATGTGAACAGATTCTATCTGACGATGCTCTTACAGAACAATCTTGATTTACCAGCTTTAAGAGCATGGGGTAAAGTTGAAGAGCCCAGGAAAAGGTCTACCTCATTTGCTGATATCGTACAAGGCTCTGTAGAAGCCTTTACAGACTTCTTGAAAAGTTTGGTTCCAGCTGTAAACAAAGCCATATCAGACCCTGACTCTGACACAGAGATAGAGACCCTTGCTTTTGAGAATGCAAATACTGAATGTTAAAAATGTTATGAGACTATTAAAGGTTTGAGCAGTGCCAATGAATGGATAAAGGACAAAAGCAATACTGGGTCTCATGAGTATCGTGCTAATATCATAGGACAAGCTATTGTTAAAGGTTTATGATATCAAATTTCCTGATTCTTCAATTGTGAAAAATTCCATCATTTACAAAGAAATGGTGACCAAGCCACTAAAAGCCTCAGATCTCAAAATACCTAGTGTGTTAACTGTGAGAAATACAGTACTTTCTGCCAGAGAAGTGAACAAGTAGTTTCTAGGTACAATGTGGTTTTGAAAAGAATGCCTAGGCTTCCCAGGCTTGGCAGATGTTGTGACAGGGATACCATTGGATCTATGAGTGCAGGTTCAAGAGGGATATTCAAGGCAAGTTTTTTTGCCAATGGGAAGCAAAATATGGAGGGGGTCTAGTAGCTTGGGGCCCATAGTAAAAAAAAAAAAAAAAAAAATCAAGGAGTTTTTCTCTTGTTAGCTAGGAAAACTGCCTGTTAGCAGGCAGAAAAGCCACAACTAAGAATTGCCGATCTCATGCACACTACTCTTGGCAATGTTGCTCTAGACTTGGCAACAGATAAGCCTCTTACCCTATCCCCCAAAATTCAATGTGATAAAATAACCACTGGAATTTATTTATGGCCTTATGCCCTCAGGGACAGTAGGGATGATCTTGGGGAGGATTGGATTAACTTCCGAAGGATTTATTTTGCATCCAGGATATATAGATGGGGATTTCAAGGGAGAAATTAAAACTATGGCTTATGGAGAGGGAGAGAGAGAGAGAGAGAGAGAGAAAGAGAGAGAGAGAGAGAGAGAGAGAGAGAGAGAGAGAGAGGAGATTAACAAAGGTTGCCAGTTGCTGTTTCCCCACTCATAATGGTGTGACTGCCCACAATCACAGCTGGTGGTTCCTGGGAAGGAGAGCAAGGAATGGCATGGGGATGAAGAGCTCAGCCAGCAGTAAGCACAGGGAGAAACAGACTTCTTAGGAGATAGCATCAGTGAGAAAGGTCATTTAATTGAGGGGAAACAAAAATCTACTTCTTAATTGGAAGTGAATGAGGTTACTGAGGTTGCCTCATTTGCAAAAGAAGGAATTCCAGGTGCTGCTGGACATTACCTCCTATGGGAAAAGGAAATTCAACTTAACTGTTAGGTTACATGACCTCCTCAAGGGTGGCAAGCATCGGGGCACAAGACTATGTGTGTCAGCACATGCAGGCCCAGTTCTGTATGGGAGCAGTCCTACCAATCTCAGGACAAGATTTCCAGGGTTTGGACACTTCTTGACATCTCTCTTGCTCTGGACCAGCTCCCACAATTTCACAGCTCTCTGTCTTCTCAGCAGGTGATAGGATTGTGAATCTGCTATTGCTTCTCTACATGAAAGGCAAAGCTCCTCCAGTAGTAAGAAGGAGGTGAGTTGGAAGTACTGGCAAACATGTACTTTGGCAAACAGTAGCTAATAATCAGAGGCCAAAGTTAAAGTTGCAAGTAAATGGTGTTGAATTGGATTGGTGGATACAGAGGCTGATGTGACTATCATTTCCCCAAGTCTTGGAAATCAGAATGGCTACTTCAAAAGGATTATACACAGCTCTTAGGAATTGTAAAGTTATCTCAGATCAAATAAAGTATGCAATGGGTTAAATATGTGGGACTGGAAGTTCAACGAGGAAATTTAAGGCCTTGTGTTTCTGACATATCCATACATTTATGAGCAAAGGGGCACTCATTAATATTTCTGCAATCCCAGAGATAGTTCATGGTAAAATAAAATTAAAGGCGAAATGGTAAGTGATCCTAGGGAAAGCATTGATATGTGTCATCAAAAACAATATCAGACTGTGCCAATTGTCTGAACAGAGTGTAGCACAGTGATTGAGTTTCCAAATGTATAAGGTGGGGGTCGCTGCTGCTGCAATGCCAATGTCCCTACCCTTAAAATTGTTCACTGGCAAGTCTGTACAGACAGATCAATGAACCTTTCTCATCGTTCTTACAACCCACTCCTTCTTTTTCCCCAGATATCCATACATCAAAGATTTCATTGCAGTGGCATAATTTCGTATTCTCTTTCCCTAAAAGAATAAAATATTAAAATCTTACAATTCGTTCAATTAAGCCTCAAATTTAAGAGTATTTATTAGTCATGTACTTGAGAACTCATCACACTTTAATCATAGTATGGATCAAAATGATTGCAAGCCAACAGCACATCTTGTCTTCGTGAAAGAAGGCCATAGTAATAATTGACTACATGGATATTGAGAAACCTTTATAGCTATTACAAGCTTTTTTCTAGAGCTTTTCTCTTTTTCCATATTTCTTTTCTTTCTTTCTTTTCTTTTTAGGAAGAAGAGATGATTTTAGATTATGGCTTATGAAGGGATATTGTTCACCAAGGCAGGAAAGGCATAGCAGCGAAGTTGAGGGGTGACATGTCCCCTTGCATCCTCAGGGCTGAGACAGGACAAGGAGCTTGGGTATAAAACCTTCAAGGCCATCTCCAGTGACCTAACTGTTTGAGAAATGGTCTACCTTTCCAACCAGCACTGCTAGCTGGAGACTGAGTGTTCAAACACATGAGCATATGAGAGACTTCTTACATGAAAACCATAACAGACTGGCTCAACAAAAAAGCAAACAAAGCGACAGCCTACAGACTAGGAAAAGATCTTCATCAACCCTACATCTGACAAAAGTCTAATATCCAAAATATATAAAGAACTCAAGAAATTAAACATCACAAAACTAAATAACCCAATTGAGAAATGGGGCTCAGAATTAAACAGAGAATTATCAACAGAGGAATATCAAATGGCTGAAAGAAATGCTCAACATCTTTAGTCATCAGGGAAGGCAAATCAAAACAAGTCGGAGATTCCATCTTAGACCCATCAGAATGGCTAAGATAAAAAAATTCTGGCGATGATGTGGAGAGAGAGGACCCCTCCTTCATTGCTGGTGGGAATGCAAACTAGTACAGTCACTTTGGAAATCTATCTGGCGCTATATCAGAAAACTGGGAATAGGGCTTCCTCAAGACCCAGCTATTCCACTCTTTGGAATATACCCAGAAAATGCTCCAGCACACAACAAGAACACTTGCTCAACCATGTTCATAGCAGCCTTATTCATAATAGCTAGAACCTGGAAACAGCCTAAATGTCTCTCAGTTGAAGAATGGATAAAGAAACTGTGGTACATTTACACTATGGAATACTACTCAGCTATTAATAACAAGGAAATCCCAAAATTTGTGGACAAATGGATGGAACTAGAAATGATCATCCTGAGTGAGTTATCCCAGAAGCAGAAAGACTCACATGGTATATACTCACTTACAATTGGGCACTAGCCCAAAAGGCATGTCCCATGAAAGTCTTCACTTACCAGGAGATTGGGATAGATGTGAGGACATCCTGCTGGGACTCTAGGTAAGACAAATATCAGAGATGGGGAAATAGAAGGACCCAGAGGTCCTAGAAACCTACAAGGAGAATATCGTCATAGGTGGATCAGGGCCCAGGGGGGTCTGCTCAAACTATTGCACTAACCAAGGGCAATACATGTAGTAAACATCAAACCCCTACTCTGGTCTAGCCAATGGTCAAGACATTCTCCACAGTTATGTGGAGAGCAGGAATTGAGTTTGACATGAACTCTAGTGCCCCATACTTGACCACTTCCTCTGGGTGGGGAGGCCTGAGGGCACTTAAAGAAAGAATAAGCAGGCTACCAAGATGAAACTTGATACCCTATGACCATATAGAGGGGGAGGAGGTCCGCCTAGGTCATAGACCTAGGGGAGGGGAATAGGGTAAAGCATGAGGGATGGAGGAATGGGAGGATACAAGTGATGAGATAACAACTGAGTTGTAATCTGAATAAAGTAATAAAATTAAAAAAAAAATAAAGACTACAAGGACCCCTACAAACAAAACAAAACAAAACAAAAAAGCAAACACTGGATGACTTAACAAGTAAATATTCGTGAAACACAATTTTGCAGTCTGTAGAGTCAATGATTTGTGGACAGGTTTATTTCTGGAGGTGTTAAAGGGGCCCTAAGCAGTTCTCACGATCTGCACTTTGCATATTTTCTTTGCTTATAGTCAATGCTGTGTCTAGTCAGTGTTTGTCAAGTGCAGGGCCACAAATCTTTGTTACTGAAAGAACAAGGCCCTTGACAGGACTGTCTCTACACAGTCCTCTCTAGTAGAGTTTTTCATACTACAGACTATTCTGTGTATCTATAGTTTTTAAATGGTAACTTCTAAACACACATGCTGTTGGACATGGAATAAAAGCAGAGAAAAATTAAAATTATATGTAATATTAATGAAGTATTAAGTTTCATATGTCAATACAGTTGTATAGCTTCAATAGTGTTTTAAGAGTTCTACTTAGCCTTTATGTGCATATCCTACATTATTGTCCCATGATCCATGGATGACTGCTAGTTTATTATTATTTTGTCTCTTTTCATTTTAGTTTGGGATGTTTATATTCCTCTCTTAAATTTCTGATTCTTTTCTCAACTGCCTTAAATCTGCCGATGAGACCTTGGAAAGCTGCCTCTATTCCTATATTTAATTTTTTATTTCAACCACTTCTCTTTGGTCATTTTTAAGATATTCATAGTCTGATAATGTTACTCATCTGTTCAACATACTAATTATAATTATTTTAAATTTGTGTCTGATTATTCTAATATCAGCTTTATGCCTGAGTCTGACTTTGATATTTGCTTTATGTTTTCCTTTCCAATGCTTTGCCACCTTTCCTCAGAAGCAGGACATTTAAATCAGGCATGTAGAATAGCCTGAACCAGACATCTCTTGTAACCAGGCAAGAATTCCAGTGGCGGGATTGGGATATCAACCCAGTCACAAAACCTTCAATCTACAATTTGTCCTACCTACAAGATGTGCTGTGGTAAAGGTGTCACAGCAATTGTGAGAGTGACCAAACAATGACTGGTCCAGCTTGAGACCCATACCCTAAGATGGATCCCACCACTGATACTGCCTGGAGGGGCCAGGACCCAGAGGACATAACCAGCTATGACTGGAAAAAATAAGTCAATGGAAAGATTCCTAATTATATTATGATTCCTATTATATTCATAGATTGTTGCCTAGCCCAATTGTCATCAGAAAGGCTTCATCCAGCAACTGATGGAAACAGATGCAGAGATCCACACTTGGGAATTCTCCAAGAGAGGGGGAAGAAGGATTGAAAGAGCCAGAAGGGTCAAGGATATCACAAGAAAACAGAGCAGAATCAACTAACTTGGGCTCAAAAAGGCTCACAGAGACTGCACTGAAAACCAGCGAGCCTGAACAGAATTGACCTAGGATATGATCTTCTTCTTATATGTTACAGTTGGGTAGCTTATTCTTTTTGTGAGACTCCTAACAGTGGGAGCAGGGGCTGCGTCTGACTCTTTTGTCTGCTCTAGGGATCCCTTTCTTACCTACTGGGTTGCCTTGTCCAGCCTTAATATGTGGGGAAGTGCCTAGTCTTGTTGCAATTTGACATGCTATATTTGGTTAATATTCACAGGATGTATACTGTTTTCTGTAAAGAAAAGGAGGATAAATAGATGGGGGGAAGAGCAAAGATGGGGGAAGAAAATGGGAGGAGAGGAGGGATGGGAAATTGTTGTCAAGATGTAAAAAAAAAGAAATTTTTTATATTTAATTATAAATATCAAAAAATAAATCAGGCATATAGACTCAGGAAAGAGGCCTTTAGTTCAGGAGTGCTGATCATCTGAGTGAGACTTGGATTGTGTTACTATACAGTTGCATGTGTCCTGACTCTCAAATACCCCTCAGAGATATTATGTTTTGCAGGTTTTCAGCTTTAAGCCACTGTTAGTTTTCTATATTTTTACGGCTGTGACTGTCAATTCTGAGACAGGAACATTCTGTATTTCTCCAATTTTCAGTGTTTTTATTGGCCAGCATCTCAGGGCTATAACCATCATTATAGTTTTTTTCAGTAGTATGTTTTTATGGCCTCCCCTTGCTCTGCTTTGTGGCAACGGTATTCCTAAACTACTACTGGTCATGGTGGCTTTTCAAGAGCAGAAAGAATCTCTTTCCTTTGGCAAGGAGGAAGAGCCAGCAGATTGTTTTTCTCTAGAATGTCTTAGTCTTAGAGAAAGTTGTAAGAAAGCACTAGAGTGGCAAACCAGGAGCGGGTACTTCTCAGAAGAACCTAGCAGTAAAAGGTACCAGGTGATTGAGTTCCCTTAAAATTAAGGCCTCAGGACTTCATTATCTCACTCCTAGCATTAAACAGCCTCCTACCACTCATCAGTCACTGTGGAAGTGTCCCCAGGTAATTGTATCTCCATGCTCTGTCTGGACCTGCTTCCTGACTTTGGTCTGACTGTTTGCTTAAGTCCTCAGGTCTCTGACAGATGCAAGAAATGGCACTGATTTTTATTTTCCTGACTTTTTCTTGAGGTGAGGACAAGGTGAAGACTGCTAAGTTTCTTTCATGTCAGTCCCAGACCATAACTGTATACTAAGTACTCAGATCCATTAGAATAATTTCTACATACTGTAGACCTAACCCTCCCCATTTTAAGTGTTTCTCTTGGGAACCCAGGCTCTGCTTCTTATACACATAGGATGCTTCTGAGAGAATGAAGATACTTCAGTCCTCTGTAGCCAAATAGAAGACTGTCTACTAAATGTTTGAGGGCAAAAATTAAAGAACATTTATTTCCTGAAGGAGTTTACATAGCACTAAATCTACTATTGGGTATCTCTTAATACCGAGACATCTCTGAGAATATTTTAGGCGATGTTGCATTCTAAACTAATTATTCACACATTGCTTCTCATTTCTTAGGATAGACTGGAGATACTTTACCAAGTGAGCAAATGACCTCATGACCTGGTCCTGCTCTCTCTCCAGCCTCACTTTTGGCTTCTGCTCATCTCATTCAGTTACTTCAAGCAATTGGCCTCCACCACTTCCTCAGGTTTGCCACTCTAAGACTTTCATTGTGCTGTTACATGTGGCTAAAATGCTCCTCTGTTCCCTGGAAAACTTCAGCTTCCAGCGAAACTGACAGGCTGCTGTTGATGCTGTCTCAGAAACATCCCTCAGTATATACTTTAATAAGTATCACAAGTGTGATAAATTATTTAAAATGATCATTTAGTTCTTTGTTTAAGATCCATCTCACCCAGTCAGCTACAATCTGGAGGATCCTTGAGGCGGCTTGTTTCACTTGCCACAATGGCTCTTGTAGCCTCCGTGCTCCCACACAACATTTCCAAATGCATTGATTATGGATGAATGAACATTCCATCTTTATTTTCATCTTACCCAAAACCAAATCCTTGGTCTGTGGTTAGGTGGTGGGGAAGCATGGAGTCATCCCAAACAGAGGCTCCCAGGAAAGAAGTATGCACCAATTTCATTTTAGAGATGAGATGAAAATTCTCCCTTAGGGAAACTCAGAAATATTTGTAAAGAGACTGTTTCTTACTGTTTTGCAGATGTGGCCATGGCTTAATTTCTTTGGTTACTGCAGGAAAGGGTAACCCAGAAGAGCAGGAATCTCAGGGCCACTCGGATTGCAGCAGCCATAAAAATGTGATAATCATTATCAGCTAACTAATCTTTTCTTTTCAAGTTTCTCAATGATTAGAGTAAACCATGAAAAATTGCCTCAAAGCCACAGATGACAGAATAGTTCCCTGGGCAAGTTTTGTGGTGATCGTCAGACTCCTGGAGTCATCCCAGGAATTCAGGCTTGAGCTCACTGACTGCATTCAAAGTAGGCACGCTTCGCTCCCTTGTTGGGTGAGGTGGTAGATATACAAAATTAAGAAAAATTTTGGGTAGATATTTAAGTCTATACAATCTGCCATCTGACTCCATTGTACACAACACATTCTCATGTGTTACCACTTTTACTTAGTGTAACAACTCACTGGGATGGACGTTCTTGTTTCCATTAAAGGAAAATAACAGAACTGGATTTTAACGTGTCTCTCCACCAGAAGAAAATGTAAACTCTGACTTCTGAGGCTCCTCAATTGTTAAATCACATTTTGGAGGTAGGTCTATCCTCATGAACAGCATCTGGGACATTTTGGGAGTTACTTTTATCATCTGGTATTGCCTTTCACATGAAATCGCCACCCTAGTCATTTTAAATAGTGATGCCATTTAAGGTGATCCACCTCCTGAGCAGCAACACACTTTAATGTTTGTTTTTCCAGTTCCTGGAACTTCTTTCCAAACCCAATTTGAATAAAGGATCCTTTGCCCCCCAACCCAAAACTCTTGAAAAATATGTGCATTTAAACAAGAAAAATGGAAGTCTGTGGGCTAGGCAGCTCTTGAAGCAGCTGTTGCCCATAGAAAGTAAGTGTTCTTTATGGCAGTTTTTAGTATCTGTTCCAGCTGTAAATGTGCAATATAATCTGAACATTATACAGAGCAACATCCATTTCAATGTGTAAACTTTATTGACAAAAAGACAACTTCAGAAAAGATAGCAGAGCCCATTTTGTCAATTATTTTTTTTTAAGTAAGGACAGAATAGATTATGGTAGTTTTACATGACAATTTGAATTGCAAGTGAAGACATAGCTAGTCTGATAAGACACTTACACAAGACATCATTTGGGCTAATTGGGACGAAGAACAACTGCATCAAACGTCTCACAGACTGATATTCACACACGATGTATATGTGAATTAGTGTACACATGTGTACAGGCTCAGGTACTCCATTTGAGCAGCTTGGTTTGGTTACATGGAAAAGCAAAGGAGGACAAAGGAGATTGGAGCAAATGTTACTGGAAGAGGCACAAAGTTAGCTCCTTCACAATTTCTCCTCCTGTTGTGCATGTGTTGAGGCACTCAGAACTTCTTTTCTTTTTGGTTTGCTATAGCAGTGTATTTTTAATCCTCATAGACATTATGTTTTATCTCTTTCTTGAAAGGCTTATTAAATTAACCTATAATCTATTTGAACCTGGACTTTGACATTATTGGTTTGTACTCATTTTTCTCTTTGGGATCCTTTTTTTGTGGTTTGGTTTTGTTTATTTGTTTGTTTTAGGATTAATCCTATTTATTTCCCTTTTTCTCCCATTTTGACCCTCTCTCCCTATTTAACTCCTGTCTTGTCTCCCCACCAGCAGCCCTAAAATTCATCACCCTTCTTCTGTAATTATTATCATAGAATTTCTATTACACATATATATTCTAGTTATTGTTGTTGTGTCATGCTTTCAAAAGATACATGTTTATTTTCCTAAGTCTTCAAACTTATTAGCCTATGGCTTTTTTTAAACATCTTCTTTTTTGTCATTTGAAAAGTCCTTTTTGTGTCAGTATTATGGATCCTTAATGCTACTGGAATTTCCTTTATTTTCACTTCTTTTTGCTTAATCTGTTTAGAGAGAAGTTTGTCTTATTTATTTTGTCCAAGTTCTGAGTTTTCTCAGTTGCTTTATTGTTTATCTCACATTATTTACAGATCTGCTATTTTTCTTCTGTTTGCATTTTAGTTATGCTGTCTACATAGTCATACTTCTTGAGTTAAATGTTCACCATTTCATTTTGTTTTTCTAACTTTTCTCCTACAATATTTGGTTTGCATAGTTTTTATTATCGTTTAATTCCAACTACTTTTTAAATTTTTCATTAATTTACTTTATAAAAACAAAGAAGCACACTATTTATATATTTGATACATACAAAAATAATAGGATTTAAAAATTTTTTATTTTATATGTATGAATTTTTTGCATGTATGTATGTATGTATGTATGTATATATGTATGTATGCATGTCATAAAGTTCAGTCCTGGTGGCTGAGGAAGATAGAAGAGGATGTCATATCTCTTGTAATTGGAATTAAAGACTGTTATGAGCCTCCATGAGGGTGCTGGGAAGCAGGAGTGGGTGTACATAACTACTGAGCTAGCTCTCCAGCCCCTATTACAAATTAGTTAGGGCTTAGTTATTCATTTGTTGTATTGTTTTCAGAGACCATCTACTATGTGATTTACTGAATTTCCTTTGTGGCACAAAACAAAACAAATATATATATATATGTCCCACGTGTTTCTCAAAATGTATGTTCTCTACTAATTTGAAGCAAATAACTTGTAATGAGTAATAGTGTGATACAGTTAGTTGAATTATTTAGATACTGTGTATTCCATTTGCTCTCTTTCTACCTTTGTCTCCTTTTGGGGGTATGGTAAAACAACAGTTTTACTTGTATAACTGATAGTTTTGCCTCATACATTGTTAGATTTAGAAATGAAGGTTGTTACTCCAACTCTATTTCTATTTACTTTACATGTCATTCCATTTTTTAAAAATTAATTTATTCAGGTTACAACTCAATTGTTATCCCATCACTTGTATCTTCCCGCTCCTCCCTCCCTCATGCTTTCACCCCATTCCCCTCCTCTATGTCTGTGACTGAGGGGGACCTCCTCCCTCTCTATATGGTCATAAGCTATCAAGTCTGATCTTGATAGCCTGCTTATTCTTTTTTTAAGTGCCCTCAGGCCACCCCACACAGAGGAGGTGGTCAAATACGGGGCACCAGAGTTCATGTCATAGTCAATCCCTGCTCTCCACATACCTCTGCAGAATGTCCTGACCATTGGCTAAATCAGAGTAGGGGTTCAATGTTTACTACATGTATTGCCCTTGGTTAGTGCAGTAGTTTGAGCAGACCCCCCTGGGCCCTGATCCACCCATGATGATATTCTCCTTGTAGGTTTCTAGGACCCTCTAGGTCCTTCTATTTCCCCATCTCCTATATTTGTCTTACCTAGAGTCCCAGCAGGATGTCCTCACATCTATCCCAATCTCCTGGTAAATGAAGACTTTCATGGGACATGCCTTTTGGGCTAGTGCCCAATTGTAAGTGAGTATATACCATGTGAGTCTTTCTGCTTCTGGGATAACTCACTCAAGATGATCATTTCTAGTTCCATCCATTTGTCTACAACTTTCTGTATTTCCTTGTTATTAATAGCTGAGTAGTATTCCATAATGTAAATGTACCATTGTTTCTTTATCCATTCTTCAACTGAGGGACATTTACGCTGTTTCCAGGTTCTGGCTATTATGAATAAGGCTGCTATGAACATGGTTGAGCATATGTCCTTGATGTGTAGTGGAGTATTTTCTGGGTATATTCCAAGGAGTGAAATAGCTGGGTCTTGAGGAAGCCTTATTCCCAGTTTTCTGAGATAGCACCAGATAGATTTTCATTATCTTCACTTCCTGATCACTAAATGCTAATCCACCCAATTATTCTACGAATGAAAACCATTGTCACAAATGCCCAAATTACTTGTCCAATTCTGCTGGAGTCTGCTGGAAACAGTCGCTCCAGAGGGGTGTAGAACTCACGGGTCAGAGACTATCTCAAGGGATTTTCCCTAGCAGTCAGTGTCCACACTATGGGAATGGCAGGGGAAACTTGAAACAACTCTTGGCTACATATGGGCCACAATATGATTAAAAAGAGATGAAAACTGATGCATGTAGGGATGGACAGTAGAGACAGCCTGACTCTGACGACGGTGGGCCATGGCAGCAGGATACATTCCTTCCTCCTCGTTTTTCTAGTTTTATTGGGTTCCTTGATGCTAAGAGAATCTGAAACTAATATAGATACTTACTGACAAAATGTTATTTAATGTTCCATACAGTCGGGTAATGTTAAAAAAATATACTATAAGAGCTAAGTAAAGGGAATGTTCAGTAAGGACCAAAAGTATGAGAATTATATGAGAAAAAGAAACTTCCAAGGATACTTACCAGGCAGGATTGAAAGCTTGCTTGTGTATTTAAAAAAGAGAATAGATGGGATACAGAGAGTATATGTTAGCTTTAGATATTAGGGAAGAAAGTATATCCCAGGATAACTGAAACATTAAAGCCATTCCTTGTCAATTCCTTTCTTGAAATGAAAAAAAACTAGGGCTTTTTGTAAGAAGTACCTGCTTCTTACATAATCTTCACCGGGAGGCATTAAGTGTTCTCAGGCAACATAAATGTTTTCTTTGGAAATAGCTAATATATGGTAGAATTTTCCAGGATATCAGTGTCTGTCAATGTTATCTTTGGTACAATTTTGGCATGGCTGTTCTTTGGAAAGTCTGTGGGAGATTTCTGTGGCAATCGTATATTTAATGACATAGAGGTCAGCTATGCAATATAACTAGGACAGCTAAATTATTGAAATGCTGAAATGTCAAAAAATGCTAAACACCACAAGTTCTGTCTGTGCTGCTTTTTCAGTGGCGCTTGGAGCACAATCACTTTGACAATCAACTGTCATCAAGGATGAAACTTTGGAAATTAAGATTTTAGAGGAGACTTGATGCAGGCCCATTCTGGTTATCATAAGTGACCCTTGTATTTATGACAGTTTGAAAACAGTAAAAAATTCCGGGAGACCCAGTCAGCAAAACTTATTTCAAAAAAGTAAATTCATGATAAATTCAAGGTATTGAGTAGTGTGCCCTCCTGTGTTTTGTTGTGCAATTTCAGCCATGGTCCTCAACATACAACATAAGCCATTTGCACCCAGTAGGTCACCATATCAGCAACCAAGGGATGCTGTCTGAGACATCCAGGCTCATCCTTGTGACAGTTATGTAGTATGAATTACATTGCTTTTTACTATTTCTATAAAGGATTTATTTTGTTTTGTTTTTCAGAAAAATAAGAAAACAAAACAAGTTGATGGTTTTTCTGTTGTCATTCCTTAGGGGGAGGAATATAACTGATATAAAGGTGGAAATGGTAAAAAAAATAATGAGGAGGGCTTAAAATGGGCATGGAAAGGAAAGCTAATACAGAAGGAAATGGGAGGACAAATATTATTAAGGACGTTTGAATTAGCTTTTGGGAGTCCTTTTATGTTTACCTCAAATTACAAATAATGAATCTATATTTACATATGTAGCATATACACACATATATACACATACATACATACATACATACATACATACATACATAATTTAAATGAAGTTGTGCCATTTTGGTTGATAGTTCCTTCTTCAAAAGCTTTAGAGTAGCCAACAAAAATTCTAGTACTAGGCGTGAAAACCCTTTTAAAAAAATTTGTTGGTCAATAGAGTCCAAGAGATTTCCTCTCCAAAATATAAGCTGTTGCTTTTGCCTTGATTACCTCCCAGAGGCTGAATGTAGGTCCTATTGGTAAAGACTTCACACACATACAACATAGGAATCAGAGGAGTCCATCTCAGTCTGGCCTAAAAGCCTCCTTTTGTTGGGACTAGCTTTCATAATGCCTGAAGAAGCTGTGCAGGCTGCCCAAGTAAGAAAGCAAGCAGTAGTCCTAACCAGCTGGGATATCTATGGACCACAACACTGAGCAACAGGACAAGGTATCACTAACTGTGAAATAGTGACACTTTTACCTTTGTAGTAATAGACAGCTATCTAATTTCAGGTCACGACTCCTTAACAGGAGGAAAATAATTCCTACACTAGTCTTGTGGCTAGTAAGGCCATAGGGCTTAGCGGAGAACACACCACTTTCCTAAACCAATATAGTTCCTAACTAACTGCTTTCTCAAACTTATCCTTATACCTACAAATGATCGTGTTTCTCACTCTTCACTGAAGAAACTGTTTTCTACAGAAAGGATGGGTCATTACAGAAAGGTGCAATTGTTGAAAATGCAGTAAACGACTGACTGTGCCCATTCCCAAATGGCAAATGTACAGCACAGCCCCAGCACCTAAGGCTCAGGCAGCATCACCAAAGAGAGGGTGGAAAGATTGTAAGAGCAAGAAGATAAGCAACTTTGTTGCAAGGCTGTGTCTGACAGAAATCTCAGCAATACAGCTGATCAAACAAGACCTGACAATGACTGCATTAGTTGACAATGCTAGCACTGGACAGGGAAAATCTCACAGGCCCCAAGCATACATGAAGAGCTACAAGACATTGGGGACTACTGGGAAAAAGAGAATCAGTTTTACTGAGGGATCACCCTAACTGGTTATCCAATCCAGGGGATCATCCCTAAAAACATACACATTCAAGTAACAATAAACAGATTCGGTGGGTTGCATTTGTATATTTTTCAGATACATATATAACAATAATAATTGAAGAAAATAAGCCATGAATTTGGAAGGGGGTAAGCATGGGAGGAGTAGAAGAGAGAAGAGAGAAGGAGAAATGATACAATTATACACTAAATAAAATAGAAAAATGTAAAAATAATGAGGTAAAAAGGTCAAAATATTTGGTCAAAAATACTATTTTACCTTCCCCTTTAAAAACTTCATTTATATTATTGATAATAATAGCAATGATGATGATGATGATGATGATGTGTGTGTGTGTGTGTGTGTCTAAGTATGGTTTAATTATGGGCAAAAAGTGGGTGAGTACCGCTGGAGATCAGAGACAACTTCCTGGAGTTGATTCCTCTTGCACCTGAATGCGGACTACAGATGGGATTGAACTCAGGCTGTCAGGCTTTGTGGCAAGCACCTTTACCCAACGAACCCTTTTTTCAAGTATATTCTTTGAAAGTTTTATGCACTGTATTTTTATCGTATTCTTTCTAGTCCCTAACCTCTCCCATATCTTTCCCCCTCCTTCCCCACCCCACTTCATGTTCTTTCTCTATCTTAAAAAAAAAAAAAAAGAAAGAAAGAAAAAAGAAAGAAAGAAAGAAAGAAAAGAAAAGAAAAGAAAAAGAAAAAAGTCACAAAGTAACATGAATTGGCAAATAGATTCAAGCCTGGGGCCTGCCTTGGAGTGTGGCTGATATTCTCCCTGTCACCCCCTTGAAGAAGCCAGATTCTCTATACCAGCAGTTATCAGTTGTGAAAAGTTTCTTGGCAAGGTAGATACTTGGTGCCCACTTCCCCTCCTTTATGCTAGAATTTTGTCTGTCTTGAGGTTATGCAGGTCTCTTGCATACTGCCAGTATCTTTGGTTTTTTTTTCTTTTTTTTTCTTTTTCTTTCTTTCTTTCTTTCTTTCTTTTTTTTTTTTTTTTAAAGATTTATTATGTATACAGCGTTCTTTCTGCATGTCCACATACATGCCAGAAGAGGGCACCAGATCTCACTATAGATGGTTGAGCCACCATGTGGTGCCTGGGAATTGAACTCAGGACCTTTGCAAGAGCAGCCAGTGCTCTTAACCTCTGAGCCATCTCTCCAGCCCTCTTTGGTTTCTTATGTAAAACAGCCTTGTGTCTGGGAAATTCTGTGTCCTTAGCATTGTCCAATACTTCTAAAACTTCCAGTCTTTTCACCCGTCTTCTGCATAGATCCCTGAGTTTTGAGGGCAGAAGCATGATGAAAGCATTCCATTCTGGGATGATCACTTTAAAGTTTCCTACTTTCTGCGTGTTAAGCAGTTGTGGGTCTCTGTGTCAATTCCCACCCCAGTGAAAGAAGTGTCTCTGCTGAGGGTTGAACAATGCACTGATCTATGGGTGTAGCAATATGGCTTTAGGAGTCAGAATAAAAATAGGAAGTTTGCCCTGGGGCTCACCAACTCTTTAGCTTCGGGTTCTTGCCTTCATTAGCACTATCAGGCATGTGTCTCATTTCAAGTAGTGGGCCTTATTTCTAATAAAATATGGTTTGATTCTCTGATAACACTCACGCTACAATTGTAGCTGTTGGCATACATTGCAGGCAGGTCTTTATAGTACCATTCAGAGTTCATAACTATGTGAGATGGATGCTCACTTTTCTTCTCTGGTAGCATGTGCTCCCAGAACCTGTGGATAGAACAATCTATCACTAAGAACCAGAAGGGGTGAAGCTTCCAGATGGGCATTATCCAAATTTGTCTGTGTTCTATGTAATGAGCAATCAGGTTGTCTGTCAAGCTGTGGAGAGTAACTGCTAGCACTGGCCATAGCTTGCAGTGTTTGGCAGACTTCTATGGGACCCCTTTGACCAAGTCCTTAAATGATGTAAGCTGTTCCTAGAACTGGAAATTTTATTTAGTAGAATATTGTGTCTAGTTGGGTTATTTTCTCCTCTATCATATGACGATTCCATTTAAATTCCTTTCATACATTGAATATTTTAGGAAGTTTCTACAATGGCAGGCATCCATATATATGGCTTCTCCGAAGACCTTTAGAATTAGTTATCCTTGCCATTTTCCACTCTCTATTCTGCTCACCTTTTCCCATCATCTTTAATCCTTTTATTATAGTTTTTCCTTTATCACTTTATAGCATCACACTCTATTTTACATTCCTTGGAATATTCTTCTTTTACTTTGTCCCTTATTAAGCTAAACTTTGCAGATATTCTAAGGTACACCCATATGGAAAACACAAAACTCTAACACCAATGTAGAAGAGAAAACAGTTGCTGGGTCTGGCTTACTTCAGGATGATTGTTTCTAGTTCCAATCATTTTTCTACAGATTTAATTTTTCTTTACAGACGAATAATATTCCTGGGAACAGCCAAGATGTCAATCAACTGATGAATGAATAAAGAACATGTATATCTATACCATGGAATATGATTCTACTGAACCAGCTTGCTGGCTTTCTTTTCTTTTTACTTTCGTTGGCTATTCAGCTATTTATCAAAGAAAACCAGTAATTTCTTCATTGAATGTTGCCCAGACTTTAAGGTGTTGAAAAAATTGCAACTCTTGGACATAAGCTGCAATCTATGTTCTAAAACTTGATTTGGGAGAATTTATGTCCTAGTGCATGTTCCAGCATTAGTGACTAAACTTGATCATTTTACTGCTGTTATTAAAGGTATTATTGGGTAATGATTTGTTAATACTTCATTATAACTCTATTTGCTGCAAACAGTTGGTAATCATTAGAGTCAATAAATTCTTTATAGTATTTGCATGTTTACAGTTTTCTTTTAGGCAGGTCTCACTACGTATCCCTTGCTGGCCCAAAAATTGTTATAAATGCCAGTCTGCCTTCAAAATCAAAGACTTGCCTGCCTCTGCCTCCTGAGTGCTAGGGTCAAAGGCCGGTGTCATTTTTACAGAAATCAAAACAATAAACAAGAAAATTATGACAACTGAATACATTTGTGAGAATTATATTTTAAGGGTTTTGAAAACTATTTTTGGGTCACATAAAATTAGGTATGAAAATACTTTAAAAGAAATAACTATAATGGGAAATTGAACATGTCTCTGTGAATTGAATGGCAAAAGATAAACCAGGAGTTAAATAGTTCACTTTATTTTGTTTATAGTATTTTAACAGTTTGACAGGTTGAAATTTGAGAGTTAATATTATAGGTAAACATAAACACGGCACCAGAACTAATACCTTTGACAAGATTACTTAATTTAAAAAAATGAATATTTTGTACAGCTTTCATATATATCAACAACAGGAAGTAGCTTCTTGAAAATCAACCTATAGTAGATAACTAATACAGGCCAACAATCTGTACTTTTTCTTTTCTTTTTAATTTAAATTTATTTTAAAAATTATTCCTTTTACATCCCAATCATAGCCCCCACTCTCTATTCTTCCCAGTTGCACTCTCTCTCCCTTTTCCCCATTTCTCTCCCTAGTCCTCAGAGAGAGGGAGCCCTCTTCCCTTATTAACTGACCCCAGCCCATCAAGTATCAACAGAACTCCCTGCATCCTCTTCCTCTGTGGCCTGGGAAGGCTGCCTACCAGGGGAAAGTGATTCAAGGAGCAGGCAACAGAGTCCATGGCAGGGTCAACCCCTACTCTCCTTAATAGGAGCCCTCTATGGAGACTGAGCTGCCTATCTGCTACATGGCTAACTTGAGTAGGGGGCTTAGGTCCACTGGATGCATGGTCATTGTTCAGCAGTCTCCGCCAGTCCCCCTGGGCCCAGGTTGTTGGCTCTGTTGGTCTTCTTGTGGAGCTCCTGTGCCCTCTTCAATCCAAAGTTTCTCAAAATGATTCTAAAAGCTTTGTGTTTCTTCTTCTCGCCCTGTCCTCTCACCTTCAACCTCTTCTAAATGTTTATTATATTTCTCCTCCTTCTACTGACTCTTTAATGATCAATAGAGATTTTTTAAAGGCACTCATATATTTAAAAGAAAAATAAGTGAATGGCAGGAAACAAGAGTGAGGGAGAATGAATGAGAAGGAAGAAACCCAAGTTTTCTTTAAACAACAGATTGATAAAAGCTCATGTCAGCCAGGTGTCGGCCATAATCCCATCGTTCTTCAGCCCCTCACTCACTCTTATGAATATATATGCATATATATATTTGGGTGGGGAAGTGAAAAGTACACAACAAATCAAATTGTGTGCTTTTTCTCTCTCTTTACTGGTGTCAGTGATCTTGGCACGTCACTACAATGATAGCATGCAAATATTTACCCAAGCACCTGGTTAGGATTCCTATGGTAAAGGCTTACTGTCTCTATCACTCCTAAAGCCTCCTTGTAGAGGGTAGCTTTTGGCCTTATGTTTCCTATTTTCCCGATCAATCTGTTTTTCTTAATTTTAATTTATAATCAGCACAGCTGAGGCTTCCTAATCATGTCAGACATGCCAATCCTCCCAGAAGCAAATCTGATTTAGCATCAAGGAGCCTGGCTTGTGTTCACAGAGGGGGACTTCCTTCCCCGTGCTCCAGAAGTTTTCGGCTGTGCCCACTCAATATAGCCGAGATTCAAACCACTTTCCTAATACTCAGTGGACAGCACTCTTTTTTCATGGATGCATGTAATCTACCAGTACAGCAGAGGGCATGCTCAGAAAAAAATGACCTTGGCATTTCCTGTTTATATTTTGGTGGAGAGCAAGAGAAAGAAATACACGCAAAAGGAAATTGATCTTGAGAAAGTCTGGAGTGAAATAGAAACTGCTGCGTTGAGGGCAGAAATGCGTTCACCTTCAGTTTTCAGAGCAATGTGCTGGAGGGGAGGAGGAGAGTGAGCTTGCCATCCTATCTAGGTTTGCATCAAAGAACAGTTTAACTTAATAGACAGATAGGGCTGGTCCTGTCCTAAGGGATATGCAGTTTTCCAGGAAGGCACTTTACTGGTATTTGGGACCTATAAAACAGAGCGGATGAGCTTTCCTTGCTAGCTGCAAGCTGGAGCTTGTGACAGGCTTCACTAGGCACACAAGGCTCTGATTTTGTATCATTAAAGACTCATTATCTCTTTTAACTTCTGTTGAAAGCATTCATCCATAGATCTAGCTAGTACTGGAACAATAGACGTTCCTAGCACAGAGATAATGCCCTCTCCCTCCCCCAGCTTAAAGAGCCTTTAAAGGATGAATTGGCTTTCACAATGCAGAATCAAAAAAGCTACTGTGCAGGAAAATATGAAAGGTTATTTCTGTGCATAACTTCAATTTTAAAGAGTGGAGGAAAATCATCTGCTCAGAGTTTATCAGGGCTGGGACTCTGACTGCACCTGAGTGCTCAGTCCCTGTTGGGGAAATATTACATTTCCGAAGGAGAATGGCGATGCCTTACTTATGCTCAGCCTCAAAGAGAAAAATACTTTAATAAGAATGAAACAGGCTGGGTGTATTGATCTTACCAATTTGTTCAGTATTAATATATATTTGGCAGGGAGTTAAACTCTCCATTGAATTCAGCAGTGGGTTATACGAACAGTAATTTCTACATTTACTGGCTTTGTTTACACTTTCATTATATCTCTACTGCATTATCTGATGCCTCCATACCGTTTTCAATCTTATAGCCACTTTAATCTCCTCCCGCACTCAGCATATCTGAGTGTTTGTTGGCATAAGGGAATTTTGAGGGTTATATTGCAGTGCATGAATCAACAGAAAATGACATGCGCTGGAGACACCATCAGCCAGTTTTAATTCATTGCAGAAAGTTGTAGATACCAAAATGCATAATGTAATCTGATCTCTTTATTCAGCCTCGAATTTATGAGCAATTCACCAGGAGTCAAATGACAACTTTGTTTTAAAAAATAGTAGTCTATGTCGAATGGCATTTTAATATATCTCTGACATATTTACATTTAAAGAGGAATGAAGAGTGGAATCTTTGAACATCAATTTCTCTTTTCATAGAAAGGCAAAGCCCAAGAAAGATGATACTTTTGCTCATTGTAACGTTATCTGTCATTATAACATAGGTCAGTTTGGTGAGAACAGTTGAATAAATCTAGGTCGTCGGTGAAATTGGTAAGCAGATTAGGAGCCCCTAAGATTACAGAGTATTTCACTTTCAGAAGGAGGCACAAAGTGTCATTGTGTTCAGCTTTGTGAAAGCATTTATGTCAAGCAAGCCTTGTCTTTGCCAGAAATGATCAAGTGTTTGTGGCTCAGAATAGTCAACTAGATGACATGGACAGTGGTTATCACACAGTTTCTCCAGCAGTAACATGAATAGATGTTAGCATTAATTCATAGCTGGTCAGTCAGAAGATGTGATTCTTCATTCTAGGGCTTAAATTGTTCCTGGTAGTGTTAATCCCATCAGCATCACCACTATTACGGAAGGCTGATGAGTTAAGACCTCCTTACTCATGGCTGAGAAATCTACCTTTCTCACATTACACTGTAGGTATTAGGTTGATTAGGTTGAAGGGCAAACGAAAAAATTGTCATGCTTTTGAATTTAATATACAAAGATCTGAAATCTATTACAAAGAAGAGAAATATTTCTTTGTGTGTGTGTGTGTGTCACTGTAAAACTAATATTTTTAATGGATAAAAGTTATGTAACTGTCTTATATCTACGGGAATATCATGGGTTGTATAAAATAAAATATTGATACAGTTGTAACCTGTTGGATGTAAAAAATGTCTTATAAGTTTGTGTCATATAACCCTAACCTACATTCCTGATAAAGAATATAAACGTGTTCCACGTGGTCAGTTCAATTCGTGACTGTATAAATACCATTTTGACTAAGTATATTAAATAAATTTGAACTTTAATCACAAATTGTATGGAATTGTAGCATATGAAGGGAAGTGTTACATGCTATTGACTAGGACAATTTGGAATTAGAATGAGTGCTATATTACTACAGTTACATATAGTGCTACAGCACTATAACACGCCCTAGCTAGGATGCTAGTATCCATCCTATCAAGGGTCAAATAGCTAATTCTTGCTCGATAGATATGAACTTGCATTCTAAGAACATTGCAAACCAAAATTTAATGACTTGCAAATGCTAGTATTTATTTTGTTCAAGTATGTGGCAAAAATAAAATTCAGTGAATTTCCATTTGGTCTTAGGATATAAAGGATTAAAAAAGAAAGTTTTTTTTCCCTCCAGAATCAATAACAAAATACACTAAAATTTTAGGGTCAAAGCATTGTATCAGAACCCTCCTCTGACATTCTGTCTTAAGTAGACTAATAGAAAAGAACTTTTGCCTAATCCAGGTTCAATGAGGAAAGAAAAGGGGTTCACACTTGTGTTGAATGCCATTTTTCTTTTCCTTTAATTTTGTATTGGTTAAATTTATTATTTGTTGATTTCAGACACAAACATAAATACAGTGCATTATGTTTATGCTCACCCCTTTGCTACTTTGATTTCCCCTCTCCACAGTCATTCCTACCTCCTGTCCCCTGGCCGTCTTCCCACACTCATGCCATTTGGTTTTGTTCTTAAATAAGTGATTTTAGCCAAGACTCTCATGTGGCCCTGGGTTTGGATTGTCCAATGGATCTTAGTCTAGGCCACATCTTGTTCAGGTCCAATGCTGGTAATTACAGCTTCCATGAGATCATGTTTGTAGTAACTATGTTATTCCTTGAGGATAGTATTTCTATGTCTTTCACCTTCTAGCTCTTACATTCTTTCTGCTTCCTCTTCAGAAATATTCCCTTGTGCCCCTGATTTGATCACTCCCCCTTGGTGGGGAGGCCCAGTGGCACATAGAGGAAGGAGAAGCAGGCTAAGGCTATCCAGATGAGACCTGATACAATGTGGCCATATGGTGGGGGAGGAGATCCCCTTCTGTCAGAGGTCTGGGGGAGGGGAATAGGGTAGAAGAGGGAGGGAGGGTGGGAACAGTAGTGAGTTATACATTAGGACTGATGATTTCCATATTTTGTGGGGTTTTGACTGAACATGTATTCTGTCTTGAGTAGGGGGCCACAAATCCAATGCAAGAGTTGTTACTATTACAGTGGTACCACTATTGCATCAATGGCTGTATCTTACCTGAAGAGTTGGCACTATGGTTTATAAGGGTCATATATTACAACAGAAAGGCAAACTTTCTAGACTCTAACAAATCTCCATATTTTGAAATCTTTCATCACATATAGATCAAATATTCTTCTGCTCAACTTCTGTAGTAATTCCTGGCTGACTAGGTAACACCCTCCCCCATTTAATGCTACAGTTACTTTTGTAATATTTAATTACTGCTTGATTTTATTTATCAAAATATTTATTATTCTCATTTCAAATGAAAACTAAGAGTGTTGTCCTTCGTCCACAGGAGACAGGTGTTCTAAACCCAAACAGAGTCTAAAGCCACTTTTCTTTGCATTTTGGATCTATCCAGGCTATCAGAAGCATTGACAGTGCCCGCTTGTGTTTTTGAGAGCAATATTCTTTCCTCAGTGTATCAATTCCAATGCCCATATTTTCTGGATGTGCTTTTTTAGACACCTATGGTGTGTGTGTATGTTTAGGGGGAGCATTTCAGTAGCTGTCTTCGCATGTGATGGCCAGTTCATTTAGGCCACCAGAGTTTCAATCACCTTCTAAGTGCTCAAAATAACTATCTGCAACAAAAAGAAGATTTTGTAGCTGACAGGCACGCTGATCTATGTCTATAAAACCAGTGACACCAGTTGGCAAGCCTGATTATAGGTCATGTTTTCCCAACAGCATGAGCTGTTTTAATTTTAATCTTAGTAGAAAATAGAAGAAACCTCACACATGATAGTTATAGTTACTTTCTCATTTCTATAGCAAAACAGAGGGAAGGTTTAATTTGGCCCATGGTACAAGGGGATATAATTCACCATAGAAGGAAAGGCATAGCATCAGGAGTCAGTTAGTATGCTGGGCAGCTCAGGTGGCAGACACAGATGATGTGGCTGCCTTTCTCCTTTTATCTTTTTTCTCCAGTGAAGGCCTTCATACTGGACCCCCTCTATCCTCAGTGAACCTCTTGAGAGATTCCCTAACAGACCTGCTCAGAAATGATTTTTCCTCTTTGATTCTAAATCTGATAAAGTCATCAAGGAAGATTTAACTATCATAAGGATCAAAGCTCTTGAGAGATCAATAATTTTCTTCTTCTTATCATCTGTGTCTTCTTCAACAATTTATAGTTTCTTTTTCCTCTAAGTTATGCTGTGGCAATCCTTGAATTTGGCATCTGGGCTGTCATTTATTTTCCTTTCAGAACTCTGGGTTTCCTCACCATAAAGAAGTCAAGCATTCTGATGTTTTGATTTGGACAAATGATCCAATAGCTCATTCATGATACTCACTTATATCTGGACACTAGGCCAAGGGGTATGTCTCATGAAAGTCTTCACTTACCAGGAAAATGGGATAGTGGTGAGGACATCCTAAGGTAGGAGAAATATAGGAAGTAGGGAAATAGATGGATCCAGAGGGTCCTAGAAACCTAAAAGAAGAACACTATGATGGGAAGATCTAGGCCCAGGGGTCTTGCTCAAACTGTGACACCAATCAAGGACAATATGTGCAGTCATCACCAAATTCCTACCCAGACCTAGGCGAGGGACAGAATATTCTCCACAGTTAAGTGGAGACTGGGGACTGACTTTCACATGAACTCTGGTGCCCCTTATTTGGCCATGTCCCCTTGATGGGGAGGCCCGATGGCACTTGGAGGAAGGATAGCAGACTACCAAGAAGAAACTTGATAACCTAGCATCATATTCAAGGGGAGGAGGTCCCCCTCAGTCACAGTCATGGGGAAGGGGAATGGGGTGAAAGTGGGAGGGGAGGGAGGAATGGGAGGATGCACCGGATGGGGTAGCAATTGAGATGTAATACAAATGATTTTATTTAAAAAAAAAAAAACCAAAAAAACAAAAGTAACAAAACACAAATATTACAGATTTTAATACAAGCTGTGCCCCTTAAGCACACCGTGAACTTCGTTTCTGTGACTGGTGGCCAGTTAAGTACAATTATTATTCCATTATTTATATATTAATGCAGATTTTATGGCTTTATTTTATCTTGAAGTTTGCTGTTGAAATATATTTGTAATATTACTTAAGAGTAAAAGCAAGGGAAGATATCACTTAGAGAACAGTCAAAGTATAAATAGTATTAACTCTGAGGACATGAGGACTTGAGGGGTAGGGGAAATGGTGAGGACAACAGCTAGGCTACAAAATAACATATGAATTCATGTTTCAACAGCAGTCATCCATTTTAGGGAACACAAACACATGATAAAAGTGAAATAACCAAATATAATTATCTATATCAATTCTATCTCCTTTAGCAATTATTATCTTTTGTAAGTTGTAATCTTGGCCACTTGTGTGTACCCACTCTGAATTCTCAGTAACTCTCTAGTTTTCTAGCATTTTATAATGAGATATTTATCACGCAACATGGCTTCTGCCAGCTATTTGCGTTGCACAATTGAATTATCTATCAGACAGACTTTAAAGAAATTGTGGGACAGAGCTACTTGTGGAAATTTCAAGTTTTTTATATCCTATTGGTTGTTAAGAGAGTATGTGCTTAGATCCATCTAAGGTCCCAGTCCCTGGTTGCTATTTTCATTTCTACACCATGATCTGCACAAGGACTTTGGGAAGCTCTTTCCTTTATCATACAAGACAAATGTAGACAAGGGACACTGTGAGTCCATCTGCTGCTTATTTAAGTTTCTGAAACTCTCACTCTCCATGAAAGAATGGTTTTAATACAGAATAGGAGCTTGTCACCATGTACAAGCAATCTTGTATGGGCTTGTTTTGTGGCTGGTGTTTTGAGATAAGGTCTCAAATAACCCAGGCTGACCTCTAACTTTCTATGCAACTGAGGATGCCCTTGAACTCCTGATCCTCTTGACCCTTGATCCTTGACACCACATCTAACTTGTAGGGTGCTGGAGACTGAACTCAGGCTTCGCAGATGTTGGGCAAACATTCCACCAATTGAGCCACATTCTTAGCATACAAATGAGATGCTCTGTATAATTAACTCAGCCTTTAGATGACACAGCCTAAAGATTACTAATATCATAGGAAATTCAAGGCAATTACTTTGGGAATAAATTGTTTGGCATCTTCTTTTAAGTGGTGACACCTACTCTTCTTAGCGAAGTCTATTAGCTTCTTAAGAGTGGCTGTTGATGCGGTCTTAAGTTGGTTACTAAGTGTTAGTGATGGCTAGCACAGGAAGGCTGGACTTGGACTTGGAGATTCACCCCTATCTCTCTTCCAGGTATGAACAAAGTTGAAAATGTCATAATGAAACCAGTTACTGTATATGTTAACCAAAAGAATTAGTAGTAAAATACAAATTTGCCCGAAACTAAATCATGATGTTGTTAGGAAAATTTTTGTGACTGGAAAGTATTGTGTTAATTAAAATAAGTGAGACTGAAAAGGCCAAAAACAGGCAGGAAGTGGTAGCACATGTTTTTAATCCCAGCATCCAGGAAGCAGAGGCTAGCCTGGTCTACAAAGTGAGGTCTTAGGACAAGCCAGGCAGATACAGAGAGAAACCCTATCTTGAAGGAAAAAAAAATGCCATAACTTTTCTAGGTAGAACATAGGTTTAAAATCATTCTTGTGTGTGTGTGTGTGTATGTGTGTGTGTGTGTGTGTGTACATATTTACATGTATGCATAGAGATGATGAAAGTAGAAAGAGGATCTTGAAAGGAGAGGAATAATCCTTCTTTTGGAAGTGGGTAATAGATGAATGGAGTGCATGTAATAAGAGAGAAGAGGAAGAAGAATGGAACCAGGTGGAAGGAGGAGGGGAATGAACGAAAACAAAACAGAATGACACCTAAGTATGAAGATGTCATGATGAGTCGCGTTGCTTTGCATGCTAACTTGAAACATTAAATAAGTTTGAATTGCTATTAAATTATTACTATTAGAATTTAAAAATAAATTCATGACATATTTTTGATTGCAAAATTACACAGTGTGGTGTTTACTTCCTCATGTAGTCCAATGAAGTAACTGTATTCAATTTGGAAGACACCATGGTAATTAAATGTTTTTAACTGCTAGTGATTTGTGAGTTGGGAACTGTCCCCAGCATTTCCTTCCTTGCAGTTGCTCGCACCCATTTTTATGAGGTGTTTTACTGTCTTCGGATTCTCTCTTCTTGTGTTTGTTGTCTCGTCTGAGTGCATTTTAAAAGCCTGAATATAAGATCTTGTAAAGAGTTTTTTCTTTTATTTATTTTAGTCTTTTTGCACCTTTACTCCTATCATTTTTAGAGTGCTAAATAGAAAATATATTTTTAAAAAACCCTTTCTATTTCTTGATCCCTACTTGCTTGTAATGCCTCATTTTAGATTCAGTTCATATTTTCCTGTTCTCTTCATGCCTCATTTTTCTCATGGTCATCCTGAAAAAAAAATGAACATTTTTATATACTCTACTGTTTTGTACTTTTAGTCAAAATCTATATTCTTCATTCAGGTTTGGGATCTTTTCCAACTTTTACTGTAGTCCTAATTCTTCAAAAACTAGTTAGCACTTAGTATAGTCTACTTATGCCTATATATTCATTACCTTATATCCCAAACTAGACGTGTCTCTTTCCCAACTTCTTAATTCTTTTGTCCTCACTCCTTTCTTAGATCTTAATGCCATTACATGCAAAGTCTCTGCTGGTATATACATAGATAGTGTCCTTAGTCTATGCTTCCTTCTCATTCCTTATATATTATGTCACTGCCCTCATTGTCACAGCATCAGTTCATATGTTTTACTCCAACCTGTATCTTGCTACCATGTCTAAGGACATAGTTTCTTTAAACTAATACCATGTGAGAGGAGGTCTAAAGATCAAGAAGGTTTCTTGCAATCCAGATTGGCTCCTCTGTTCTCATTTGATCATTTGTCTAGGATGGCAACTTGTTCATTTGTTTCATGTTTAATAGAGTAGAATCCAAGTAGTTGTAAAGGAAGAGATGAGAGGAGAAACATATAGAAATATTAGCAGAATGTATTTGTATTTGATGTCAAAAAAAAAGGAGTCCAATTCTTTAAGTGTCAGTGGGCATCACAGAGGCTGGGAGGCTGGGATGAAGGATTAAAAAACATGTTGATTGATAGCTGAATAGTGTTCTACAGTGTAAATGTATCATAGTTTCTTTATCTATTCTTCAGTTGAGGGACATCTAGGTTGTTTCCAGATTCTGGCTATTATGAATAAGGCTGCTATGAACATAGTTGAACATAGTTGAGCAAATGTCCTTGTTGTGTGGTGGAGCATCTTTCAGGTATGTTCCCAGGAGTGGTATATCTGGGTCTTGAGGTAGCACTATTCCCAATTTTCTGAGAAAGAGCCAAACTGATTTCCAAAGTGGTTGTGCAAATTTGCACCTTCACCAGCAATGGAGGTGTATTTTACTTTCTCCACATCCTCACCAGGATGTGCTGTCACTTAAGTTTTTGACCTTAGCCATTCTGATAGGTATAAGATGGAATCTCAGAGTTGTTTTGATTTGCATTCCCCTGATGACTAAGGGCATTGAACATTTCTTTAAGTGTTTCTCTGCCATTCGATATTTCCCTGTTGAGAAGTCTCTGGTTCTGCAACCCATTTTAAAAATTGGGATATTTGCCTTGGTGGTGTTTATCTCTCTGTCAGATGTAGGGTTGCTGAAGATCTTCTGCCAGTCTATAGGCTGTTATATTGTTCTGTTGATAGCGTCCTTTGCCTTACAGAAGCTTTTCAGTTTTATGAGATCCCATTTATTAATAGTTGATCTTAGTGCATGAGCTTTTGGTGTTCTGTTCCCAAGGAAATCTTGAAATTTTCAGGCAAATGGATGGAACTAGAGACAATAATACTGCATGAGGTAACCCAGATCCAGAAAGACATGCATGGTATTTACTCACTTCTAAGAGGATATGGTCCTAAGATGGATGTCCTCTGAGAGACTTTACCCAGTGGGGTAAATGCCACCTCCTGGTCAAGAGCTGAAAGTTGTATGGAAGAGATGGTGGATGGAAGGATGGGGAGGAGGGTTGGGTGTGTGTCAGAAGCTCCACAAGGAAATTATCAAAGTTAGTGTATCTGGAGCCAGGGGAGCCTGCACAAACTGATGTGCCAACCAAGAGCATTGCAAACAGAGAAACTAGACCCCTGTTCAGGTGTACCCAATGGACAACTCATTCTCCACATGGAGAGGCTGAGGGGAGAATGAGAGACCACGTCTGAAATGAACTCTGGTGTCTCCCCTTGGTGGAGAGGCCATGTGGGAACACACGGAAGTGTATACAGGGTATCCAGATGAGACCTGGTAGCAGAAGAGGACCCCACCTGTCAGAGGTCTAAGAGAGAGGAATATAGTGGAAGAGGGAGGGTGGATGGGAACAGGAAGAGGAAGATAAGAGGAAAGGGATTACAGTCAAGATGTAATGTAAATAAAATATAATAAAAAATATTAAACAAACAAACAAATCTGGATCTTCTGGAAATACAGCCATGGCCCCTTTAGAAATATTGTAATACATGTTCACAGGACAGGGAAGTTTGACATAGTTAAAAAAAAGTAATGATTTGGAAAAAAAAAACATTTTATTTTCATCCCACTAATCAGAGACTTCTGAACAAACTACCTAGCTTTTTATCACATTGCATAGTTTCCTTTGTGTGTGCTTACCATTTCATGGAGAACTCTGTATACCTGGTTCCTTATATTTCATACACGCTTAAATACTTTTGTTGAATGAGTGTATGCATGCATGCATGCATGAACGAGTTGCATTCAGTTCAGAATACAATGGTAAAATAAAAGACATAAAAAGCAGAAGATATGGGTGAAAAACCCAAACCCATAATCTCCAAGGAGCCAAGTATTTGAATGCCAGTATTTATTTAATGCTAGATTATATTCATAAGCAGTTGCCTGGATATACTGTGCTCATTCACTTCTTATCAGTTCCTTCTCTCTTTTACCTTAAAATTCCCTCCGCTTACACCCTATAAAGACAGAATGCCACCATGTGATTTAGGATGCCAGTTGTATTCCTTGGACTTGTTAGTTCTGTGGGCTAACTCTCTACCATTCAGCCCTTATGAAGATGGTGTATAAAATTGGGTTATAAGAGGTCATTGGTTTTTTTTTTTTTTTTTTTTTTTTTTTAGGTCATTTCTTTTCCTCTGTATTTTAAAAATGAGATTCTCAAATCATCTGGCATAGTTCTATCATCATGTTTTGAATGTACAATCATGTGCTCTTCAAAGGTTTAGACTCACATCTATGTGGCTCTTTCAGAAGGTCAAGTCTGTGCTACTTTCTTTAAGAAATTGCACTTACCATCGCTTGCCTTTAGAGTTGCAAACCAACACTGCCATCCACTGTTGCATTGAAAAATCTTCTCATAGCTCTCACCAAGAGGTTTTGAAGAAAATCTGATGACAAAATTAAGTCCTTTGAAAGGGCGCAGAGCTGGTTGATTTTAAGCAAATGACACACACTTAATCATAAAGGAATGAGACATCGTGACTCACTTCCTTTCCCAACTGCCTAGATGTGGAAAATACATTCACAATGTGACCCAGCTGATAAGCAGTCTCTAGAGTCAGTGTTAGGCTTGAATGTGAACCATCCCCCACAGGCCCATGTCTGAACATGCTTATGGTCCTATTTTGGGAAGCTGTAGAACCTTTAAGAGGTGGGTCTTAGTTAGAGGAAGTAGATTGCTGGAAGAAGGATCTTATGGGTTATAGCCTGGCCTGGGTCCTAGCCCCATCTCTTTCTCTCTGTTTCTTGGTCTACTGGGATACAAGTTTTGTGGACTCACCATAGACCCAGTGGCTTTAGCTGCCCTGTCTTTTTGGGCATGACTGACCATATCCTTCAAACTGTTAGTCGAAATAGGCCTGTCCTCCCTTAAGGTGTTTCTGTATGATACTTGATCATAGTGATGAGAAAAGTAGTTAACAGAATTTCTTTCTGAGCCTTATAGGAAAAAAGACTCATCTAATTTCTCCTTGATCATGAGTTGGGTTGCTTCATAGGTTCCCTGGGCTCCTGTCTGGTTCTCAGCCACATTCTAACACTTCAGGGTCAGAGGTAGTCTTCTGCAGACCAGCTGGGAGTCTGTGTGCTTTGCTGACATTAGAAAAGTCCTACCACGATTCCAGGAAAGGGAGTACATTCCTGGGCTCACTCTCCTGCTTTATTCCTTTATATCCATCCTTATTCCCATCCCATCTTTATTACAAAAGAACGTTTAGTTTTTTTCTATTCTTACTTGAACTTTCAAGTTAAGGAAATTTTAACAAAAATTATAAAGAAATTTTCACATTCCTTTTATTGATATTGACCTTTCACATAATCAAAGAGGCAAAATTTGAGGCCAGTAGTGTCTTTGCTGGAAGGTCTTATGGTGACTTGATTCAAATCTCTTCCTATGCATGTAGAGACACCTAGACTCAGAACAAGCAAAGCACCATGACACCACGTCAGCAGGAGACAAGACAAGTAAAAGTCAAGTCTTTGAACTGTTGGTGAAAACCAATTTGCTGC
Source organism: Acomys russatus (assembly GCF_903995435.1). Taxonomy (NCBI): domain Eukaryota; kingdom Metazoa; phylum Chordata; class Mammalia; order Rodentia; family Muridae; genus Acomys; species Acomys russatus. The sequence continues at coordinate 51,563,671 of NC_067140.1, read as the reverse complement.
AAATGCTTCTCCCAGCCACATCTCTGCCTTGGAGTGACAGGGTCATGAATGACACTGACAATAACTTAACCTCTCTGAGAGTATCTTTGTTCTTTCATGATTCTCTTCATCCCTCTTGTCTCCTTCTCTCCACAAGCAGGGTTCTCAGGTTGGGAAAGAGCAGGCAATGCACATGCACCTCTTCTATTCATCTCAAGACGGCATGGAAATGGATTGGTGGCTTATAGGGGACAGATAGGATGACTGTTAGTCTTCTAGTCCTGATCTAGTAAGAGGACAATCAATTTTTAAAAATTTATCTAGGCTTATAGCTCTTCCACTATGAGACTTCAGTTCCTCCATTCACCCAAGCACCACATATATTTGAACTGTTCTTGAAATCTATGCAGGCCATTTCTGTTGGCTGTTTCCTAACAATTAGACTTTATTATACAACCCAACTATCCTATACAGGAGGGAAAAAAGGTTAAAGGGAAACAAGAATAAACTTTCTGGGTATCAGCTCCACAGGACAGATCTCTTGGTGTCTCTGGGCCTACACGCTGATCCTTTCCCTGATCCGATCCGCAGCCTCGTGGTCCGAACCTGTAGCCTTTTCCTCTCCTCTCTGCCCGTGTCCTTGAACTGTTTTAGAGAGGGTAAGGAGAAGTGTGACCATGACTAAGCACATTGCAAACAAATTCATAAACACCAAAACAAAGCCAAAAAAGACACAGAAGCCTTCTGCCATGGCACCTTGGAGAGGGACCATAGCAGTTTTTATTTTATTATTATTTTAGGCAGTGAACTCCATTTCTGAGGCTAGTTTAGAAGACTGTCAGCCTCCTAGGTATGCCTCTCCAACTGGCCATGCGTATGTAACCATCTTTGCTCTGGCTCATGGATGCTTTCTGGGATTTATTAACCCTTTTTAGACTATGACAAAATAGGATTTTTAAGAGTGTGGATACATGCCCCACATTGGGCACCACTTATTGTTTTTAAATTACATGTATTACCTGTATGGTCAGTAGGCTCGGCTAGCAATCGATGAAGACACTGACACCTGTTATATTTTAAAATAGCCTTAGTTTACCTGAGGCAGGGCAGACACTAATCCTCTACACTATCTCCCATAGTGGGGCCGGCATGGGATCCCTGGCTCAATCCCATGCCATCTGCTTCCAATAACTTCTATTAAGCTACTTCCCATCCACAATCCCAAATATTGTTAATGTTCTTTATCTGGGCCAAATCTCCATCCACACCAGCCATGTGTTTCTTCTCTATCTAACCCATGGTGGCCCTCTCCTCCTCTCCCTTCAGGTCTCTCTCCTCGTTTTTCTTCTTTCTCCTCATGGTGGTCTTTCTTCTTCCCAGGATTCCTCTCTCTCTCTCTCTCTCTCTTAGCCACACCTCTATCTATTCTGCCCTGCCCAGGTGAGATGGCTTTTTATTAATCAAAGGTGGGTCACAGAGACAGCAAGCAGTAATTAGCATCAAATATATTAGACCATCCCCCAACACATATTTTCTTGTTTTTTTTTTGTTTATTTGTTTGTTTGTTTTTAGATGTAACCAAAGAGGCTAACTCAGTGCTTGCTCAGTGCTATTCTTTCAGGGATCACAACCTAATTTGGAGATGTGAAAATAACCACTACTATGTGGTTCCTTAAACCAGATTCCAATTCATTGAGCTGTTCACATTGTTTTGTTTTAAGTATTGACAATGTGCGGGTATGGGGTTGAGCTATACACAATTTTCCTGCATAAAGTAATAAGTCTGGAGTGTTTTAAGGAAAATCAGTTTATTTTCTAATAAAATTTTGTTCTAAATATATTATTGACTAAAATAAAAATGATTTGGAGAATTTACCAGAGACTAATGGATATAAAATATAGTTTGAAAGAAGGACCATAGTGAGAGGAAAGGGTCACTAATTATTCCGGTAATAAGAAAAAACGTAGAAATGGAATAATGATTTAATCAAGTTATATTATGTACCAGGCATTATAATAAGAGTTTCAACCATGGTATTTCACTCTCTTTAAAGTTCTGAAACTTAGCATGTTTGTACTCATTTTTAGATGAACAAACAAGGCCAGGACAAGAAACTACACAGAGATCACTTGGTATATAAAAACCAACTTGAGGAATGAACTTGTGCATCTATGCAGACAGCTTACAGGAGGAAAGCAAACCCATGGACTAGGTTAGTGCTACACAGTTGGGTTAGTAATCTGGGGTAGAGAATTCATACAGGGTGCCAAGGAAAGATAGAAGCTCTGAAACATGATAAAAAGCATTCATTTCAGGGCTGTTGGTGTGCCTCAGAAGTTAAGAGCACTTACTTGCAGAGGGCCCGAGTTCTGTTCCTGACAGCCAATGAGGCAGTTCGCTAGTTCTTTCTATTACACTAGTTCTAAGGGATGTGATGCCCTCTTCTGGTATGTATGTATTGCCCATAAATTCAAACAGCCTCCCCACCACATACACATAAATAAAAGTAAATCAATTAACCATTCAAAAAATGTTCACTTAACTCTCTACATGTGAGGAATGCTTACTGCTTTTTGATATGAGAAGGATGCTATGATGGCTTTAAGTATGTTTTAGGTCAAGCAATGCTGCAGTCATGCCCAAAGAGATGTTGCAGTAATATGCTCCAGGGAAGAGTTGCTGCAACAGCCTGGTGTGGTTCTAAAAACCAAGATGGTAGGAAGCAGTTTGCATAGGCGATCTTAGTTTGCTCAGTGTTACAACAGAGTTACCAAATACCAAGTAGCTTCTACATCCTGAAGGCCAGAAAGTCCAGCATCAAGTGGAACTCCCTGGCAAGGGACATCTTTTTGTTGTGACTTCAAATGGCAGAAGGGCATGAAAAATTTTAGGGTGATTTTTGGCAGGACATCAGTCTCACTCAAGGTCCCCACATCCAAATACTACCACATTGGGTGGCATAATTTAACATATAAATTTTACAGGAGAACAAACATTTAGTCAGTAGTGTCTTAATATACAATGCACCAATTCACACTAAAATGAATGAATCAACTCACTATAATTTTCATTCTACTAACATTTATTACTGTATTAATTTGCCTCTTAGACTTCATAAAAATCCAAATTTTATTAAACTAAACTTGTTTTCAAATTCAGATTCATATGTACTTATGAAAAATGCAGAAAAATACTGTTTACTCTTTTCTCAGATTTTCCCAGTGGAAGCATGTTGAAAAATTATACTACATTATTACAACAGAATATTGACATTGCTATATTCTGATGATGCTGGTGACAGTTTCTCTTGTTTATTTGTGCTTCATGGGTTCAAATATCTTATTTACTTTGTTGGCCTGGTTAATTGTTACTATGCTCAGATAATTATTTTAGTCATAAATCTTTCCCAGTGGTCACATTCATCTGAAATACAGGCTAAGAACCTTGCTAAATGCACAATTCTACCATTTCTGCCTTGATGTGGGTACCAAACCAATAGTTCTGAACATTCTATTTTTGTACAGGGTAGGAATTATCTGACAATTTTTCAAAAGTAATTTATATTTTAATAAACCTGTATTTTGAAGTATTCTATGAGATTATAATTACCGCCATAACAAAATCCCCACTAAGAGTAATTAGAATGGCGATTTGATTAATAAAACATGTTCAGCAACAACAGAGAGTGGCAAAGCAACTGATGGGGGGGGGGTTCTAAGAAAGCAAAGATGGGAAAGGCATAGAGAAGTGGGATGTTTTGTAATGTTTGAAAATTCCAGTTCAATTTTCAAACCTGGGACACATAGGAAAGCAAGTGTCTGGCTTTCCTTAGGCCAGACTGAATGTTACCAAAGCAACTGGAGGCATTTATGTAAGACCTTAAACTTATGTTTGATTTTCCCTTTCAGATACTTATTGACTCTGAAATTTGGGCTATGAGAAGATAAGCAGATTAGTTGAGGACAGAAAAGCAGAGCACACTGTGTCAATCTTATGGTTAGGAGACAAAGAGTTTATGTCCTGCCATAGGAAGTACTCTTGCAACATGGCAGGTTTCTGTCAGAAATCCTTGGGGAGCTATGCCATCTAAGTAGAGATGAACAAAAGGTTGACTGTATTCAGTTTATTCTCTACGTCCTTGCACTCCAGGTGAAGAGACAGCAAGCATCACTGAAGATGAGCACAGCCTTTCTAATGTTCTCACACAAAACACCTGGCCTCAATTCTAAAATTACTTTGCCTGCTTAAAAGACAAAGACGAAGTAAGAATGCAAGAGGCCTAATCAAAGATTATCCATTGGCTGGTTATCTCTTTTACATTTACAAAAGATATTAATGATAGGCTTAAGAAGACATGGGTAAAATATGAAGAATTATAGAGAAAAAGATGGAGAATTTTGTGAAAGGATGTGGACTCTATATAATAAGGGGAAAATTTAAGAATGAAATAATAGTTTATGAAGTTAACTCAGTAGCTATATGTTCAGCTAGTTATTCAAAGGATCAGAAAGCAAGATTTGTGGACTGGGAGACAGTTTAATACAAATATTTATATTTAAACATAGGGAGTGAAATGATTAGACACAAGGGAAAGAGAATGAGAAACTTGTAGGACTACCTACAAAACTGCAAGGCACAATCAAGTCTTCCTGTGGCCAAGAACGTCCCCAAATGCATGAATGATAATCACCCCAAAATTCATGAAGTCTAGTGAAAAGCTGTGGCTATACACCAGTTGTAGATCATTTGCCTAACATACACAAGGCACTTGGTAGTTGCCAGTACCATAAATAGAAATAATAAATAAATAAATAAATAAATAAATAAATGCAAGCAAATTTAACAAAGAAAACTTGACACATAAAATTTCTAGTTAACTTCATAAAGCAACGATGGAAACCTTCAGAAAAGAACATTGTACGTAAGCCAGCTTTTAATGACTCATGGATACGAACTCTGAAACTAAGTGCAACAAAGGAGGAGAGCGCCACAATTTCTAACGATGAAGCCTACTTTTCAGTACGTCCGTGAGGATATTTCCAGAGACAATTGGCCTGTGAGTCCTCTGAGTGAGGAAGACTCATGCTGTATTCAGATGGGTACCATCCCATCAGCAGGGGCACTGGAATGGAGTGAAAATGAAGAAAGGGCTCAACTTTTTGATTTTTCTGCCTTCTTCCCAAGCAAACACATTTTCCTTCTTCTGCTATAACCTCTTCTGCTAGAACCTTCTGCGTTCTCTCTTTGACTTGAGCTTGTACCAGCAGGCCAGAAGACAAGGTTAGGTATTGGTCCTCACATTTCATCTTGTTTGAAACAGGTCTCTGCCGTTAGTGCTGCATATTCCAGGATCGCTAGCTGATGAAGCTCCCATCTTACCAGAGAGCACTGGCTTTACATGGGTTCCAGGAGACTAGATGCAGATCCTCACACTTAAGCATCCAGTGCTTTTCTTTCTGTGGTGTAGGGACTCGTGGTTTGTACGAGCTTTTTGGTGGAGTGCAGATAATGCCCTGTTACTTTGCCTCGCTACTGACCTCAGCTATACTCATTTAGTGACACCTAAAGGTGATTGGATGATGCATTTTTTGGTTGAGGGTCTTCTTCTCAGACAACTCTAGCTTGTGTCCAGTTGACAAAAATCCAACCAGGGCAGCTTCATACATTGCCTTTTTGCTGTAAGTACTCTTCTGTAATTGTGTATTGCTATAGGCCTTGAAGATTATAGAGTGTAGAACTAACACCATGCTGACTGTTTATGGTATGGTAGTCACCATGCCATAGAATCTATACACACTCTAGCCTAAAACAATCAAGGTTTTGTTAATAATACAGAAAGATGTTTGGGTTTTTTTCTGTTAATTAATTGGAAGAAAATAAAACAAAGCATGACTAACACTTCATAACAGTGTTAAGCCACCATCTAAAATGTCTGTGATTGTTCAAAAGGTATGAATCTGCCAAATAAAACAGTATCTAAGATGTGTAGGCCATCTCTTTTTTGTGGGGCAGTTAAGTAAGTCAGTTAAGCTGTGTTGGAAATTTACTGCATTTGTAGAATTGCTAACAAATGTGGAAGGTACAACAGAGAAACCACGAGATCATGGTTCTGTCCTTCAAGAATCAGCCCATTTACTCAGGCATGCAAGAGTTAAGTCTGCAAAGCAACACAAAGGATTGTGTCTTAACCACTAAATTATGTCAAGCACTACATAGGTAAGAGTAAAAATGAACGATGCAGAATAGAGTGATAGGAATGCTCATTGGAGGAGGTGGAACAGGAATAGGCTTTGTGGAGATGATTGACTAGCGAAATTTCTTGGAGATCTAATTAACACAGGTTGTGTTGGACAGCTGAAGATTACCTGTTCTGTAATAGTATGAATTGATATCATAAATGGTTTCGATGCCATTATGATGTATCATGTGTAAATAATTCATGCATAGACTAATGGAGCCATACAATGGAACTGCAGGGGTGTTACAAATTAGAATTTATGTGCATTGACATAGAGATGGGTAGAAGCCGGTATGGTGTTTGCCCCCTTCTCTGGTCACAGTTGCATACTGCTGCCAGCACCAGGTGTGTGTGTGTGTGTGTGTGTGTGTGTGTGTGTGTGTGTGTATGTGTGTGTGTGTAAGTATGTTATGTATATATATATATATGTATATATATGCCAATCTTGAATTATTAGGTAAACAAGATTTATATAAGCATTTAATTCCACAAAAATCTTCCTGAAAGTAATTTATACAATAGCCATACAATGTATGCTCAAACGAATATTGAAGAAAGGGGTAAAAACCGAGGCAAAGTAGGGTTTGAAGTATGACTGACATTCTGAACATTACCTTGTTACTTCTTGTCAGGTGGAATCTGAGTTGAAGATGCAATTTAGTTATTTGAAATACTAGGTATTGTTATAGAACTTTCTGGATAGAGTCACTTTTTCTCTCAAGTGGCTGTTCGATTTTATTCTTCTTCTGAAATTTTCAAGACTGGTGTGTGCATGATAATTTTGATTATCAACTTGATGAAGATTAGACTAGCCATGAAAACAAATCATTGGGTTGTGGGCATCCCATGCCATGGGATGAGGCCCAGCTCTAAGTAGAGAGGAGAAAGAAATCCCAGTAGGCGCATTCTTTCCTTTCTTTCTATGGATATAATGTGACCAGCCACTACTTCTTCCTCCTGTCATTGTATTTTCTCTGCCATGATGCACTGTATCTCCTGATCTTAAGTTAAAAAAAAAAAACACCAGAACTTATATTGATCTTTTGGGGTATTTTGTCACAACAAAGAGACAAGCAGCTAAGGCAAGTAGTGTGCTGGCTAGTGTGTCACCTTAACACAAGCTAGAACAATGTAGGAAGAGAACCACAAACTGAGAAAACGCCTCCATTAGATTACCCAAAGGGGAGTCTGTAGGAATGTATTCTGGATTAGTTCCTGATGTGAGAAAGCTCAGCCTCCTAAGGACAGTGCTACCCCTGGGCAAGTGACCATGGAGTGTATAAAACAGCAGGCAGAGTGAGCCACAAGGAGCAAGCCAGTAAGCAGCATCTGCCCACGGCTTCTTCACTGCCTCCTCCATGGCCCTGTCTTGACTTTCTACCCTGACTTTCTTTAATGATGTACTGGGTAAGATGAAATAAATCTTTTCTCTCTCAAATTGCTTTTAGCTGTGATAGTTATCACAAAAACAGAGAAATAAACTAGGAAAAGGGCTATGAGAGCTCTTTTGCCTAGCTTTTTCTTCCAGAGGGAGAGAATTTGCACAATTTAACCAATATTGTACCAATGCAGTACTAAAAATTAGGAATATTCATATATCACTTTTATTAACACAAAAGTAAGATGACCACAATGTTACACCTTGCTTACAGTATAATGTGCTGCTTTCTGTATGCAAATAAGGTCATTCGGATGCAGAATCCATTCCAGAGTGCTTTGTAATAACTTTTCTTATGGTTGATCATTACTGTGTCCTGCAAGAAGATCTCAGTTTGTATTTTGGGATTGGCATGCTCACTCAGCAACCTAGAGTCTTAGGAGGGATTTTAAATGTGCCATAATTTTCAAATGATGGTCATGGTGACCAACAACAAGGATTCTGCCATCCTGGATCAAAGTCAAAATGGGACTTGCCATGTTTCCTTCTTGTTTAACTAAGCTAAAGTTTATCTTTTTAAAGTGATGGGCTTTTTGAATGACTGTCTTTAATTAATGTACTGTGTTCGCCTACTATTTTGAAAATTAAAAGTTTATTTTATAAAATACAACTTTGGTTTGGGGTGAAAGTTATTATTAAGCATTTTCGTTTTATAACTGGAAGATAGTTTCTGGTTTCTAAAATTTACATTTGGGAGCCATTAGCCTAATATGGTGTCCCATATAGTATTAAAATATGGTGCATAATATGTCCACTGTGTGGTGGCCCAACATCTCTACAAAACACCAAGCCTACCAATCTGTCTTTGATCTCTAGAGCCCATGGAGTAAGGAAAATACTGGCTGCTGCAAGTTGCCTTTTGTCCTCTCACGAACACTATAATGTACATATACCTACATATAAACATGTACACATGTGCACACAGACACACAAACACACACAAACATGCTCACACATACATATGCACACACATGTTCACACACATGTACACACATGCACAGATACACAGGAACACACACATGCATACACGTATGTCAAATTAAATAAATACATCTCTTTTCAATACATGATGTTGCATACTTCTCTTTTTAAAAAACTCTTTTTAAAAGTTTAGCTGAGATTTAAAACTTTTTTCTTTTAGTTTATATCTTCAAAGCCAAGCTAATGAATCAAATCATTATTATAAATTCAGTCCTTCTCCCTTTAAATATATGAAAAAAAGTTTACATATGAGAAAAAGTCTTCCTCCCTTCAATTTCCCTTGACTGAACAAAGCTGTTTCCTTTGCTCCTTACACAAGATCATTGTGTTCCCTCTGCCTCTGTCATTATCATCCTCTAAACTTCCTTCAATTTGTCAGTGAGACTCAAATCCTGACCTATAGGGTCCAGTAGAAGATTAAACAGATACTGTTCCTTGGAGAAGGGAGTGGTCACCAGCCCCATTCTTGGATCTTTGCTATGTGAAAGTGTTGCCAACCCACTGGCCAACTTGTCAGCTGTGATTCATCCTGTATTTTTAATTGGGTGGGTGTTTAATTTTTACTTTTAGAGTCTGGCTTGTTGTTCTTCATCAGAAAACAAGAAGCCAGCATAGAAGAAACGACAAGTTTAAGCTCACTTTTAGACAGTTGGGGCAAATCAGTAAGCTTTTGCTAAAGGAAAGACGAAAGCAGAGTCCTTCCTCTTGGACAGCCATCATTGCATCCAAATCAGCACTTAGTAGAGAACATGATTCTTGTTGATAGTGAACAGCCAGTTCTTCCATGGGCCTATTCTCTTAAACCAAGGTCATGGTTGTAAACCAAAATAAGATTTGACTTATATCTGCATACTAGCCCAAGGGGCATGTCCCACGAAAGCCTTCACTTACCAGGAAACTGGGACAGAGGGGAGGACATCCTATTCAGACTCTAGATGAGAGAAGCATGGGAGAATAGCAAAGTAGAAGGATCCAGAGGGTCCTAGAAACCTACAAGTAGAACATTATGATAGGCAGATTTGGGCCCAGGGGTCCCGCTCAAACTAAGGCACCAGCCAAGGACAATACAGGCAGTAAACTTTAAACCCCTACCCAGATCTAGCCAATAGGCAGAACAGTCTCCACAGTTGAGTGGAGAGTGGGGTATGACTTTCACACGTACTCTGGTGCCTCATATTTGACCATATCTCCTGGAGGGGGAGACCTGGTGGCACTCAGAGGAAGGATAGCAGGTTACCAAGAAGAGACTTGATACCCTATGAGCATTTACAGGGGGAGGAAATCCCCCTCAGGAACAGTCATAGAGGAGGGGAATAAGGGAAAAATGGGAGGGAGGGAAGAATGGGAGGATAAAAGGGATGGGATAACCATTGAGATGTAACAAGAATACATTAATAAAAAAATTTTAAGAATTAAAAAAAAAAAAGATTTGACACATGACAGTCTAGGGACCAAATTCACCTTATTCCTGTGAGTAAAGTTTTATTCACATAAGTCCCATTCATTTTTCATTTGCTATTACACTATATTATCAGTATTGCCTATTATAGTTGCAACAGAGACAATACGACTGAGAAAACTCAATGTTTAAAATACAACAGTCAAACAAAACAAAACAAGCAAACAAAAAGAACTACCATGTTTATCCATGAACTATGGGACCACTCCTACTGTGGACTCTTAGGAGAAGAACAGGTCCCCAAAGAAAGAGAGCTGAAAAGAAGAATAAGACCAGCTGAGAGCAATCTTTATAAATACTTTAAATAAAAGCCAAGAGCTAGCTCTTACCCTTCCCACAAGAGGTCCATCGTGGCTTGGAGAAGAAATGAGCAACATGAAGATTATAGACTTAACATTTACCTGAGAAAATGCAAAATCATATAGAAGGCCAAAAATTAGAAGTCTCCTGCTGAGTTGCTCAGGAAGATGCCAGGCTGTCACATGCTGTCATTTATGACAAAAGTCATGGCAAGACTCTTCAAATCTCTCTTCAGTTTGAAAAGAAGGCTGAATCAAAGAATCCTAAGATTCATGGTGTGGCTCTCACCACAAAGAGAAAAACTGAAGACTAAAGAGATCTCAAACAAACCCAATCTGCTTTCATACATACAGCTTTGGGGCTAGGTAAATAGTATCCAAAAAGATACTACTACTTAGAATAAAATCGGTTTCTGTTTTGTCAATTATACAGCAGCCAGAGTATAATCCTGCAGATCTAATTCATGTTTAGGTGATACTTAAAGTATTCCTTTTACACTATAATAAGAGGGTCTAAAAATGAATAAGAAACTGAGCAACCCTCAGTTTTCAGATGTGTGTGTGTGTGTGTGTGTGTGTGAAATGCACTCAGCTTTACCAAGGAAGTGTAAAAAATACTGAAAGAGAAAGACAACCAATTGGATGGTTATTAAAAATATATGAGAATTTATTTTTAATTTGCAAATTAGTAAGCCAATGCACTAACAAGAAACTGTTGTTTCCATGGGATGAATTTTCATGAAAGAACACAGAGTTTCACAACCTAGACAGGGTTGTTTTCCACATCCATCTTCATCTCTCCACTTCTCAGTGTCTCAGCCTTTCCATCCTCCCCAAGGATTCCAAATGCTATATTTTCCGTCTTCCCCAAAACATACTCTAGCCCAGAGTTTTTGAAATGCCTTAGAAATGCAGAGTTCAATAAAAGCATCATATCATCAAGGAATTGACAAATTGCGGTGGATTGTCTTTCCTCTGTCTCTTTATCTCTCTTTGTTTCTGAAAACCCACAGTTACATTATCATATTAAGTTCTGCCAAGTCTCATTGAAGACAGCATTGAAGACCCCACTTCCTTGCTTTTCCATACCCAGAGGACCTACTATGAGCTTTAGTGGACACACACATTTTTGAACTATTTTTATATAGGTGGTAGCTATGAAACTTAGAAGTTAAAATAAGTGTGAATTACCTTTGCATTCTTTGTGGTCTGGAACTTAAGCAAGACACGTTAGCATGCATTTGGCTTCACACTCAGAGGGTCAATAGCCATCTGAAAACTGATTGGTAAGGAGACAAGCTTCTAAGGTGACTTCCAAGGTGGGTCCAAGTTGTTGTTGATTATTTATGGAAAGCTTTGTCTCAGAAAAATTTACACATAGATCTTCCAGGAGAGTGCTTAAGTCTTCGTGATGTATGTCTTAGTTAGGGTTTCCATTGCTGTGAAGAGACACCATGACTAGGTTAATTTTAATAAAAGAAAATATTTAATTGGGGCTGGCTTGAAGTTTCAGAGGTTCAGTCCATTAGCATCAAGGTGAGAAGCACTACAACATCCAGTCAGATATGGTGCTGGAGGAGAAACTGAGGGTTCCACATTTTGACCTTCAGGTCAAAGGGGACTGTCCCACCGGACATAGTTTGATAAGACCTCAAAACCAGATTCTGCAGTAACACACTTCTCCCAACAAGGCCAAACCTACTCCAACAAGGCTGCGCCTCTTAATAGTGCACACCCTATGGGCCTATGGGGGGCAATTACATCCAAACTACCACGTTCTACTCCTTTGTCCTATATGCTTGTAACAATATCATAATGTAAAATGCATTTAGTCTAATTTCAAAAGTCCCATAGTAAAAACCAGAAACAAAAACCAACAACCAAAAATGAAACAAACAAAAAACCCACCAAAGTCTCCATAGTCTATAAAATACCCAACTTGCTTAAAAGTCCAAAGATCAAAGTCCCTTCTGAGACTCATGAAATATCTTAATTGTAATGCTCTGTAAAACCAAAATAAAAAATCAGATGGAATACTTCAAACATATAACGGCACAGGATATACATTACCATACCAAAATGGAGGGGAAAAACCTAGTAAGGAATTACTGGACTAAAGCAAGACAGAAAACCAGCTGGGAAAACTCAAAACTCTGCATCTCCATGTGTGATGTCAAAATGCTCTTCAGATCTCCAACTCCTTTCAGCTTCTTTGACCACAACATACTTCTTTCTCTTGGTCTGGTTCCACTCCCTGTTAGCAGCTTTCTTTGGCAGGTATCCCATAGCTTTGTAATCTCTAACCTCTTGGGGCCTCCAAGGCAATCCAGGCTTCACCTTCACAGATTCACACAGTGGCCTCTTTGGGCCTCCATGTAGGGATGCCTTTGCCACATGCTTGGCGTCAGCAGCTTTCCTTAGGCATGGATCAAGTGTTCACAACCCTACTTCTTTCTAGGTCTATATACCACATATCTAGTCTCAGCAACACTCCTTAGTCATTGAGAGAGTTTCCACAACCCCTTGAATCTATTCTTGACTCTCAAGCCAGAACCACATGGCTGAAGCTACCAAGTTCTGCTGCTTGCTGGGGCTGGAACATGGCCCTTTTGTTCTACTGCATCTTCATCAGCTTTCTGTTTTCGATGATTTCCTTCACTGCCTAAGCTTGGGTGTCTTGGAACTTGCTCTGTAGAATGACTTGAAATTGGAGCTCTTCATGCCGCTGTCTGATGAGTGCTGGGATTAAAGTCACCACATCTGGACATAAGCTTTTCTTTAATTACTTCTCACAAGATGAAAACTTAGCTGAGTGGGACTTGCCCTGAAATCTTCACTCCCTTCCACTTAATATCCTTTAGCATAGGATTTTTCTTCCTTCTATTTTCTGGTGGCTCTTTAATCCTTCAAAGACAGATTTTATATTTGTTCTTTTTCAGCTTGTTCCATTTGATCAAAACTCTCTTCAAAAGCATGAACCATAGGAAAGATATATGCTAGACTGTTTTGAGATTTCTTTTGCCAATAGAATTCATCTAAATTTCTTCTCTTTAGCCTCAGGTAGACTCTTTAGACAACGGGGGAAAGTAGCCACGTTCTTCAACAAAATATCACAAGAACAATTTCTAAGTAATATACTAAAATTTTTCTACTCTGAAACCTCTTGCACTAGGCTCCCATAGTTCAAATCATCCTCAGCATCACTGTCTTCCATATTCCTGCTAGAATAGTGCATTAAACCCTCCTTAAAGCACTCCATTGCTTTCCTAATCCAAAGTTTCCAAATCCACATTCCTCCAAACAAAAATATGGTCAAGCCTAACACAGCAATACCCAGTGCCTGGTACCAACTTCCATTAGTTAGGGCTTCCATTTATATGAAGAAACACCATGACTAGGGCAGGTCTTATAAAAGAAAAGATTTAATTGGGTCTGACTTATAGTTTCAGAGTTTCAGTCCATTATCATCATTGTGGGAAGCATGGCAGCATCCAGGAAGATGTGGTACGGAAGAAGGAGCTGAGAGATCTACGTCTTGATCTGAAGGCAGCAGAAGGGGACTATCTCACTGGGCGTGGCTTATAAGACCTCAAATCCTGCCTGCACGGTGACACACTTCCTCCAACAAGGTCACACATCCTAATAGTGCTACTCCCTGTGGGTCTACGGGACAAATTATATTCAAACTATCACCATGTGGCAACTGATTCTTTGAGAGAAAGGAGGGCAGCGAGGAGAGATCCTTCTTTGTAGCTTAGTCTCAGAAGTTAAATATCAATCTCACAACCTTCTATTCATTTTCTCTTTGCAGGTCAGGAAGTCTAGCCCACACTCACAACTCAGACAGAGCTCTGCTTCAGTCTTTGAAGGGAAGGGTGTTAACAAAATTGTGAATCTATTTTTAAAAGCCTTCACAGATCATAAAAATGTTGGAGATTTTATTGCAATCTCTCCTTCTGTTTTCTACTAGAATGTCTTTCCTTATTAAGGACAGAAATCTGCAGAGATGGCTCCTCTGTTAAAGGCTAGACTCACAACCAAAAATATAAGAGGACAGAGAACCTACCTTAAATTGGGACCTGCAGCTGACCGATTACCGACTCAGTATGTAACATTACATCTGTGTGATTGGGAGAGATGTCAGTTGCCGGTTTCGTTTTCCTCTTTGGGTTTAAGTGATGTGCTTTTCCTTTGGGCAACCACTTCTAAACACTCCACCGCGCTTGGTGTGAACATCCATCATGTCCTTACCAGCACCACTTGAGCCATAGAGCTGGGGTATGGAGCTCAGTGGCCATTCAGTGACTATTTTTATGTTCCTGGTGATAGCTTTTGTGATAGGCATATGGTCTGACAGAGTAACAGATGCAAATCACTTAGAAAGTTCACAGTTCTCAGGGATGAGGAACAACCTATTCTTTCTTTTTTAAAAAAAATTCTAGTTTGAGTTGCATATCTTTTGCTGATGAAGAAGTGTTAACAATTCAGGAATTATTACTCAGCAAAGAAAACCACAATCTTTAAACACAGTAACCACCAAGTACTAGGAAAAAGTTAAAAATAAGTACAACAAAAGAAAAATAGAAAAAAACAAGTAAGCATAACGTATTTAGGAAATATTAGAAACAATCACAAAAGCTTTATCTTTATTTTGTTTGTATTTTACATTATTCAGGGTTATATTTTATTTTATTTCCATTGATTTTCTTCCTGAGTTATGTATTGTATACTCTCTGACCTCTCAAGTCACTTTTATAAATGAACAGTCACTAATTTTAGTTAGTAGTTTCAGGTCTAGGTATATGTTTTAAGTTGATAATGACAAGATATGATATATAGGTTTACTTTCAGAATTTTAGACACACCAAATTAGGAAAGATGTTTTCTTCAAGGCTGCCAAATACAAATAACCAAAACTCTATGAATATATATAATTACTGGTTGTTTCATGCCTCTTCTTGCTGGATGTAGTTTATTGTATAAATGTGTAATAATAAATATATATGTAAAAAAATAAAGAAAGAAAAAATTGAAAGTATCTACTTTAATTAAAATATCTACATACTATTTAAATTAAGTGTTCTTGAAAGACTTCTACCATACACACACAGGATAAACCTGCTTTTAAGTATATTATCAGTCACATTCCCACATCCCATTCCTAACTAGGAAGTGTCCTACTTGACTGGTATACTTGCTAAAGTGGCATTGGTACCCTCCTTTGCTTCCAGTGAATGTTCAGATTTTCATCTTCTATTACCAGCCTCTTTGTGGCTATTTTTCAGAGAGTACTACTTTCTTTCACATATTTCCTGAGGCTTTCCACTGGGTTTTAGCAGCATTCACGATACCTTCTTTGGTTGGTTGCTTAAGATGTAATGCCTGATGTCAGGAAGTCTCCCACAGATTTTCATTGCTGGGCTAATGGTGCACTCCTTTGTGTTTCTTATCCCTGAAAGAAACATCTTTTGAGGAGACTCCAGATGGCCAGCCTTCTCTATTCCAAAGGAGCCATTCATGGTCCTGTTCCATGTAACCATGACACACAGATATTTCCTGGAATGAGAGATGCCTACATATCAGTCTGGCTGCTTGGCCTATCCTTTAGTGGATGCCCTTGGCAGTTACTGTTGTTGATCTTGATGTGCTTGCTGTCAAAATTAGATGGTGAAGCCATCATAAATACATTTCTAGTAATATGAGTGAAAGAAGCACTTGCTTATAAACTCACAAAATGTGTTCTTAGTTGAAACTGAGAGAGGATACAGAATTATGAAAAGTTGCAGTCTGGAGAGATCTAAAAGTCTTTGTGAATTAATATAGACCTATATGAAATATGCATTGTTAGCCTATCAGGTTAAAAAAAAGGACACAATATGAGGTCTTGTAATTCATAACATAGAGTGTCTTTCTGGAGAAATTAGAGTTTAATAGATGATATGAGGCAGTGTAATCAAATAAGACAAAATATATTTTATAGTTTTCAAACTCACTTAAATAGGTTTTTAAAGATAGCGTCCTTCTTTAAAAGGTTGCCTAGAACCAATCACAGGCACTTGATTTTAGACTCTCAGTTTGTAATTAATATTTTTAATCTTAAAAAAAATACATAGAAAGGCTTTCTTTACCCATGAAAGCAGAAGCTTCTAACCTCTGAACTGAATGAGATGGTTTTTCTTGAAGGTTTCTGTAAGTTGGTTGCTACAAAATCCTTTATTGATTTTGAAGATGCTTTAATCGATAGTGTAAACCCTTCATACCTAATTTAAGCACTCCCCTTATAATTGCTTTCTACTTCTTTTTATATTTCTTGCAGAATTTACCTCTAATGTATCCACTTTTACCTGTGGCTGTAATTCTGGTTTCTGTATGCAAGTTCCTCAAGAGTATAACTTTGGCCCAAACAGCAGTTGTTAGCCTAAAAGAAAAATGACATTGTGTGATTTGGGGATGCTTCATGCATGGTAACCAAGTGCTGGAGAGATATCTCAGTGGCTAAGAACAGCAATGACTCCTATAGAGGACCTGGGTTTGGTTCCCAGAGCCAGCATGGTAGCTGGCTTATAATTGCATGTAACTTCACTCCTAGGAAATCCAATTCCCTCTACTTGTCTCTTCAGGCACCATGCATACACATGGCACACAGGCACCATGCATACACATGGCACACAGGCACACATACAGGCAGAACATCCACAGACTTAAAACAAAAACATATATGTGATAGTCAAGGGCTTGCCTACCCATCTTGCCATAGTTGCTAAATAGAAAATATAGAATTTACAAAATTGTGTAAAGTAACTTGTTTAAAAAAGACTTTAAAAGATTTTTTAAATTTAAGATCTACCTTTATATGAATATAAATGTAAATTTTCAAGAATAAGAATTTTATGAGACTAATACAAAAAAATCTTTAATGAGTTTTTTTCCAATCTTGTGAGCAAAGCAAACCTATGGCTTCCTCTTCCTCAGAATCTTCATTCATATCAAATTAGAGACTGTTACAAGAATGACAACTAGAGTTTAAGGGTGTACACATTGACATGAGTGTGGGTTTGGGGTCAGGTTAGATTGTGTCAGCTGTCAAAAAATTTGTAATGTATATTTTTCATACTATAGGTGGAAAGATATCTTTAAAGAATTATGAATAAGGATATGTCATGGCAAACTATTTGGCTGGCTTAACTATGGGAGAAATTGACTACAGTGAAAGATGGAAAATAAACATGCTAGTAAGTGGGTTTCTTAAAAGATATCCTTCAACTACCATAGTAGTCATACAAAATACCAGTGTAGACTGTGAGCACCCATTCCTACAACTAAGCCTGCAGTTAAAATATGCTAGACTGTTTCATTGCTTAATTTCCAGGACAAACACAATTAGAGACATCGGAGGCCATTTGTGTTGTATTTTGGCTGGTAATAATACTCGAATGATCATCCACATATGAATCAAAGATTTCAATGCTAATTCTGAATATTTTTCTTCCACTTAGCACTTCGTGGTTATCTTACAATTTCATGATCAGAGACATTGAGCAATGGAAAAAATTGGGAGTTAGACAATTTGGGAGCTTTTAAGTGTAATAGCTTTTGGCATTTTACTTAAATGTTGGTAAGTTTCACAATGAGCTTTTCCTTCTAAGAAATGTTTACAGTTTTTTTTTTCAGTTAGTGTTATGATAAATCTCAAAACTTAGATGACACAAGTCAAAAATATTAGCAATAATTGGACACAGCACATAGGATTTCAAATGTGAGAAATTTGGAACATGGTTTCCTTTCTGCTTTATTTAGGAGACAGTGATCTTCCATTTAGTCTCATGCAATAATCCCCCAAAGGATTATTAAGGAAGATGAAGGTTCCCAAGGGATGGGAAGTAGAATATATAATTATGGAGAGACAGGAAGGAGAATATTAAAGGAGGAGGAGGAGGAGGAATGAGAGAGTTAAGAGAAGGGATATGGGGAGATGAGAGAGTTAAGAGGAGAGATACGGGGAGGGACAACTAACACTAAGGGACATCTGAGAGTTCATGTGGAAACCTTTCACTGTAGAAGCCTCCTAAAGTATATATTTATATGAAAGGAATATAAATGGAGTACTCAAAAATGGGGATGACAATGACACAACCAGATACAACAAATGGGATTTGCCATTAAGTGAAAATCTGAGTGCCAGCAATGGGCTACATCTAGGTGATTGTTGGCCAAGGAGCCACCTGGGAACCTCTAAACATCTCAGAATTCGGCTGACACTGTCAGTTATTCTCTACAAACTTATAGTCAGGTCCTACTGCTGAAGACAATTACAATCTCATTGAAAATGGAGAAGTCAAGCTGGTGAGTAATTAGAACCTTCACCCCTGCTGTCTAGTGTTCATTTCTACTGCGAGATACTCTTCACACCACTAGAAAAGAAAGGTAGATACCAATCTATCTACAAACCCTACAATATATGTCTGTGACCTGCCTTCAAGGTACATTAGTGTAATAATGGCACAAATGTAAGGGAAGTAACCAATCGCTCACTGATTTGGTTTAAGGCCCACTTCACCCGTGTCAGATACTACTTGTGTGGCCATGAATCTTAGATTGTATAGACCATGGGCCCAGGGGAAATACAGATACTACTGCTCTATTAAAGTAATGATTATTAAGAGCACTCTACTAAACACATAAATGATTGCCTTGCTCATTCATCATCAGAGAAGCTTTTTCTTGCAATAGGTGAAAACTAACAGATGAACTAACAGAGACTGTGGTAACACACATAAAGCCTATACAGGCTCAAGCCTGATGGAGTCCCAGCACTGAGCAGGGAAGTGGACACCAGCTCCCTATATCACCAAGAAGCTATCGGTTGTTTATAACCATTTACAAAGAAAAAAAAATTTTTTTCCCCAATGGATTCCAATTAGATCTATTCACCACACTTAAGGGAAGCATCATGCCCAGCAGTACCTGGCAAACACAAAATAAATCTAATGGTATTTTGTAGACTTTTTTTTTTTTTTTTTTTTTTTTTTTTTGTCTTATGAGTCTTTTCCTTGAATATTAGTGTTTCTGATTTTGGGTTTTTGTGTATTTATGTACGTTTTTTTTCTGCCTCTCCTCCACCCTTCCCTGCCTCCACTCCTTTTTTTCTTTTTCCTCACTTGTTTGTTTGCTTTCTAAAGAGAAAGAGAGATAAAGGCCAAGGACTTACACTGACCTGGAGGTGGAAAGGATCTGGAAGAACTTGGGGGAAACTGTGATCAGAATATATTGTTTAAGTTTTTAAAATAAAGAAGAGCATAACAAGCTGGGAGAAGACAATGGCTGTTCCACTGACTTCTGAAGCCCATTGGCGCTTGCTATTTCAACAGGAAGGAAAGCTTTAGAGAACCTTGCATTGAATGACCCACTTACGCATTATGAAATCTCAGGATCTTCTGGCGCTCGGCATTCAAAGCTAGTAGAAAAGGAATTCAAAAGATTCAGGCTTTGCATTTATACCAAGAATCACTGAAATCTTATCTCCCGAGAATAAAGAGATTTAAATTCCAGGGTTTAGAGGGATGAGGGTGTGTGTGTGTGTGTGTGTATGTGTGTGTGTGTGTATGTATGTGTGTGTGTATTAGCTGTTAGTTGGCAAAGTCCTGATTTTTGATGAGAGAAAACCAAAATTGTTTCAAATTATATGTCACAGACCTCAATTGCCCTGTAGAACTGTTTTCCAGCTGGGCGAGCATCTTCTTCCTTGATTCCTGTTTATGCTTCCAATCCAGCTAATGAAAATAAAATGGATCTTCTTCAGCCACCCTCCATTCCTCAGGTCTTGTAAACTCAGTGGTTTGTTCCCAGTACACTAACATACAGGCAACTAGTTTTTCTACTGGAAAACTCGAAAGCAGGCCTCCATCTCAATTCTGTTGTACCTCGGCACCCACAGGCATTTTGAAGGAGCACAGATTTTACAATAGCAGCTTGAATGCAGCTGTGTCCTTTCCAATCTAGGTCCAAGAGACAAAATTCAACATGAGATTTTTAGACATTCCAAGGCCCATCTGCCATGTAACCCACTTATCTTTGTGGCTGCAAGTTCTTTATTGATCCAAAATGGTGAGGGGTGGGGGGAGGCAACAAAGGGGAAAATGCAGGGGGAGAGAGAAACCATAAATCCATTCTTTTGTTGTTCATCCAGCAGCATCTGTGAGCAATTGTCACAATTACTAGTCAAACTGTATTTGACTTTTTGCCAACATGAATTTTCCAAAAACCCAATGTAAACAAACTCTGCAAGTACTTCCTCATTTGCCAAGCCAGTAATTATTTACTTTGTTTGGGCCTAGCATTAATGTCAGTTCAGCTTTACAGCCTGTAATGTGTTTGTTAATGAAACTGTGAGGTCTAAAGCTACATATTAACCTTGCCACCCTTCAATTTTGAGCTCAATAAAGTTGCAGCATGGTTTTGTAAACTAGTGTTGGGGGACAGGCAAACGATTAATTATATTTTCCCCCTTTCTTTTATGCAAGCAAATTGTTAATCTTTAAACCTGCCTTGCATTTTTTAAGCTAACAAATTGAAATGCAGCCTCTGAAAGATATGATATCATGTAGATACCTTGTCATGACTGTTTGGATGCCATGTTTGGCAGTTGCCAGGGGTGAGTCTTGCGTTGCTATCTAGTTACCCTGAAGGCTGTGTGTGCTTCTAGATGGCTTGGCAAACACCTTAGGGAATCAGAAAGTCTTTTGGTTGGATAGTAAAGTTATAGGATGCATAGTTGGAACCTAGAATTCACTTTGTGGAAACTGTATCACTGTCTGGGGACTTGAGGATGTCTGAGAAGTTCAGCTGGAAGAGACAGTTCATGCTCAGGATGAGGAAGCTAAGAAAGTGGAAGGAGACTGACAAGCCCAAGAATGCAAGTTTTTTTTTTTTTTTTGTCTTGGGCACAGTGTAATTTGCTGCAATGTCTGGCCCATGAAAATACATACTGTACACTGATATGGCCATGTCAAAGCCCAGTTCTCCTAGAAGATAGGTACTGATGGAGAATGGGAGGGGCAGAGAATAATCAAGGGACAAACAGACAAGTGAGTTTCAGATAAGAGTGAATCTGAGATAGAAGAGTGAGACGTGTGGTCATAAGTGAGGCCACATTTGTTTGGGTGGCCACAGAAGGCCTCCTTGAGAGGTAGAGATATGAGCTAAGACATGAGTAGTGGGAAGAGCTCAATTAGAATCCACGGCCCATGTTTTCCATGTTCATCAAGAGAAAGAAAGCTTGTGCTGTATACCCACTGAGCCTAGAGAGCAGGGTACGGTGAAAGGGGATGTACAAAGTGGTTAAGTGGGGGAGTATGAACTTGTGTATTTCCCAAAGCATGTTTGGGTATAAAAGAAAAGATACTATATATGGCTTTAGAGCCACACCTTCTAACAACAAGGGTTTCTCTGAGCATAAAAGAGCCATCTTGAGGTCTTGGTTTGCTAAGGCTAGGAAGGAGAAAATACTTGGACAAAGTTGAAAATGTCCCAGACAAATATTATTTCTGATGCATGTCTTCATGACTACTTCCGTTTCTGATGCATGTCTTCAGGACCACTTCCTCTTGTGATGCATGTCTTCAGGACCACTTCTTCTTTTGATGCATGTCTTCATGACCACTTCTTCTTTTGATTCATGTCTTCATGACCACTTCCTCTTCTGATGCATGTCTTCATGACCATTTCCTCTTTTGATGCATGTCTTCATGACCACTTCCTCTTGTGATGCATGTCTTCATGACCACTTTTTTTTTCTCATTCATGTCTTTAGGACCACTTCCTCTTTTGGTGCATGTCTTCATGACTACTTCCTTTTCTCCTTTTGGGGAATATTTGGAGGTTTAAATGTCCTGAAAACTCTAGAAATCTGGTTGACATGAATGTGGATTTGTGACTGGCTGACCTGACTTGAAAACTGACCCTTGACATGAGGGGCTACTTGACTTGAGACAGAGCTGTAGTGGGAGAAAGGTAGGTGATTATTTTCTCCTTCACCTCCAGTGAAGGTGTGAATAATCCCTTCCCCTCAAAAGGAACATTTTGTTTAACATCAGAAACTGATGGTTGTGTTTGATTATGTACCTCTGAGCTCTGAATAGCTGTTTTATGCAAAAATCAATATGAATTATGGAGAGAATCTAGCCTTTAGTTACACAGTGTAAGAATTTTATAGTTAGCTACAGTAAGGAAGGAAACCACAGAAGGCAATTTCAAGAAAATTTTCAGGAATTCTTTTTCTGGGGAAACACTTTACACTTAACCATAGGAGTTGATGAAAAAATGCACACATTGGACATTCTCAAAATAAATGGTGAGAAGGGAAATGTAAAGAATCTTATGAAAAATGTCAATTCCGTATGAAAAATTATATTTTATCTGTCTTGTGTGTCTGGAGTTCTTACATTTGCATCTTGTGGATCTTATTTAACATATTTATTTTGAGGCAATCTTAGCTTATGAGCTAAAATTTTCAACTTGTCATATCAAAAATATTTTTTAAAACAATTCTCCAACCCTGATATACATGAATCATGAGCAGATCGTCAATGAGCCAATAACTGGATTGGGCTCTGAGCTCAAAGATGAAGGAAATAAACACATGCCCCACATAAGCATTTGATACTCTTAGTCTTGTGTGTGGACGTTTTATGCCTGGAGTGCAGGCGGTATTTGTTTACAGTGATTTGTCTTATCTGCCGGGACATTGTATTTAAGCTGTTATCTGGAATTCAAGCCAGAACCTAACATCTGTGTATAAGCGCCTGTTCTCACTTTGACCCAATGATGTGCCTTCTGGAGGTCTTACTGGCAGAGGAAGTTGGTGCTGATGCAAGCACAGAGTCCAAAGAGGAAGGATAATAACAGAAGACAATGACATGACTGGCATGATGTAGGGACAAGCAACAGCTGTGGCCTTATGGGGCCAGAGAGGACTCTCTTCCAGCTGCCTTTGTAAATCCTAAAACACACAGACTCCCTGGGCTTAGGAGTAAGCATAAACAAGTATCCCCATGGCCTTTGTTTCTTAAGCAAACTTTGAAAATCCTTAGCAATACCTAAGTTTTTTTTTTTTTAATAAAGAGTCAACCTTTGTAATAATAACCACTAGCCCATATACAAAGCTGCTCCGTATGATTTGTGTCTGGGAGTTCAGACAGCTGCTGCATAGAAGAGTAAAGTAGGCTTCCATGTTTTGAGACTGTGACCCACACATTTTCCTGCATAAGGATGAACTGTGCCACCTGTGTACAGGTGATGGTCAAGGAAAGCATCTCCATGTTCTTTTCTTGCTCTAGTCTCTACATTTCCTCTGTGCATTGTTTGAAGAAAGCTCTCTTTCAAGTCTGTGATGACAAATCAAGGTTGAAACTAAACTCCAAAGATCGTGAAACTGAATGACAAATGAAGCTGAGTTCTTGTGAAAATTTACTTCATGTTGATGTCTGTAAATTCTTTAAAATTATTTTTATTTGAAATGCTTCCTATATTTGGAAAGCTAGAAGTGTGTGTGAGTGTGTGTGTGTGTGTGTGTGTGTGTGTGAGAGAGAGAGAGAGAGAGAGAGAGAGAGAGAGAGAGAGAGAGAGAGAGAGAGAGAGTCTAAGAAAGAAAAACCACAGTTAATGTTAGAATGTATTTAACAAAAATATGTGTTTGTTTTTAAATTGCCATTTAGAAACTAGTGCTTCTATTGTGAGAGAAACAGTAACGATAAAAATAATTAAGGCTGACAAACTAGAGAGGTGCTTCCATTGGTAAAGTGCTTGCTGAGGAAACATGAGATCACACTGAAAACCTCCGAGCACTCTGGGCCTGGAGCAATGATGTCTCAGCAGCTAAGAGCACGTGCTCCTCTTCCAGAGGACTCAGGGTTGAGTGGCTCACAGCCATCTACAATCTCAATTCTGGGGGAATCCAATGACTTCTTCTTGCCTCTGCGGACAGCAGGAATTCACGTGGTGCATATACATACATTCAGGAGAAACATCATACACATAAAATAAAATAATTTATAAAAATGCATAGAATGGAAGCATAGTAACATTTTTCTGGAGTACCAATGCTTAAGAATCTGACAGTAGAGTTCCTAGGGCTGACTGGCCAACTGGTTTAGAGGAATTGATG
This sequence comes from Acomys russatus, assembly GCF_903995435.1. NCBI lineage: Eukaryota > Metazoa > Chordata > Mammalia > Rodentia > Muridae > Acomys > Acomys russatus. Next base: position 51,539,115 of record NC_067140.1, on the reverse strand, counting down.
AACTCCATCCAGGTTCAGTGTCTCATAAAACAAAGTAGAGGCTCCAGGGTAAGACATGGATAAAAGACAATCAGCACTGACTTCTGTGATCTACATTCATGAGCATATGTAACTGCACACATACATATACACACAAAAAATGCTGACATACATATACATGAATACACACACACACGGACACACACACACACACATACCACCACCACCACCACCAGACCAGCATGTGCCTATGGGGCCTCTTTTATTGGTCATGTTTACCTGCACACACACACATATACTTGCACACATACACAGAATACTCTATGTAACAAATAATTAGCTTACTATTTATCTTCAGGTCAAATTGTGAAAATAAAGCCAAAACCAGCCCAAAGAGTAATATATATATTTGCTGAATATGAAGTAGTATGGGACAAAAAATGAATTTTTAATGCTTTTTGGGCAAACCATAATGAACTTTGTGTGTTAAAAATATCTTAAATTTATGCATTAACTATTTGTTTCTCAAATAATCTTAAACGTTAGTCAACCCTAAAGTTTCACTCACTCCTAAAGATTCGCTAACACCAAGGGGAGTGAAGGAGCAATGCCTCAAAGGCCACAACTGTCCACAGGAATAACTGGTACTTTTCATCCTCCTTTTACTTATAGCTTCTGAGTTGCAAGTGAAAACAAGAATCTAGTTGTTTTCAGTATCAGCAATTCAATATTCTTGACAAACATATTTTTTGATTTATTGGGTGATAAATCAACTTAATCTGAAGTGTATGAGAAATGCTAGCTGAGAGCAGTCCCACGGGCTCAGGTTTTACCTCGCGTGCGGCTTGTGCTTATATATGTCCACACAGTGACTCCTCCATACTTATTTTTACAGCCTGACTTGAGTTTAAAAATCAGTACTGCTCTTGGGGCTCTTTTCCTCCTGCTGGTTTGCTTCTTTCAGCCGCGGTATGAGGGTTTGTGCCTGATCTTATTGTAACTTATGCTGTGTTCAGTGGTTATCCCTGGGAGGCCTGCTCTTTCCTGAAGGGACACAGAGGAGGAGTGGGTCTGGGGGAAAAGAGGAAGTGAGGGGGGACTGGGAAGAGTTGAGGGAGGGGAAAATGCAGACAGAATGCATTGAAAACAAAAACAAACACTTTGTAAGAATCATAGCAGTGGTGTATGCCTGTAATCCTTGCAGTCGAGTAGAAGAGGCAAACAGATCTCTGCGAGTTCAAAGTCAGGACTAATCCAGGACAGCCAAGGCTATACAGAGAAACCCTATCTCAAAAACAAAACAAAACAACAAAAACAAACAAACAAACAAACCAAAAACCAAAAACACAAAACACAAACACAACAACCAAATACACAAGAAAAACAAAACAAAAGGTTCATAGCCTTGCTATCTATCACACCCCTTATGGTGCACTACAGCTTTGTTTTTACCAACAACATGAGAGTGGGCTCTGTTTTACTCTTTTCTTTTGCTCCAGGATCTAACTTTACTAAAACACAGGAAAGCTTTGAAGAAAAAAGATCAGAAAGGAAGACTTTCGGGTAGTCATGACAGTAGCTGCAGCATGGATCGCCAACCTAAAGCATACTGTTGAAGTGCAAGCAGTTTGTTTCTAAGAAGATGCACTATGGACAGCAGAGTCTCCTGGGCAGACAGAGTTCAGGTATGAGATGGTATATATTGATCTCTTCATTTGGATTAATGTCTCCATGTCAGATGCTTTTTATACAGCCTGTCATTTAATACTCCTAATCACAAGGAGCCATACACAGCAAAATGCTGAGAAGGAGGGATACAAATTCTGTGGGGATAAGGGCTTTTGTACCTCGTTTGTGTCTCTGGTACCTAGAGTAATGCCTGACACCAGGGTGGAATTCATCAAGAATGAAAGACTGCACTGTAAGATTCAGCAGAATTAGAAATTAGTAAGACAAGGTCTTTATCCACATTAGTCTGTTTTTCAGTAGTGTAATGGAAACCTAGAAAACTGAAATGGGGAACAAGCGGTTTATTTAGTTCAGTGCGTCAGTGGCTACAAGTATCACAGAACACAGCACAGGCTGTGATCCCTGATTCTCACCTGCTGATGGCAATGGTGGGAACATGTATATGATGGCATGTAGGGGTCACATTATTGATGATGAAACCTGAGAGAGACTGATGTCACACAAGCCCTTCTATGAGTCTGATCCTTATTGAGAGGAGGTTGTTTCTGGGCTCTATCTGTTAAAGGCCCACCCCCATCACTACACTGAGAACAAAGCTAACCCCTGAGTCATTGGGGAAGAAGCATCCCAAGAACAGCTCTGCTCTCAAGGCCGCCAGGAGGTCATCTCACTTGTGACATCCAGGTTAGGCTGCAGCTGCATCAGATTATTTGAGAATTAAGCCAGCCTTCAGTGAACCAAGGAGGCACTAAGGGCATGGAGTAGACAGAAGGTTTTGAGTGTTCCTCTAAGAAGTTTGGAAATAAAGAACCAACCACCTAGCAAGTAAGCAAGCAAGCAGCAACAACCACTCCCTCCAAACCAACCAAGCAAACGAAAAACGAACCGACAAACAGAAAAGAGAAGAGAAGGAGGGCCATGTATGACTTGGTGACAATTAGAGTTGAATAAAGATTTTCTTTTTACCTTTCTTTTCCATGAGAAAATCAAGTTCATTATCAACGGATGAACTGAGAATAGAGAAGTGGCAGACAGACTACATGAAAACAGTTAGGACGGAAGCTGTGTTCAAGAAAGAAAAGGGGATGAAAAGATCCGTGATATGCAGGTTGCTAGTCTTCCTTAAAACAAATTGAGTCCCAATTTACCTGTTGGTACTCCATGAGACATCCAGTGGAAGACTTTGCTTACAGACTAACCCAGCATCCATTAAGCTGAAAATATATTACTACTCCACTCACTTACCCAAAGAGTAAGCGATCATCATTTGGCATGAATTATAATTACTTATAAAATTATTTATAAAGTGTAGTCGATCATCCAAATGGCCTTATATTTGCATTGAATTCTGAATGTATTTGTTCATTGTCCCTTCTACTAGGATTATGTGATCACATCAAAACAGTCTCTCCTGCTACTTCCCTATGTCCTGAAACTCTAATTTTCTTCCTAAAGCTAATTTCCCATCACATAGTTCTCAGGCCCCTCTTTGCTTGCCATAATGACGTAGCAAATGGATGCTCTGGCTGGTGCTCTCAAGAACACCAACAACCCTGAAGAAAGGCAAAGCCCAACTCCTGCTGAGGCTGCTCTCCACTGTCCTCCTCCCACCTTTAACTGCGAAGATGAGGCTGGGCTGTTGATGAATTTGAAATCATTAATAGTGACAGAACTGGGGACGTTGGTAGCCTCATAGGCAGGGAAACAACTGTTCAGAGCAGTGACGGCCCCAGTTCTGATGCGCAGCTTAAAAACAGTCTGCTCTCACCTCATCAGTGTGGGTCCACTGTGCTGACAATCTCAGCGGGTACCAAGAACTGTGAGGAGGCAAGATAAAAACTCATAAGAACAAAATTCCGTGATTCCCTTTCTAAGGATGTAAGCGTAAATACAGATAAAGTGCCTTTGCAGAAAAACTACTATATAACCTGCTTTTCAAAAACTCATCTATTTGTTTATTTTTGTTTCCTTGTTGATTGACGGAGTGAATGAGGGGACATGTGATTGGCAAGTGTATCTATGGAAGCAGAGGACAATTGTTAACTTCTCTCCTTCCAATACCTACCTGCCAGGGATGAAATTCAGGCCACTAGGCTTAGAGGAGAGTGTCTACAGGGCGAATCATATTGCTATCCTTAAAAACCTACTTTTTATAATCATTCTTTTGTGCGTGTGACATGGGACCCGGATGTGGACACTAGATGTCTTTCTTAATCACTCGCTACCTTGGTCTTTGGGATAGGATCTCCCACTTAAGGCACCACTCACCCAGAATTCATCTATTGTGCTAGAATGGCTAGCCAGCCATCACTAGGCATCCTCCTGATTCCACCTGGATCCAGCAGGGGTTACAGAGGGGTAAGTCTCATGCTTGTGCAGCAAGTGCTCTATTCATTGAGCACTTCCCTCACCCTAAAACCAGTGTTCTGTAATGCTTATTTCTGTTCATGCCAGTTTGTATTTCTGTCTCATCATTTTAGTGGAGAAAAGCAATAGGTTGGAGAGATGAATATAATATAACAAATAATGCCCTATTGTTAAGTATGTTGGTGATTCCAGATTTTTTGTGTTACAAATGTCTACACATGTCTACTCAAAATCACTAGGAGTAAACTAACTGCTGAGACAGAGTGTGCCCCCACTTGGTGGCCTTTGTGGTGTTTTCTTGACAGGCTTCTTTGGACATACTGATGCACACAGTAGACTGTGAAGCTGATTGTCAACTGTGTCCCAGGCAGTATGAGGGATATACATTCTAAAAATTCCTATTTAATATCATTTTATTCACATCTATTTCTTTAGGGTCCTGCTTTGAATCTTTATTACAGCAAGGCATAATTCCTTTTCTGGCCTCTTTCTGTGCCCCATGTTTACCGTGTGTGTGTGTGTGTGTGTGTGTGTGTGTGTGTGTGTGTTTCTGTGTTCATTCTGTCCTGGAGATGTGCTGCTAAGAATCTTATGAATCACTTATGAGGTGGATATATTCTGTAATATTTTCCTTTTTTCATTCATAATGTACTTTATAATGACTTTGGTCACAAAGACCACTTCAATATTCTAGCCTTTTCTCTAGGTTTTTACTTTTCTACACATAAATGTATATAAACTATATACTAACTAGTATATTCTTGGTTTTACTGTTTAGTTTTGAATCCTGGAAGCCCTCAGGATAAATTCACCTGTTTGCTTTAAGGCTTTAGGATGAATTTCAGTTTACTTTTAAACTTACCAGATGTCAGTATGCCTCCTTTTAAAATATGATTATTTTTACTTTTTATTAGATTCTGCCCTTATGAATTGTTCTGGGTCTAAATATAAATTTTCTTAGGGGTTGTGTCTACTATTTCTTTTTCCTCAGACTTAATTCACTTTAATTTTCTTATATAAAGACCCCAATGTTGTAGCCACAGCTGGAACCTGGGTCCTCTGAACAATGACCCTGGGGTGGGTTTTTACAAGATGATCAGTGAATTCCTGGTAAGGAGACTTGGTGAACACAGTCTCTTTCCAGAGGTCGGGTGGCAGGTATCTGTAAGTCTTGGAGATGGCATCACAAGTGGCATTGGCAAAGTTGCCCCACAAGGCAGTGCAGCCCCTGGCTGATATTTAGCAGCCATCAGTACCGACCACCATCAGTAGCTTCTTGGGCACAGCAGCAGAGACAATGCCAGTGCCTCTGGGAGCAGGAATGAGATGCACCAAAACAGAGCCACAGTGGCCTGTTACCTTGCACAGAACAGTGTATGGCTTACCAGTCTTGTTCCCTCAGTAGCCTTTCCACACAGGGACGATGAAAAGCTTGGCCAAGATGATGACCCCTCAGATAGCAGTGGCTACCTCCTTGGACCACTTAACACCAAGTCTAATGTGACCATTGTAGTCCGCAATAGTGACAAAACCCTTGAACCTGGTCCACTGGCCAGCCCGTGTCTGTTTCTGCACTGTCATGATCTTGAGAGCCTCATCCTTTAGGGATGCAGCCAGGAAAAAGCCAATAATCTTGGTTTCCTTAGTGGGAAAGGAGAATGGGTAGATCTCCTTCAAGGACTTGAACTTCATATCCTAAACCAGGCGGCCGGCTTGGTGATGGGGATCCACTCCCTGTCTTCTGCTTTACCTCCATGAGCCCCATGGCTTTGACCAGGGTCACTCCTCTAAGACCCTAAGACCCCTAAAACCTCTTCCAAATCCTCTGCAACCTCTTAATACTGATCTCCCACACCCCAGTCCCTGTACTCTGGGCCTTCCCACAGCACTGGTGTCATCCACCATTAGTTGTTTTTCCCCAAAAAGAAGAAAATGTCTACTATTCCTTACAACAATGCTTCACAGTTTTTGCTTTTTTTGTTTTTAAGACTTATCCATGCCATGTAGACAAGATGGCTCATCTACAGTTTTGGGAACTATTGAGTTTTTTTTAAAAACATAGTCATTGTATCTACAGTATCAAAGTTGTACTGATATCCATATCAATGGAGTGGAATAGTATTTACCAGTAAAAAGGAACAAGTTACTGACACATGCACAGACAATCCTTTAGGCAGTGGTTCTCAACCATAGTAATTCTGTGACTCTTTAATCTGTTCCTCATGTTGTGGTAACTCCAACTATACATTTATTTCATTACTAGTTCATAACTTTATTCTTGCTACTGTTATGAATTGTAATGCAAATATCTATGTTTTCTGATGTTTAGGCAGCCCCTGTGGAAAGGTTGTTTGACTACCCGAAGGGGTCATGACCCACTGATTGAGAACCATTGCTCCAGAGAACTCTGAGAAAATGAGAAAGCCAGGCACAAGCGTAGGGATGATGCCTGGTTACAATGTTATGAAAGTGCAAATTTATGGAGTCAGGAATGAAAAGAGAAGTAGTTCTTATATGTGTAGGGAGGAAATGAGAATTAATTGGAAGTGAGGACAAGGCATCTTCATGGCCTATGTGTGGAAATATTCTAAAGCTGATTTAAGGTGAGGGTTGTACACCTTGAGAGCTACTAAACAGTCATTCGTACAACTTGAAGTAAGTGATTTTTATGATATATGAACTATATTAGTAAAGTTGCTACTAAAATGGAAATTAAAGCAAAAAAATCCCTGTTATGTTTGTTGTTCTGTTGCAGATTAATTTTAAAATTAATATCTCATAATGTCACTGTTTCTTTTCTTAAACATAGTATCTATTTCCCAGAAAAATTTTATGTTCTTTTCTTAAAAATCTAACCATTTTCTTTTTAATGCCTTAGACTATTATATTTTTATTGTTTTACTTTTGGGTAGTTAATATTGTTGATACATTTCCCTCATAAATTAGAGTAACTGATTATTGATGATGCAAACAGGAATGCGCCTGACTTCTATGCATTCTGTTTCAAACAGCCCTGCTAATGAAATCATTATTAGTTTCAACCTGGCATGTGTCAAGAGGTGCGAGTTACGTTAGCAATCTGGCTGACCTCTGACCCAATGAGTTCAGGAGTACAGTCTATGGATGTGCCACAAGTTGAATAAGACCATTGTGTGTTTCACTTTCCAACATTGCTAAGTAGAGGTCACTGGATCCTGGGGACCTATGAACATTTATTTTGTCAATTCTGTTAAAACATAGAAATATTTATTATGAATATTAGACCTTAAACCCTTGAATGACAAACCCGAAATAGAATTCTAGAGTGGAGATTTTTATAACAGCATGTTTAGAAAATTAGCAGTCTATGGGCACAGTGACTAACTTTTCACAGAATCACAGCATATGTCAAAAGACCATAATCAGAACCCTGACCATCAGGTAGATTAGCAAACTCTTTGATGAGTGTGGATTAACTAGTCCAGGAGTCACCTACTCTGTTACAGATTCTTGGCATAAGACAGATGTTTTTGAGTAACATTTAACAAGCCTTTAGCCGGTAAAAGAATATTTTGGTTGGATCTACTAAATTGATGACATATTTTTGCATTTAGAGACATTTGTTTGTGCTCTAATTACCTGATTGTGGTACATGGGAGAAAACTTCTTAGTTGTGGCAACTTTACATGTAAGGAAGGAAGAGGGTGAAGTTAACTTTGATGTGAAGTAGTGTGAGAATCAAAGCCAACACACACACACACACACACACACACACACACACACACACACACACAAACACATTGCTAAAGCTTTGCAGAGCATATCTTTACTGTAGAAAATTTATGCCCAACAAGGTCAAAATGGCAATCTTATCTCAGCACTTCTGTTATATCTAATATATATTTAGAAAAAGAATTCTGTGAATTAAGTAGGAGGTCTATCTTATTACCATATTTTGAGTCCAGTAAATTATGTTACTTTGTAGCATATGTACCTCTGCATCTTTCAAGGGTTCCAAACAAAAGGAAATTTGTCATATTTGTATGGAAATGGCATTTATTCAAAGAATGTTGTAACATGCTAATCTGGCTTGTTTACAAATGTGGTAGCTTGGGCTGGTAAGATGGCTCAGTGAGTAAAATGCTTGCCTCACAAGTATGAGGACCAGAGTTAAGTCCTCACACCCAGGTAAATGCCAGAAGGCCAGGGCAGCTTACTCAGTACTCAGAAGGTGGGCACAGGGCTCCTCAGAGGAAGCTGGATAGCTAGACTAGCTGAATCAATTGCGTTGAGTTCAAGTGGGGGAACTTGCCTTAAAAGTTGGAGAGCAATTGAGGAAGACATTCAGCTATCAGCCTTTGGTAGACACACACATGCATGCACTCACCCCTACCTGTGTGCGCACACACACACACTCACACACAGAGAGACATGTAGTGAGTTTCAATAACTTTGAACCATTGGGTATAATAACAAAAGTAGACACCTTAGAAATTTACTGGATCTACCTAAATACCTCTCATTGCATGGTAGTTACAAAATGCTTCCCTGGTTAATTAGTAATATCCCTTTGGTCAGCATGGTAGTCCTTAATACTTGCACTTCTTTTTGGCATAAGCAATTTGCCAAGCATATCAAATATGTGGAACAGGCTTTGGGACTTGTCAGACAGTGAAAGTGTGCAGAGGCACAAAGCCCCTGAAACAATAGAATGAAAGCCAATTGGTATGTCTGGCATTGACCCAGACCAAGTCCATATGGAGCCTTGTCAGCCATTCTTTAATCTAGGCTCGGGGGTGGTGGCCGCGGGAGATTGTCTTGGCAGCTAAAGGTGCTTTCCATGCAATCATAGAAACCTGTGTTGGATCTGAAACTCAGCTGACGGTGGAAAAAAGAACTGACTGCACAGAGTTGTCCTCTAATGTATAATGTATGGTGTGGCGAGCATATCCCCATACATATTATAAACTCACAAGTGCATGCCAGAGGGAAAATGCTGTTTTTTTTTTTTTTTTTTTTTAAATCAATGCATCAACTCTTCTCTGTTTTCCTGCCTCCCCAACTTCTTCAGACTCCTAGAAGGACATCTTGTATCTATGTGGTCACCAAGATCCTTATCAGGAACAGTAGGTGATAATTTTCACTTTTTTAAAAATTTTAGATAATTTTAGTATTTTACAAGAGCAGACATGGTAGTGGTGAAGGGTAGAAGTAGACCTGAAAAAGGGCTGACTCTTTTACACTAGCTAAGGCCCTTGGGAACACTGGGACTCCTTTGCTTTGGCCATTCTTCCTCACATGGGAAGTGTAGTGTTTGTGTGGTTGAGAATCTATCTACTCTAACACTTAAACACTTAATAGATATCTATTATTAACTTCTAATGGGCTGACTTTCTCATCTTAGAAATGAAGAGTGTGCATACTGAATGAAGCAGATGCAGGTAAAGTGCCTGGTGCTCTGGAGGTGGTTTCTGCTGCTTTTCTTTTTCATTAATAAATTTATTTATTTACTTCACATCCCAATGATTGGAGCTTAACCTCCCATCTCTCCTCCCAATCTCTCTCTCTCTCTCTCTCTCTCTCTCTCTCTCTCTCTCTCTCTCTCTCTCCCCTCTCTCTCTCTCTCTCACACACACACACACACACACCTCCCCTCTCCCTATGCTCTTCTCCCTTTATCCTTAGAGAAGGGGAGATCTCCCATAGATACCAAACTGCCTTGTCATTTCAAGTTGTAGTAGGACTGAGAACAATTCCTGTTGAGGATAGACAAGGCCATCCAGTTAGGGGAAAGGGATCCAAGGGCAGGCAACAGAGTCAAAGACAGCCTCTGCTCCTGCTGTTGGAGGTCCCACATGAGGATCAAGCTGCATATCTGCTCCATAAGTGTAGAGGACCTAGGTACCACTCATACACGCTCTCTGGTTGGTGGTTCAGTCTCTGTGAGCCTCTATAGGCCCCAGATTAGCTGATTTTGTAGATTTTCTTGTGGTGTCCTTGACCCCTCTGCTTCCTTCCATCCTTCCTTCCCCTCTTCCACAAGACTCCCTGAGTTCCAACTAATGTTTGCCTCTGAGTCTCTCTATCTATTTCTATTAGCTGGTAGGTGAAGCCTCTCAGAGGATATAGTTGTGCTAAGCTCCTGTCTTCAAGTATAGCAGAATATCATTAATAGTGTCAGGGGTTGGGTCTCAAGTTCTGCCAGCCATTGGTTGCCCATTCCCTCAATTTCTGCTCCCTCTTAATCCCTGCACCTTGTATAGGCAGGAAAAACAATGGGTCAGAAGTTTTGCATCTGGGTTGGTATCCCCATGCCTCCATTGAAAGTCTTGCCTGGTTACAGGAGCTGATCATTTCATGTTCCACACCCCTATTGTTAGAGAACATCCATGAGATGCAAATACTGTCTTGTTTGATGTCTACTCTAAGAGATTGCCCTCTATTGGCCCCAAGTCTTCACTTTTAGTCTAGTCATGAAGAATGCGCCATGAGTTTGGGTGGGTTGGACGGAGTTGTGGGCTGGTAGAACCATGGGTCGGCACATTCTATAACATTTTGGAAAATTGGCAACTTCTAAGTTATACTGCCCATCACAATCATGTTCAAAGTCCTGAGTTCAGGAGAGAAAGATGGTTATGGAGATTCAGATATGTCTTACAGATCAGAAGAATGCCTTCTTTTCATGCCTTGCTTAGGGGCAGGAGGAAGTACCAATTCTGTGTTTGTGAATATTTTGTTCCTAAACCTTTCTCAAGATAGATGACAAACGTCAATCAATACCTATGCAGTAATGCAAGGGATTAACTGAGAATTGTGGCATTGTAATGAATTATCACTTTCTATCATAATGGATTAAAATGTTAATACTCTTCTTAGAAATCGATTCTCATGTTTGTGATTGGTCAGTGCTTCCCTCTTCTCACATTTAATCAAGTTGTAGAGACAAGTTGCATTATCATCATAGAACCCACAAAGAGCACACTCTGGTGTTATTTTCTAGAAAATTTTATAAAATACTGGTGCTGTTCCCCTTAAACTATTCAATTAATGACTCCAAAACTTAGAGTTAGTCAGGAGAATTTTAGAAAGTACATGATATATTGGTGAGACAGATAACTCTTCAGATTTTCTTCTCTTAAAGTGGACATTTGTCACCATGAGATGGACAGTCATCATTTTTGAAGTGATACATCTTTCTCTGCTTCAATCTTTGTAGATATTCTGTTTTCTGACACTGACACTATGGCAGCGTGTGTATACGTGTGTTTATAAAGTGTATATTTTTTATTTTATTGTCATTGTATGTATGCTTTCATTTGCACAGATGACTTCAAGTACCCTGAAAGTTGTTCATGTATCTCTATCATTTTTTTTCTAACTTCAGTTTGCTAATTTTGGCAAATCTATGTCTACTAATTTACCAAACTTACGAAAGTATTAAATATGCTGACTATAATGTCAGTACATTTACAAACTTATTCTTCTGCTTTTCATTCTGTGATTTCATTCAAATTTTTTGTACTTCTTTGTCTTACTCAGGAGTATCTACTCTGCTAAACATTTGGAAAGTCAGTTCAGGGATTGGGTGGTCTTTGTTTCATCTTTTACTTCATCAAATGCTAATCTCTTTGCCCTCTCCTTTACTCTTCTTCCTTAGCTTTAATTTGTTGCTTTTTTTTTTTTTTTTTACCGAATTCTTAAAATGGGTATGTAAATAATTGACTTGCATACTTACATTCAAACGTATAAGCTCAATTAAGACTATAAATTTTATTTATATATGCCATAAGCAGCAGAGCATGAATTTTGACATGCAGTGCTTTTATTATCACTAAGTTGGAAAGAATATGTGTTTCATTTTTCTATTTCATGCAGCACACAGTCACAGTGATTACCCAGCTATTTGTTTATCTTTTTAGCTTAATTGTGTCTTCATAAGAATAAATTGTAGTATTTTATTCCGTGGTCACTGAGTACAAAATTCTAGTGATTCTGTTAAGTTAATGCTTTTGAACATGGTGTTCAGATTTTTCATATTGACATTGGATCTTTTTTCCCGTTTCTCTTATCAGTTACCCAATAAAAATGGGTCTATTTTACCTTTTTTCTCTTTTACTTTGTTTTAATCATTTTCACACTTTATTAGTATATGTAGAAACTGTAGATCTATCCATCTTCCTAGTTCAGTGGACATTTGTCACCATGAGACAGACATTCCTCATTTTTGAAGTGATACATCTTGCTTTCCCTTAGTCTTTATATTCTGTTTCCTTATACTGGTACTGTCAAGGCTTGTATATGCATATGTTTATAATCCCTATGTTTAAACTTTTAGTGTCATTGTATCTATGCCTTCATTTGCACAGACAGCTTCAAATGTCCTGAGACTTGCTGATGATAAGACTAACCATGAGAAAAGTATTTCTCCCAAACTCCTAAAATTAATAGTCTCAAGCCATCCAGTAGTATTTGGGCATTGTTACAGTTCAGCCTAAGATGCTAAATAAAGACACAGAGTCAGAAGCATACTTGAAAGCTGCTAGCACAACGCTCTGGGCAGAAACTATACTAATACAAATCTATTCCTAAACTATGGTAAACAAACTACTCTAAACAGATACATAATACTTATACCCCAAGCACTTATCACTATAATGACCAACAGGCCATTAATCCCCTTCATCCACCTTCTCAGTCAACCTTCTCTCCCAACTGCCAAACTTGCTTTTCCTCCCCCAACAAGCCCCCTTCCACTTCCGTCCTTCTGCCAAGCTGATTGGCTGAACAATGCTTTATTTTTTTTTTCTTTTTTTAAAAAAATTTTTATTAATTTATTCTTGTTACATCTCAATGGTTATCCCATCCCTTGTATCCTCCCATTCTTCCCTCCCTCCCATTTTCCCCTTATTCCTCTCCCCTGTGACTGTTCCTGGGGGCATTTCCTCCCCCTCTATATGCTCATAGGGTGTCAAGTCTCTTCTTGGTAACCTGCTATCCTTCCTCTGAGTGCCACCAGGTCTCCCCCTCCAGGGGACATGGTCAAATATGAGGCACCAGAGTACGTGTGAGTGTCATACCCCACTCTCCATTCAACTGTCGAGACTGTTCTGCCCATTGGCTAGATCTGGGTAGGGGTTTAAAGTTTACTGCCTGTATTGTCCTTGGCTGGTGCCTTAGTTTGAGCGGGACCCCTGGGCCCAAATCTGCCTATCATAATGTTCTACTTGTAGGTTTCTAGGACCCTCTGGATCCTTCCACTTTGCTATTCTCCCATGCTTCTCTCATCTAGAGTCCCAATAGGATGTCCTCCCCTCTGTCCCAGTTTCCTGGTAAGTGAAGGCTTTCGTGGGACATGCTTCTTGGGCTAGGATGCAGATATAAGTGAATCTTGTACAATAAAAGGTGCTCCGGAGGAATCTCCATACCTGATCTCAAACTGTACTATAAAGCAATAGTAATTAAAAGAGCATGGTACTGGCACAGCAACAGGCTGGTTGATCAATAGAATCGAATCGAAGACCCAGATATGAATCCACACACATATGGTCACTTGATTTTTGACAAAGAAGCCAAATCCATTCAATGGAAAAAGGATAGCATCTTCAACAAATGGTGCTGGTCTAAGTGGATGTCTATGTGTAAAATGCAACTGGACCCATATTTGTCACCTTGCACAGAACAGTGCTTTATTAATGGTTGATAAATCTACTCAGTATTCCTCCACAGGGCCTTAAATTCGCATGCACCAAAAAAGTCATATACAACACAGTCTAAACTTTTAACCAGAAAAATAATCTTTCAACCAAATAATAGCCTTTTAAAAAATGGAGCTAGGGTATTAAAACAAACAAACAAACAAACAAACAAAAACAAACAAACAAACAAATCCCAAGCATCATGGCACATGCATTAAATTCCAGCATGTACAGAATAAGAGCAGAAGAGCAAGAGTTCAATGTCACTAACAGCTCTTTAGTGAGTTTGAGCCTATCCTGGGTTACATAAAATTAGGTCTCAAAGACAAAACAAACACTCAACAAATGAAATACAATTAGATCCTCTTTTTCTGTCATATACAAAGTAAAATACCAAATGATTTTATAGTCCAATATGAATGAGAAAACAATGCAAACTTGGAAAGTGTTATAAGAGAACAGACTACTTTACTTCATCACACAATGTGAAGTCCAGCAGTGTGAGCAAGCATGGCTCATGGGAAGCAGTAGGAATCGCTTGTCAGAGTGTAAATTGGAGAACAATTTGATGAGTACAGTAATTAGCTATATACTCACCTTACATATCCTACAGCCCATCAGGTGCATCTTAAGTGGCATTTGTAGTAGATGAGCTGTAGAAACACTGAAATGCTACTAATGGAATATTATATAGTGAGGAAAATAAACTGGAACTGCACACAACAACATGAGTTTGTTTTTAGAATATAAAATTAACCCTGTCACATGCAAGAAACCCTGTATGAAAGAAATGTACCATTTATCTTTATTTCTCTAAGTAAAAAGTCTTGATTTTTTCCATTATTATTAGTGTGTAGATGTATATGCACACACATTTGCTATAGTGAACATGTGGAGATTAGATGACACCTTTCAGAAGTCCCTTTTTTTTTTTCTTTCCACCACATGAGTCTCCGGCCTTGAACTCACATCATGAGGCTTGAATGCAAGTAACTTTACCAACTAAGTTTTCTTACTGGATCTTAAAAATTATTAACTTGTGTGACTACTTAGGACATTTCTTTAAGCAAGATATATTTTATTTAAACATACTTGAGGCACAA